>NW_028141159.1:22525732-22960732 GCF_030444845.1 Prenolepis imparis | reverse complement strand
CGAGAATCGCGAGAGCTTATTCGCGCGCGAATGAAATCGATGCTCTGTTTTCGCGTCGCCGCTTTTTTCAAGGCCCACTTATCGGAAGGCATCATCGAACGACGATGATGCGGCGACTACTTCACGACGCACTCAGGAGTCGCCGATATTCGAAGAAATGAGCACTACATTTCACTATGTTTTATATATCACAATTCAACGACGTAGAAATCGGATCGACACGCCGAAAAACTTGGAAAATTCGCGTCGAAATCGCAACGATAATTCGATCCGCCCGTGTACATAGTAAACTCGCCCGTGCGATCGCGATTACGATGTCCGTACACGATTTCGCGACGCGATCGGATTTGTACGATAATCAAGTACGTAAACACACTAAACTCACACTCGTATTGTCGCGGACCGGCGATGAACACGCAAACGTTGATCGCGAACCGAAAATGCGCCTAACAAGAGACAGGCTTGTGCCAGTTACGGGACGCGCAGCACACCAAGGTTAAACTCGTACTGATGGAAGTCGCGGCGTACGTGCAAGGTGCGAGCTCGGAGCTCGGCTCGGCTCGGCTCGGCTCGACTCGGCTCGGCTCGGCTCGGCTCTGCGGTTCGAGCAACGACGACCTTGGAGTGCTGCACGTCCCGTAACTGGCAGGCACCAGGTTCAGCTGTTGTGTACTTTTTCGGGGTATAACATATTATTATTTTAATTTTTATAACATATATATATATATTATTTTTAAAATTAATTAGCAAATAAACTCCTTAGTCAGCTGATTACTGACAAAACATATTAATAAGATGTTAATTTGTGTGTGTTAAAATTGAATTTTAAAATAATAATGTGTTATAAAATGTAAAATAGTAATATATATATATATATAATATATATATATAAGTATATATATATATGTTGTAAATAATATATTATAATGACCTATCTGCATATGTTATATGACCTATCTCTTGTGTTGTCATTATAACATATTATATTTACGTTACAAAAATTAAAATAATAATTAAAGCGTTAATTTGCAAATTGATTTTTAAAATAATGTGTTATAAAAATTAAAATAATAATAATATGTTTTTAAATATGTTATAATTTTGACAGTTAATCAGCTGATTTCTGTCAAATAATATTGATTGATCAAGAATAAGATATTATAACATATTATTCACAATATATGTATTACTATTTTAATTTTTTACCATCTTCTTATTTTAAAATTGAATTAGCTAATTAACGCTTTAATCAGCTGATTTTTGTGAAAAAATATTAATTGAGTTTAAACAAACTTTATATTATTTTTTTAATAATATCATTCCTTTTAACATAAAATTGAATGGCTAAAAAAATCGTTTTATTTGAAAATATTTTTTACTTGATTTTTTATAAGATACTTCTAAATTAATCTGTTGTTTTCTAATAATAACAATAACAGCATAAAAATGTTGCTGAATATTAAAACGAATCAATCGAAATTATTATACAGTATTTATATATTATGCATATTATCTATTATACAAATAGGAAAAAGTGTCTTTTTAATATGTATATAAATTAATTAAGATATATTACAAAATATAATTTAAGATATACATATATATACACATATTTTCATATAATTTATATATACATATATACACTTATATTTTTATATAATTATATATATACATATATATACATATATTTATTTTGAGTGTAGAAAATTATATAAACTAAAACACAGTTGTGTAGTGATTACAAAAAGTATTGATATATGAAATAATTATTTTTAAATCATTATTTGTTTCAAGAAAGTATATTTTTCTGTCCTTTATTATTGCACAGACAAAGAAATATTTATAGAATCTTTGATGTTCTTTTCTTTTTTAGAATCATTTTAAAATACTTTAAGAAAATACTTTTGTGTGTGTGTGTGTGTGTGTGTGTGTGTGTGTGTGTGTGCTAGAATACAAAATATTGCTCATACAACAACTCTTTTTTCTCATGTCATGACAAAATATCCTAGATATTTTGTCAAGATAAAATCCGTCAATCACTGCAATAAATTCACTTTCTTTTCGGAATCTTCGCGCGATCCCTCGCGTCGCGAAGATTCGAATCGCGCGCCTCTGCGACTCGAGTCTCCGTCAGACGTCAGAGAGAGCGAATTCAAGATGGCGCTGGGAAACGCGAAGGTGTCGCCCCCTTGTCCATCCATTCGATAGAAGAACGCCGCTCCGCGCGATCACCAGACAAGGGACGGGGCGGGGTGTCGCTGACGTCACGCTCGGCAACGTCCGGCGACACTCGCCTGGCCCGATCTTGCCCGAACGGGTCAATGTCTGAGGAGGAGAGACGTCGAAAAATTCAATGGTCGGTGTGGTGTTACCGTGCTGCTGCTTAACGACGAGGCAGAAAGGTTGGCTCGCTCATCGTCGAGCATCGTTCGATATCGTCGCTGTCAGGCGATCCGCGAATCGATCGCGCCCTTTCTTTATCCGCGTCCTTCGTGTCGCCGCGCCCTCGTCGCGTCGTCGCGATATATCCAAGAGGGCTGCTACGAGAGCAGCCTTGCGTCGGTTTGTCCGGTGCCCGCGATAGTGTGTGAGAGAGAGAGAAAGACAGAGAGAGATAGAGAGACAGTGCCAATTGAACACGGGCGTTGAACGCAAGGACGGAATCGACGATGATGATGACGATGACGAAGAAGACCATCCTCGAGGAGGAAGAATCACAATAGCCTGGTTCTCGCTCCGCTACCTGAAGCAGTGGTATCAACGCAGAGTACTACGGCGATTAATAGCTGGAGAGCGGCCAGACTCCATAGTGAACAGGACAGATATAGAAAGAAAGACGGTGAAAAGGGAAGAGAGAGAGAGAGAGAGAGAGAGAGGGAGAGAGAGAGAGAGAGAGGGAGAAAGAAGAGAGAGAGAGAGAGAGAGAGAGAGAGAGAGAGAGAGAGAGAGAGAGAGAGAGAGAGAGAGAGAGAGAGAGAGAGAGAGAGAGAGAGAGAGAGAGAGAGAGAGAGAGAGAGAGAGAGAGAGAGAGAGAGAGAGAGAGAGAGAGAGAGAGAGAGAGAGAGAGAGAGAGAGAGAGAGAGAGAGAGAGAGAGAGAGAGAGAGAGAGAGAGAGAAGGAAAGAAGGGACGACACAAGAGCGAGAAAGAGAGAGACAAAGAGCGACGTTGGTGTAGAGAAATAAGTATCATCCATCCATCGCGCGGGTCCCGGGTCGCCTCTGCTCCTATCTAATACGTCGACGTCCGATGACGATGGAGAAATCCGAGCCGCGAGGAAGCCGCGGTCACGTTATATAGAGAATTCGCACCGAGTACGAACCGTCCCGAAAACATCAATCCTCTTGCCACGACATTGGCACGCACCCCTTGGAGCACTCGCTGCTAGTAGCGCCTCCCCCCCTTTCCCCCTCCTTCCCCGCCGCAGCTTATTGGCTGGCGGAGAACCGCGCTTCGGATCCGCTGCTGCTGCTGCTGCTGCATCGCGAACAGGAAGAAGAAGAAGAAGCAGCAGCAGGAGGCTAGATCATCGGTCGCCGAGAGAGAGCGCGTCAGTGTGTCGAAAAAGAGGGTGGTGTCACGATCGGATCAGTGAGAGAGAGAGTGCGGTCCTCTTCCTCGACGTGTGACGGATAAAAGAGTGTGCGGGAAATCGACATTTGTCGCGTCATTCGGGCATCGTATATAGTGTGTCCGAAGGAGGAAAAAAGAGTGGTGTTGGTGCGCCCAGTTTTTTCATGCACTACTGCTCTTCTTTCTCTCTTTTCTCTGTCCACCCCCGACCCCCTCGCTCCTTTGCCTCCCCCTCCCCCTTCTCCCCCCTCTTCGTAGTGGAAGGAAAGTGAAAGAGAGAGAGAGAAAGAGTGAGAGAGAGAGAGAAGGAAAGAGATAAAGTGCGCGCGTGAGCGCGCGCTCGCGTGCGATGTGATAATCGCGTGTGCAACTGTCATTGATGTGCCAAGTGATATCGACGACGACGACGGAGAAGACGACGACGACGTCGACGACGACCACCGGGGCTAACTTCAGACGGAGGCGACGAAGGAGGAAGAATTGCCGGAGCCACCGGCCGCTCTAACCTAGTTGCGACTAAAGGTGGAGGCAGCGGAGGAAGGGAAAAAGAGCACGCGAGGAGAGAGAGAGAGAGAGGGACGCGAACCTCCTCCGACCGAACGGCGGAGGTGGAGGCGGAGGTCGAAACAGCCCCAGAATGAGCGGACGACCGAGAACCACCTCCTTCGCCGAGGGTAACAAGCCGCCCGCGAATCCGCCCCTCGGCGGCATGAAAATCAGCAGTAAGTAACCATAACCTCATTCTTGACGATTCTCTTTCTCTGTCTCTCCCTCCTCCTATCTTATCTCTCTTTCTGCCTTGCTGAAATTTCGATGGAAAATTATTCTTACAGCTGCAGCTTTCTTTCTTCTTTTCTTCGATTTTAATCCGGATACGTCATTCGGTTTCGAGTGCACAGAGTGCACAAAGTGCAGCTGGAAGGATCAAGTGGTCCCTTTAACTGTCAAGTCTCTTCTCTCTTTATCTTTTATCTATTTAATTTTCGATGTACAATTTTTCTTTCAGCTCTATCTTTCTTGATTTTCTTTTTTTTTTTTTTTTTTTGTTAATTTTAATTCACATGACATATTCGAGTGCACAGAGTGCACAAAGTGCAGCTGGAAGAACCAAGAGTTTTTTCAACTGTCAAACCTTTCTATTTAATTTTTGATGTAAAATTTTCTTTGCAGCTGTATCTTTTTTTATTTTCTTATTTTTTTTTATTTTAATCTGAATGACGTATTCGATTTCAAGTGCGCAGAGTGCATAAAATGCAGCTGGAAGGATCAATTTCTTTATATGTCAATTGCACTTTCTGTTTTTATTTTTGCTCTTTCCTTCTCGTTCATCCAGCAATATATGTGTAATAGCATACATAATACATATCTGTCTTATTTTAAATGCGGAAAATAAGAAAGTGTGTTGAAATGAGAAAAATACAAAGTATGAAAAGCTATAGAGATCACAGATTTCTATACATTATACTAGATTAAGTCAGCCAAAGTGTGCTATAAAAGCCATTGATGTATTTCTTATTTTTATATGTATACTCGGAGAGAATTTTCTCTTAGAATTTACCCTGAAAATCATAGTAATCGTGGGACAATATGGAAAGAATTTTATGAGAATTTCTTTGATTAATATTTAGAGTACGATAAAAATAATATCTACACACTAAAATATCAAATATATTTGATTAATTTTACTAAACTGCAAAATTAATCAAACATATTTTATATTTTATTGTGATAAATATTAATGAGAGAAATTCTCATAAAATTCCTTCCATATCATATTGTCCCACGATTACCATGATTTTCAGGGTAAATTCTAAGAGAAAATTCTCTCTGCGTAGAGTTGATATTTTTCACTCTTTTATTTTTACTTCAAGATGTAAGATTTACACTATATATCACCTCTTATCGAAAGACATATCGAATTTTGCCCAATTAGTTATGACTGTCCTTGCATTAATTTTCATTACACGAGCCTTATATGTGCATATGCGCGCGGTCTAATATAATATATATAAAAGCCTGTAGTGTAGAAAGAATGTCGCAAAGTCTAAAAAGTGTAGGAAAATTTACAACTGAAAGGCCAGACTTTCTCCTTTCTCGGTCATCCTCTGTTGTTCTCATCTCGTTCCTCTATTTTTTTTTCTCTCTCTTTCTTCTGCTCCATCCACCAAATGCAGAGTCGCGCGTCTGCGCTCAGATGCTCTCGGGAAGATGAAGCGCGGTGTGAAGGGGGTGGGGGATGAGTAGAAGGAAATTTTTTTTCTTCGCTTACGATACTACACAGTTTGAAAATTTGTGTTTTCTTGTTAGAAACGGTCCCCGTTAAAATTTTTGTGTTAAATTAACATATTGCTGGTGTGTTAATTGAACTCAAATGTTAAATTATTAAAATAACTGAAAAAAAGTGTAAAAATAACACAATGTGTATTTACTTTTAATTTTACACAATAAATATGTTCGATATTATTAGTGACAAGATTTATCTGTTAAAATTTACAGAAAAAAAATGTTAATTTTACTTTATAATATAAGTGGGGATGATAAAATGTAAAATTAACAATTTTTTAAGTTAATTTTCACATTAAAACTATGTTAATTTAACACAAAATTTACTTGAAGTTTGCATTTATTTTATGTTAAAATATTAACAATAAAATTCTGTCATCATTTAACATATCCGTATTATGTTAAATTAACACAAAAGTTTCTGTGGACCGTTTGGGACATGTGATATTTGTTAAATTTAACACAAATTTTTCAACTGTGTAGGATCCATCCTTGTAATTTCCTATTTCGGCTATTTGAAATAAGCTGACGTTAAATATTTTCTGATACCTCGACGTAACGATGCCGCGAGTCGTTAAATGGAAATCGATCCCTTATGAGGTCGAGGGGGGGCGGAGTCGATTCTTTGACGTTTCCCCACAATGCTTTATGTCTATTCGATTTCTAAGCTCTTCTGGTCGAAAAAATTATGAAGTTGCAAAAGGTTGGAGATTATGGTACTTCTTCGTAACTTTCTGCATTATTGCAGAATATTTCGCTTTTAGAAGATTTCTTGTAATCTTATCATATTTTTGCAATATCTTATACGGGGACATACTGTTTTAAAACGATAATTAATTATCTGATGATACATTATGCTGTTACTAATTACCAGATTTTTTATGCAATATTCTTTTTTAAATATTTTGCATTGGAAAGTTATTTTTTATTTTTTTTCATTAATTTACTTATATGTTGTGAGAATTGGACATTAATTTACTGTATATTAATTTATGTGAATTTAATCAAGTCTCTAAATATTTTACGAAAATATTCGAATAAACTCTAAATAAAAAATTATTGCAAATTTAAAATTTTCTCGCGTGTAGAGACAACTATTTGTCTAAAACAGACGACATGTGATGTTATAATGAAACATCATGTGTGCGTGATTAATATAAAAAAGAGTTATACGTGCGGAAAATTCATAATATATAAATTTATATGTATAGAATATATAAAATAATATTGAAAATAGTTTTATTTAAAAAATATATCATGATCATAAATTACACGTATAATTATTTTCGTTGCTCACGTTCGGTCTCTTTTTGCATTGACGTAATTCGATGACCATGACTGCATTATATGCACACGAAAATCTTATTATAAATGCATTACGCTTTTGGCGAACATTTGATTTATACGTACTAATGCACATTAATCCATATTGTATTCACTGCGTGTAATGTGTGCTCCATTAAGTACAAAGGCTGCGTGCTGGCATGAGATGATGAAATAAAAGAAAGGTTTAATTTTTGAAAAATACTGTCAGAGAGAGACACGTGAGGTTTATATTATAATATTACTGACGTTTCACAAGAAACAGCATGCGAGTTTAAGATTAAAAATTATTAAAAGAAAATCTTCAGAATTAAAAAATATTGAAACGTATTAAAATTGTAAAAATAAGATTTGACATCTCACAAATGTTTGTTGAAACAAACACTGATTAATGTTAACTGGAACTTCATATGACAGATAATAATAAATATGAATAAGTAAATAATGAATGATAATTAATAATTAATAATAGATTTCAGGAAATATATGTAAGCATATATGTATAAAAGATACTAATATAATAATAGAGACAACATTAATTAATAATTGTATAAATTATTAATTGAAAAAAAATCTTCCGACTAACAATCATTAATATTTAATTTCCCATAAATACTAATATTTATTATTAATGAAAAATTGAATGTATCGCGACTAGAAAATAAAATGCAAACTAAAGTTAAACGAGTCTAGAAAATGCAAGCAATTTCTAATAAAATATTTAATATTGTTATAAATAGCCTATAGTCTGATTGTATATGTATCTAAAAAAATCTGTGATAAATAATTGCTCACTCTCGTAAAGATGATTTATATAACGGCACAGAATAAATCGTGTATCCACATATGCAGCGGACTGTGCAAGATAAACCGTTACTACCTTGAACTTGCATAATGCATGCATAATTTTCAATCGATATATACTAGATACTAGACTATACATGGAAAATCGTGTAATTCGGAAATAGATCTAAACAATTAACGTATATCTCGTATTTCATTCTATTAGACATCGAGATTTTTTGAATAATAATTTTTTAGAAGAATAATATTGAATTTGGAAATTATATTTACAATAATAATAATAATAATAATCGTGATTTTCTTAATAAAAAATTGACAAGAATTAATTTTTTATAAAATAATCTGGATTTTTTGGGGTAATATTTTCATAAGAATAATTCTAATTTCCTTAATGATTTTCTATGAATTTCTATATATATAAATTTCTATAATAGAATATACAAAACATTTTAGTCTTTTTAATAATGTGTTATAATAATTTCAATATTCTTTTTCTCTAATTTTATTAAAACGGTTATATTAGGTTAATATTATCATAAATATGACATGAAAGCTTTTTTCCAACATTAGAATTTTTGTTATTTCTTTTTATGTCTTTATTAATAAAGATACAAACTTTTGTCACAATTAATAATCTTTAGTATCTAGTGTATCGATTAAAGAAATATGTTACGATACATTTTTATGACAGTTATAAGAAGTCAAAGTTACGATATGCCATTATGTCGTTCCTGTCATAAAATGGACATAATAGACCATCAGGATTTATTAAACAGTTTGTTTATTTTATCAGTGCAAGAATCATAGGAAAAGAGTGAAAAATACTTTTTATTAATCTAATAAAACACTAATAATAGTTAATAAAAAAAACTTTATTAATCTAATAAAACACTAATAATAATAATTTTACAATATTATTTTTTAAATTTATATATCGATGTGTATGAGTTTGCACCAGAAATATATATCGTTACATATTTAAAATGCTGCTGAATGGCTTATGTTCTCAAGATATAATAAATGTCTACTAAGCTAGCTCAGTCACTTTAAAATAATCAAATAAACATGTATACTTATACGTTAATTTAACGATTTTCTGCTGTTAATTTGTTGCTTTATTTCCATTTGTTGCATCAATTTTTTATTTCGGTCTATTGAAAATAGTGGCTATTATAATTTAAAACTAGTATATATAGTGATAGAAAAAGGAAATAAATTAAATATAAAATTAAAATAAATGAAAAATATAATATTTCTTTAATGTTATGCTGTTGCTATTTAGTTACTTTGTTAATTTAAGAAAATTATTTAAAAAATGCAAATTAAATTGAATATTTCAATAGATAGTGTCTTGCTTTGTCCGATTTTATTATTCGACATTTCCAATAATATCGATTTCGATACTAGTCCCAGCTATATACTAGTCCCAACATATAATTTAAATAGATAGAGTAACAAAATTCTTCGAAAATAGAGTAACACTAATTAACAATAAAAAACATTAGATAAATATGTCTTTATTTTTTTTATGTTTGAATTTTTTCCTTTGGTATATATGCTAACCCAATCTGATAGAACAATTTTGTTAACGAATCAGATATGGAAGAACAAAATCAGAACTAGTGCAATAATAAGGCATAAAGTATACATGTTTTATTTGATTACATTAAAATGATTTATGCCAGCTTAATGGATATAATGTAATTTTTACTATGGATATAACGTAATTTACTATTCCAATGTGGATTATCTGCGAGATATTATCGCTTAAAACATGTAGCAATGATAGTAAATGGCAGTAGGTGTAAGTAGGCGACAATAATGATTCAGACTTCTATTTTAGCTTTCATAAACGCGACTCATACTTGATAAATTACTACACTACATATAACAAGAATAAATTTGACTGTCAAGTATCACTAATCGATTCAAAATTTCAATTTTTTATAATTATAATTTTAAAATTATAAATAAAATTTTTTAATTATATAATATATATTTTTATAATTATAATTATATATATATATATAAAACTTTATAATATATACACTATTATTAATTATTATGTTTTATTAATTTATAAAACATATAATTATAGAGCAGCTTAATACTTAAAAAAAAATTACTTATTTTTGAAGATAATTGGAATTCTATATTTCAAGATTTCTTTTATAATGCATAAAAATTTTTTAAATTACATTATGACATTGAGGAAATACGACAAAAATAAAGCGCGAATTTCTGAATCAGATATATTTTGTCAAGATATCGATTTGCTATATAGTGATAACGTTAAAGTAAGCTAACTAACGTTAGAAATTCCATGTTGACAACGGTGAGAGCGTGTTTCTGTGGTACAAATAACGCAATCGCATCTCTATCTTTGGCAACTTGCGCACGTTCGTAACACCTTTTAAAAATATGACCCGATCGGACAATATGTCCGATGCATATAAGCTCTAAGCTATACAGAACACGGCTGAATAATAAATAATCAGCATTTGCAATCTGCTGTGTAATGATGGCAGTTTGTGTTTAAGAATTATTTTTCACAATTGTCATTATTTGCTTATTATAAATTAATGTGGTGGAGACATCACTACGTCGTTGAAAAAGATTTAATTTTTATTATCAAATTATACACATTGATATACAAATAACTGTAGACATCTTGATACTCTTCCATTGAGATAAAATTGAAAATAAACGGAACATTTTTTTATTAATAAATAATGCTGTGAAAATGATACTATATATTATACAATACTAGAGAACAGAGTCGTATTACTCGACATAGAAAATTGTTTCCTAACAATTATCAATTAGTATATATTTTTTATTTTATTGATTGAATGTCTTATCGATCTTTGGCATAAATATATTCTCGCAAGTCTGTATTGTGAAGAAGATTTGATTACATTATTGATTTAAACATTTAGATTCTAGATCTAGATATGTTTAGGATTTAGATTAATATCCTTTTATCATATTATTAATTATTTGAGAGAGAGAGAGAGAGAGAGAGAGAGAGAAGAAAAGAAAAAAAAAAAAGAAAATATACATATTTTAGCGAATGAAATTAGTTTATTGAACGGCTCGATTTTCATAATATGTTATCATTTGATTTTAACATGTTTTAAGTATTCAAAGTTTGCTTATAAAAAATATTCAATTATATCTAATATTTTTTCTCTATATATATTAAACAAGGTATTCAATTCTAAATGACCTAATAAAATATCTGGGCAAACTGAATGGTATTAGGAAAAAAGTTTCGAATAAAAAATTATAAGGTTTGAAGGAAGATCATAACAATTTTGTTCCAAGTGGAGGCACTTTTGAAATTTGAAAATTACCTTAATTTTATTAATAGAACTATATCATATATTATATATACAAGTTTAGGACAAAAGTTTCAAAAGGGACATTATAATCTTCTCAAATCTCGGAAACGCCTGAAAAAAAGAAAATTATGCTGTTGAAAATTATTTCGCCGAAATATTTAAAATGAGATACTCTATACATAATATAATATATTAAATATTTGATCAATTATATTACTATTATTAATACTTAATGTTATTAAATAAATATTACAATATTGCACACGAATTATTTTTACTAAAATTATATTCTTTAATGTCATAATTATCTCAATTATACTTATCTATGACAATCGATTTTTATCATCTTCCCATTTGTGTTTGATCGTTCAACTATATGTCACGCTAAAACGAGTAGTACTTCCGCCCTAAATAAAAACGCCGGACACTTGATTGACTTTGAATGCATCATAATTTATTCATTTTTTTTTAAATTTAATCTGTCATGACGAAGTGTTTCTCGCGCTTCCTGTTTGTACATGAATTTTGATTTTTACATATTTATTTATTCATTTTACTAAGATTATTTTTCCTTAAAAAAAACCTGTCAATAGGGTTTTATTAATTTATTATTATTATTATTTTATTTAAGCTGGTTAATCAAAATTCATGTATAATAATCAAAATGTCAACATTTGTTTTATATTCAAAGCTTAAATTGTATTAAAAAATAAATCGTAAAAAATTATTTTTATAATTTATATCTTTCTTTTTATAATGTGAACTTTATAAATTTCGACGAAATCCTGGCGATCTTTTCACTTCGCAGTGCGAATTAAGAGTCAACTCTATTTTCTAAATCTTCACAGCTAAGATAGTCGTAAAATAGCCTATAAAATATTCGATTTTTTTTTATTGATATTTACGATCTCATTCGCTTGATTCAACTTCATTCGCCCATATATTTTCGCAAACTTTATACGAGCAATGCTAGAGAGATTTATGTATACATATGTGATTCGAGCTCGTTGTTTGCAAATAATCTTCGAGTCGAACACCGTAAACAAACACCTCTCGCGACTTAACAAATCTCATTCTACATCTTTTTTTCGTCCGAGATAGCAAACGAATATTCGCGACGATGGTCCACCGACCGATTCGATATATAAATAATCGCGGTTGATGGTTGATCAAGTAATTGCGTATTGATGCGGTTGCCAGTTGCCAGGCGGAGCGCAGAGACGGCCTCTCTTCGATTGCGCCAAGGATCGATTATCCTCGCAACGGCAGCAGGCTATTTTGACCGGAATCAAGTTCATTCCGCAGGCGATGCATATGAAACACGATCGTTTAAAAAACGATCGTATTTTATATGCATCCCGATTCCTCTTAACCTTTTGCACTCTAACGAATTCGTCTTCAAGTGACCCGATCGCAGGATCACCATACGGTTGGTAACAACGCTCTGAAAGAAAAAATAATGCTGGAATGAGATATATTGCTCTCCAAAATATATACAGGGTGTTAAAAAATTAGGCCGACAAATTTTGAAGGGAAATAGAAGACTTTAAAATATACATTTTTCGCACTATTTTTCTCTGCGACGTTTTTAATTTTATACTACATGGTACGAAATAGGAATTTGTGACTTGAACAGTAAACAAACAAATATAAGTGAAAAATTAAATTTGTATTTTAATCTTGGACAAAAAATACGGAACAAATACATAAAAGTAATTCACTCTTTTTATAGTAAATGTTCAAAAATTCCTCCATTAATTTTAATACAAAGATGACAAACTCATTTCATATCATATAATATAGTATTAAAACTAAACGTAGAGAAAATTAGTATTAACAAAAAGTGTTTATTTTGAAGTCTTCTTTTTCTCTTCAAAGTTTGTCGGTCTAATTTTATAACGCCCTGTATATATGCGCACAAGTAAAAGAAAAGGAGAAAAGAAACAATATTATTTTAGAAACTTTCTATTTTTCTCTCGCTTTTTCTTTCTTTATGTAATTAAAATCGCTGAATCATAGCACATTTAGAAAAATGTGACATGAGCATAAAGGAAATTCTATACGAGGAAAATTATTGCAATTAACTTGTTATTATTACTTGTTAAATTATTTACATTTGTACGTCGCTACAAAAATTTAAAAAAAATATTAATAAAACATAATATAAATGCGAATTTAAATTATTTAATTATATACATAGAGAAAAAATATTACATATTAAATTATATACATAAATAAATTTTCGGAATTCTCTGTTTCACTCGATCTACACATTATCTAAAGTAACCTTATAAAAGCGACCAAGTTAATAATGCCGTCTCAAAAGTACTCTCGGCTCTTTAATATCGACCACTGAAGGTCACTGTGTTAAATTCGAGTAGGATATTATATATAATGCAAGTCGAGCGTTTGATGCTACTTAGCGAACCCCAAAGTGTAATAGCCTAATGATTTCGTTCATATGACGTTTATTCCTTCCTAATATCTCTTTAGTTATTTAACAGATTTATTTTGTAAAAAAATATGACTGTTAAAATAAAGAAAAAAGTGATTGAATTTTTTTTAATCAATACACGCTATTTTTATGTACTGATAAAGAAAGCAGATGAATTTTTGACATAAAAAAAGATCTTGTGAATCAAATATGTTCTTAATAAATATTTTATTATTTGAAGCATTTACATTAAATGCAAAAATAGAAAAAAATGATTTATAGAGTTTCTGATTATGCTGATAGAATCGCAGAATATCTTAACTATTTTTTTTATATTTATTTTATGTTTTATTTATTTATTTATATTTATTTTTTATGAAGTATATTATAAAGCATTATTAATTTATAGATGCGTGTAAGATATGCTTATGATAATAAGATAATAATATATGTTAAGTAATATAATGTTATGTTGGATAAATGTGACATAAAAAACTAAAAAAAAAAAAAAATTACAAGAATTAAAAATAGTTACATAAAGAATGCAGTCAAATAAAACACAGATAAAAAAATATTGGAATTAGTGGGGCAACATATATTGTATCTCAAATATATTGTTATCTCAATGAAATGTATAACATACTTTTATACTTTTTACATGAACAATTTTTTTCTAACGACATTAGCATTGTAAATATTCTTGCTTTGTGAACGCTCTTTAAAAATAACTTTATTACAACACATCATGAAGTCGCATCTGTTAACGCATCATATTTCGTCGTTCACTGCGAAAAAATTGCAGACATTCGTGAATGTTCGAATAATTGATTATTATAATTGTATATTTAATTGCCGTAGCTATCTTCTGACTCGTATTTCTACATAGATTAACTTATGTATTGGTGTATTTATTTTATATATTTTTGCAATTTTTTACAGAAGTACAAAAGAACGTTTTAAGTAAAATATTTTGATTAGAAGAAACGATTTTTATTTATCTTATATTTTCACAAATATAATAAAATATTATTTTTATAATATTTAAAAGCATTTATCAAATTTATTTAAAAATTGCCAAAATTATACACACAAATATATGTTTTAGGTATAGTTTTTTTTATCCTTATATCTTTTTCCAAAACCATTTTAAATTTACATTAGAGATAAATGAATGATTATATATTTAGTGAATGACTTTGCAAATAAGTTTACATAATATAGATGCATATAGGTATAGTGCATAATTTTTTAAAAATATTTATGTAATAACATATAATTTAAATGTAATTAATTTAATGATTAGTTATTTTTGAAAATTTTTAATGAAGTGGAATTTAAAATGTTGATCAATTTCTCGATAGTCTGTCAACGAATATGCATCATTACATTAGTTAAAGAACTATATTCTTCTCTTTAAAAGAGATCAACTTTCTTTTTTTTTCATTCCTTCCTCCCCCCTCTCTCTTTCTTGAAATTTACAGAATATAATACAGAAATTATTATTTATATTTGTGTATACAAGTATTCTGCAATTTTTCGGTTTTAAGATTATTAACGAGATTATTATGCAAACAAGATTACGTATCAGTTCATCCAAATAAAATTTGTACAAAAATAACTTATGTGAATAAATTCTTCATTATACACAAAATAGTCATAAAATGAAGTGTAGTAACAAACGCAACTTTATGCAATCAAAAACCACACCAAAAAGTTATCAGATGGCCACTTCGTAATGGAGAAGTGAAAAAGTTCTTGTAATATCTTTTTCGATTCGGACAATCTTGATGTGCAGATAGGGGTGAATGATTGTGAGATGCATTGATATGCAGTGACGAAAGTTTTACATGCACGATTATTGTTTAATTGCCGCAAAGCAAGTCCATTTCAGTTATAATTTTATCGTGATGTACGTATGTCTGTAGGTTGAATTCTTCTGAAATTTCCGAATAAATCTATATAAATTGATCTAGAATTGATTAATCAAAATAATTTTTTTTAAATAGTTTAAATTAAAATTTAAAAAATTAAAAAATTTTAATATAATTATTCGAGTATTATGAATAATCTCCTTAAATTCATAAAAATCGATGAAACTAGTTAGATGATGTTAAATCTAATATTTCAATTGAAATTAAAATAAAACAGTATTTGAAGAATTATGAGGAACACTCGTTTTTCTACTATTATAATCGAACTCTTTCGACTGATGGCTGATCCTATTTTTTTTTTACAGTTATATTTTGCAGAATTTAGAAATTTAAAGTTTAAAATGTATGTCATATTATAGTTTCACAAATACGTAGGTTCTGGTACTATTATCAGTATGTTTAATTTGATCTTGAATATTTTCAATGCATTTTATTTTAGATTCATGATAAAGATTTTAGCTTTTCCTCTCATTTTATATAAGAATATCTCTCTCTCTCTCTCTCTCTCTCTCTCTCTCTATATATATATATATATATATATATATATATATATATGTATGTATATAAGGAAATATATTATTATAAAACTTGACTGATAGAATTGCATTTTGAAATCATAATTAATCTTTTTTTTTCCATTTAATATCAAAGGAAAGATTAATCAAAATTCTGGTTAATGGGGCTTTTAGCTTTTCCATTACTTCGTATATGACAAAAAAGTTTTAGAAAAATTCAAAACAACGATTATTTAAATCGATGAACACTGATTTTAAATTAATTTTTACTGATCTCTCTTTCGCACACACATACAACAAATTAACATTATTTATAAAAATTTTAAAAATCCACTACTTTTTTCTTATATTACAGCAATATAATCTATAAAATTAATTCTTTCATAGTTCTTTGGAGATATTAACAAATTAGTAAATTCAAGATTAGAGTTTCAATTGCAATTATATCAAAAAAGGAATAACATATTTGTGATTATACATATATGTATTATTTATATATGATTATACATATACATTATAAAAAAAATTATCTTTTCAAAAGAAGGTAAAAAAAGTGACAAGATTAATTTAAGATAAAAATTTATTCCAACAAAATTTACATTAGTGTTATAACTTTCATTATAAAACGCAGTTGAAACGTTATTTTGGTTGTCAAAATAACGTCAATTTTTTTTGCATTAATTCTTTTATTTTCAACTTTAACAAATATACATATATTACACGTTTAGAAATTCTTTATCTGAAAAAATGTACATTTTATAGATTCCACAATCATATTAAAATATTTAAAATATATAATCATATATTTAATTTATACAAATTATTATATGGTGAAAAATTTACACCTCATTGATCAGTCTGATTTTCACATATATTCACATAGTGGATAGAGTCCTGAATCACATTACGGACTTTTCTAGTTCTAAGATATATCACTTAAAAATGTTCTACTTTTTAAGCTTAAAAATAATATAGTTTAAGTGTAATATTTAATATCGATATATAATTTATCAGTTTTATCAGTTTTATAATAACTTATCAGTTTAATAACTTTGACCTCGACATATCATGCTCAAAAATGTTAGTACTTTCAGTGTTACAAATAAATATATAAATTCCATATTAATTTTCAACACTTAATTCGAAACGAAACTTACACGTACACAGTTGAAAAATTTGTGTTAAATTTAACAAATATCACATGTCCCAAACGGTCCACAGAAATTTTTGTGTTAATTTAACATAATACGGATATATTAAATGATGACACGAATACTGTGTTAATATTTTAACATAAAATAAATGCAAACTTCAAGCAAACTTAAAATAAATTTTGTGTTAAATTAACATAGTTTTCATGTAAAAATGAACTAAAAACATTGTTAATTTTACATTTTATCATCCCCACTTATATTATAAAGTAAAATTAACATTTTTTTTCTGTAAATTTTAACAGATAAATCTTGTCACTAATAATATCGAACATATTTATTGTGTAAAATTAAAAGTAAATACACATTGTGTTATTTTTACACTTTTCTTCAGTTATTTTAATAATTTAACATTTGAGTTCAATTAACACAACAGCAATATGTTAATTTAACACGTGAATGTGTTAAATATTTAACACAAAAATTTTAACGGGGACCGTTTTTAACAAGAAAACACAAATTTTCCAACTGTGTAGAGGAAAGCAAAAATTTCTAACTTAAGCGAAAAACGATGTATTTTATTGTTTCACTATACTATATGCAAAGTACATGCGTGGGCGAGAAAGGGGCGGAGTCCTATTCCGAAAAGAATTCTAATCTGACCCAAATCTAGTTTTAATTTAAGAGACTAAAATTAGTTTGGATTAGATTAGCGTTTTTTCGAAAAATTTTTCGGACTAAAAAATGCAGAGAGAAGGACTCTGCTGCTTCTTCGTTTACGCATCTACTTTACAATAAAGTAAAACAATAAAATACAAACTCTTCTTCCATGTTTAAAAACTCGTCGTAGTTGCATGTCAACAGCTGTTTAAGAACAACTGGCAGAAATAAATCTGTTGACGCTATGTGATACAGTCATACTGAAGACAAGAGGTAGGGTACGCAAACAAAACACATCAACAAAGAGACTTAAGTAACACAAGAAAAATAACACAATACGAAGAACAGAATGAAAACGCAATAGTATACTTTAAAGTGTCGTATCTCTCAGAAACTAGAAGAGTCCGCAACGTGATTCAAAGTGTGATTCAGATCTCTATCCTTTATAATATATGTATATGTGAAAATTAAAGTGATAAGTGATAATTACCTTTATAAATATATATATATACTATATTCATTCTCATAATATAATATTTATTCTCATAATTTGGCGCAATTTTCAATGTCATTATTTGTAGGAAATCAATTAAAAGCAATAAAATATACATTAAAACAACACTGCTTCAAATGAAAACTTTTTAAACAGCTGCGAGGGATTTTTAAAATCTTTTTTTAAAAAGATAATTTTTAAATAAACTTGATAAAATACAGTAAAAATATACGCTGTCGGGTAAAATCAATAGAATATATTGCAATAAATAAAGAATTCTTTGACAAAATCTATAACGAAACATATTTGACAATGTTATATATATAGTTATATACATATATAAAATAATATTTATATACAGAATAATTTATATAATATTTAGTTTGTGTGTGTGATGGTCGGTGAAAATAATGAGATCATGTTTTCATCAAAGGATGAACTAATGGCGATGACAATAAAGGACATTCGACGTGATTATTCATAAAAAATAATAAAGCGTCCCGTGAATTCGAGAACCACACAAATACTATTACTTTACAAACAACAGCGAATTTTTCTTACTCTATCTCTCTATTCTTTTCTTTCGCAAGAAAGAACTCATTTATTGACTAACATTCATCTAATTCATCTTAATTCTTCTAAAATCGATAGAAACACGAAGTAATAAGTTTTAACGAGGTTTAGATAGATTGAAAGTAAGCTAATGAAGTTTTCGCTCTGATTATACAAATAATAACCAATCACTTTCAATTGTGCTGCTCAACAATTGTATAACTGTTATACTGACAACACATTATATTAATGAAATATACGTAAAATGTAACAAAAAACATAAGAAATTAACTGCATACTTTGTTGCATTTCTAATGCATTGCCACATTAATGCAAAAAAAATAGTTAATAAAATTAATTCTTAAATTACTTATAGTGTATTAGACAAAGATTGAAAGTTTCCTAACTGAGAAAGTATATAGTACTGCATCTAAAAATGACGACAAATGCTTAAATTGCATGGTCACTCTTGCGCGTCATATCATGATATCACACAAATAATTTTAATAACAATATAGGCTACCGAACAAGATCGTAAAAACAAACTTTTTTTTACACATAAACACATTTATAAATACAGATACAATAGAACAGAAGAAATAAATTCAATACAATATTTCATTATTTAATAAAATTAATGTTCCATCTATTTTGGAAAGAGAATAAATGTTGATTTAAAATGAATAATGCAACAATATTGAAGAAATAAAATAAATGTCAATAACATCGAATATACCAGTGATAAAACTCGGTAATGAATTTTAGTAAAATGAGTAACGCGTTCAGTCATAACGATAAATTTATAATTTACTATCGAACTATATATTATATTATGAAATGTTGACCATTAACGATAGATGGCGCGATAAACTTATTATCTTCACATCTATATAATTTTTCAAAGATACCTTCATTAGCAACATATTCAAGCATCATAATTAAGAATAATGTGTTCAATAATATATTACAACATTCACTCATTAATATTCCATTTTTTTTAACAAAAATTTGATAAAATAAATTTTTATAAAATAAATTTCTTTTTTTTATATTGTATTTTTTATATTATATATATATATATATGTATACAATATTTTTTAAATATATATTTATTTCA
Source organism: Prenolepis imparis (assembly GCF_030444845.1). NCBI lineage: Eukaryota > Metazoa > Arthropoda > Insecta > Hymenoptera > Formicidae > Prenolepis > Prenolepis imparis. Next base: position 22,940,553 of record NW_028141159.1, on the reverse strand, counting down.
GTAATTTCTAATTTAAAGTATTATTTTATGATTAATAATATCATTGAAAGATCTGTGTGAGCAACAATTCTATGATCTTATTAATTTTTAATTAAAGTATTAATAAGAGTATTAAACTAAATTTGCTAAAAAATATCTCTAATTATCTAAGAAGAGAGAGATATAATTAAAAAGGAAATTTTGTGAAAATTAAGTCAAATCAAATCATTTTATTACGACATAGAATTTCACAACTTTACTTCTTATCAGATGCGATAAACTTTATCAAATTTTCGTGAAGTTTAATCTCAATGTAAGAAAGTAGAGGAATGATTTCATTCAATTTATATTTATGTATTATGTAAGTTTTATTTTGTGTATACATTTTATTACACTTTATAGCCCTTATATGTTGTGAAATTTAAGAGGTATGTTGTCAAAAGATGATGTGTCAGAGTTTAATGAATATTAAAATATTTATGAAGCTTCGTCATGCCATATGTAGATTACACTAATTTACTTGCACATCGTAAGCAGCGTGAGCTTATAACACGTGCTAATAGATGACTCGCGTGTCATGTTAACGTTATTAAAACTCTCCTGGATTGATGGATAACTCGAAGGTAGAACGATAGCTTAAATATTTGTATTTGTGTATAAATTCGATCCGAACCGATTCACTCCATATACTGAAAAAATTAAATTAATTACCGAACCTAAAACGCAAAACGAAGGCAAATATAACAGGAAATTCTGATTCTGAAACAGATAATGATCGTATCTATAGTTCAGAAAATATTTTATTTTAGTCTAAGTCGATTAAAAATGATTTTTTTTACAAGATCTCTGGATTAATTAATTCTAAATTTTTCTTCTTTCAAAAAAGGAGGAAAAGTTAAAATTCCCAAACTCAAATGAACAAAACAAGTTTTTCTTTAACATGGTGATATTTACAATAAATGATTGCAGTTAACAACTTTGTTCTTGAATAAAGCACAAGCAACGTGTTGATAATATAGGAATTGTTTTATCCTGAAACTTTAATCTTTTATAAATGTGTTATAGTAAAAAAGCTTTCATATTATCTTCGCTAACAAGAATTTTGAGAAATAATTGATTTAATAGTTTGTTAAATTTAATAATGTCAATTTGGCACCTTTCGCTCGATAAATGCGCGCTGTGCACAACTTTAGAATATTTATTTAGAGAACTAATCTATAAATATTACCTCTGCAATTTGCCAATGTAAACACAATTTTCAATACGATTTGCATTTTCGTTATTTTCTACAATTTGCCATTTTGCGTTAGTAAATAATTTTGTTTCCCATTTGTTCAAACACATTTGATTCAATTTTCTATGTCTGTAAGATATATAAATATTTTGCGATACATTTTTTCTTTATTACATTTAACAATAAAGTACAAAAAAATAGAACGTCAACAAAAATAATTTTAAAAAATCAGTATTATTTCTTTTTAAAGAGAAAGAAAATGAGAGAAAGAAAGAGAAAGAAAAAGAGAAAAGAATGTTTTTCGAAAGTTTGGACTTCTTTATTTAACTGATTTTCCATTAGAAAAGTTAAACTCTTTTATTGATTCAAATACACATTACATTTCTATGTGTTGTCTTATTTTTGCGCAATTATAAGAGTGTTATTATTAAAAATATTATTTAACGACATTCAAAAATTCAAAAAATAATTTTTTTTTAATTTAATTCAAGATACGATTTAAAGAAAAATGTGAACTTATAATAATAAATATTTAACCAAAAGCTTCTTTAGATCTCTCTAAGATCATACATATGCAGCAGAGTCTTATTTTCGCGCAATTATAAGAGTGTTATTATTAAAAATATTATTTAACGACATTCAAAAATTCAAAAAATAATTTTTTTTAATTTAATTCAAGATACGATTTTTTAAAAAAATGTGAACTTAATAATAAATATTTAACCAAAAGCTTCTTTAGATCTCTCTAAGATCATACATATGCAGCAGTCTTATTTTCGCGCAATTATAAGAGTGTTATTATTAAAAATATTATTTAACGACATTCAAAAATTCAAGAAAAATTTTTTAAAATTTAATTCAAGATACGATTTTTTTAAAAAATATGAACTTAATAATAAATATTTAACCAAAAGCTTCTTTAGATCTCTCTAAGATCATACATATGCAGCAGTCTTATTTTCGCGCAATTATAAGAGTGTTATTATTAAAAATATTATTTAACGACATTCAAAAATTCAAGAAAAATTTTTTAAAATTTAATTCAAGATACGATTTTTTAAAAAAATGTGAACTTAATAATAAATATTTAAGCAAAAGCTTCTTTAGATCTCTCTAAGATCATACATATGCAGCAGTCTTATTTTCGCGCAATTATAAGAGTGTTATTATTAAAAATATTATTTAACGACATTCAAAAATTCAAGAAAAATTTTTTAAAATTTAATTCAAGATACGATTTTTTAAAAAAATGTGAACTTAATAATAAATATTTAAGCAAAAGCTTCTTTAGATCTCTCTAAGATCATACATATGCAGCAGTCTTATTTTCGCGCAATTATAAGAGTGTTATTATTAAAAATATTATTTAACGACATTTAAAAATTCAAGAAATAATTTTTTTTTATTTAATTCAAGATACGATTTAAAGAAAAATGTGAACTTAATAATAATAAATATTTAACCAAAAGCTTCTTTAGATCTCTCTAAGATTACATATGCAGCAGTGTAGACTTATATATAACGACACTATATGTATATTAATATTATTTATATGTTGTATAAATTTGTATCGAAAGAATATCGAGTTTTCAGTCGCGAGAAAGTAATGTTTTGCAAGAAACTTGCACTATATATATACATACATATCGCTACCACAGCGAAACAACTGACCTGTTCTATTAATAGTTATGGCGTTATCGGCATTTTTGCTTGACAGAGAGTGCGCTTGGAAGAAAAATAATGAATTATAACACACCATTCCTCGACCCGATTAACGTTTTGAATGCACTCAAATAAAGCCTTCAATATTAAAAGAATATTTTTCCGTAACAACTAATTGTACGAATGTATTATATATATTTACATACACTTTAAGATCGATTTTACCGCATTATTTACATAATTATGGGCGGGTTAAACAGTGCTTATGAATTTAAAAAAAATTACTAAAGCTTTATAACATCGCGAAGCGTATCGTTTATGCACGAGAAAATTCCCTTTTTTCTTATTTCAATCGTAATCCACTGTGTAATGTATATGTAAATGTACGTAACATATAAATTTTCTCAGTCTTTAGATAAAAATTATTATGAACTCTTATATTTTGTACGATACAGAAGAGGCAATTTTTTTTTTTTTTTGCAACGATATATTTAGGATATATCTGATATATTTGATTGATTTTTTCGAATGCGTCGCATATACTTTGTCATCTTTAATCTTTCTTTGGATACCGTTATACAATTACATCGAGATTTATAACTTTCTGATAAAAGAGTCATCTTTTTGCTGTAATAACGCCAGATTAGAATTATTGGCGAGTAATCCAGACAATCGCATCATAACGACGTATCATCTGACGTTCTTTGTGGCGACACGTGCCAATATTACTCGCAACTATGACGACATTAAACGTTTGCCTTGCTTTTCTGCCAAGATTAAAGGTTGTTGGAAATTGAAGAAAAATATAGAAATCCAAGAAACTTGAGAAAATAAAAAAAATAAGAAATTGAAATTCTCTCTAAAAACAATGAGAGATGCTGATAAGTTAAAGAGATAGTGAGATAACGGCGATAATTTGAGATAATTATAATGAGGAAATAAAATAAGTAAATTGAATTCGTCAATTATTTCTTGCAAAATTATTACTTTTCTTTATCGTTTTTAAATATAAAATAATAAAAGAGAGAGAAAGAGAAAGAAGAATAATATAAAATATATAAAATAATATAAATATATATTATTAAAAAATATATATTATTATAATTATAAATATTATATAAAATAATATAAAATAAATATTATATAAAATATTTTGAATCAATCGTACTTTCTCTGCTCTGCGGATTTTTTGGCTCGCCATTTTTAAATCAATCTTTTATATAAATGTCAAGGCACGAGTTAATTTTGCGTTATAAGCGATTGCAAATAAAGCTTTTTTGAAAATTTGAAACTATTAACAAAAATTATAAAATTTTTTCAGATGACATCAAATAATCTATATTTGATAAAATCTAAAATCTGAATTTAAAATTTAGTTTACTGAGTAACCTATAATTAATAATTGCAGATATATAATTTAGTATACGTCTATAATGTTTCAGCACAAAGCGTCATAGTGTTTGCCCTGATTTTTCCTCTTTTAATCACCTCGAAGACGTATCAGATGATAAAATTACGATAACAGATATGAACACAGAGCGCCGGTTTAACTATCGCAGTGACATACTTTAATAAACAGATCGTTATCAATGTGCGTAATTTGCTATGTAAATAAACATTTTCTAAATAAGCTCTTCTCACAATTTACAATGTTATACTTCTATCTTCTATATTTAAACTCAATTTTTTTTCTTTAATTTTATTTTCTGAAATAACAATAACATAAGTGCTTTAACATAAAATAATATATTTTAACGACAAACCTTTATTTGATTGTTACCGCAATATTTCAAACACTCATACGAAAAATTTATTCATTTTACTTTTAATAACGGAGCACTGCCACTGATTTACGTTTACCGTACAAAGGTTAAACGTTAAAAACTTGTGTTTGCGCGCAACTAGATTGAACATTTTTATCTTTCCGCGCTCGAAAAAATTTCACATTAACCATATAACCGATGCATAAACGCGAGAAATAACATTTTCAGTCAACGCTAATCATCAACTTGGCAGAAATAGAGATGCAAATAGTAACCGGTAAAAATTCCGCGGAGTTACGCGAGAAAACCTACTCACTTGTCTGCGGCTAATTTCTCATACAATTGGTTTTCGAGACAGTGTTTTTCAACTCTCGGAATACGCACAAAGGGAATTACGAATGAATACACATTTGTGAGAGAAAATGGCGCAAAAAAATGAATCGGCATAATTTTATAAAACTTTTGTATGAAATTTTTTTACATTTATTTCCAATTTTATTTCTATATATTTTTGTTACTGTAATAATTTTATATTAATTTTTATTTTTATATTAATAATAGTTATGTAGAATTATGCACTATTTAATAAATAGTTAATTATTTCAGATTTTAGATTTTATCAAATATAGATTATTTGATGTCATCTGAAAAAAATTTTTTTAATTTTTTGTTAATTTTAAAGTTTATTTTCAAAAAAATCTTTATTTATTTGCAATCGTTTATAACGCAAAATTAATTCGTGCCTCGACATTTATATAAAAGATTGATTTAAAAATGGCGAGCCAAAATATCCGCAGAGCAGAAAAAGTATGATTGATTCGAAATATTTTATATAATATACTTATAATTTTAATAATATAAATTTTTTAAATACATAATTATTGATTAATATACAAAATTTAAGCAATTTAATTAATGTTTTCAGATAATCATCTGTGATTTTATAATAAGTAATAAAAAATAAATTGTCTACTTTTATCAGTAACGAAGTATTATAAAGTCAGTCAGAGTATTTAATTTAAAATTTTTATTATATTTGCCAATAAAATAATATTAATTAAATTTGATTATACATAAACATATAAATGTCAGAATAATTAACTTTTGTAAAATAAATTACTTTAATGTATTTTGGTTTTATATACACACAGTTGAAAAATTTGTGTTAAATTTAACAAATATCACATGTCCCAAACGGTCCACAGAAATTTTTGTGTTAATTTAACATAATACGGATATGTTAAATGATGACTGTGTTAATATTTTAACATAAAATAAATGCAAACTTCAAGTAAACTTAAAATAAATTTTGTGTTAAATTAACATAGTTTTAATATAAAAATTAACTAAAAAAATTTTTAATTTTACATTTTATCATCCCCACTTATATTATAAAGTAAAATTAACATTTTTTTTCTGTAAATTTTAACAGATAAATCTTGTCACTAATAATATCGAACATATTTATTGTGTAAAATTAAAAGTAAATACACATTGTGTTATTTTTACACTTTTTTCAGTTATTTTAATAATTTAACATTTGAGTTCAATTAACACAACAGCAATATGTTAATTTAACACATGAATGTGTTAAATATTTAACACAAAAATAACGGGGACCGTTTTTAACAAGAAAACACAAATTTTCCAACTGTGCGCACACACATATTAATTATTTTTAATATATATTTACTTTCCTGGAATGTGCGCAAATACATTTGCCACATTTTGTGCTGCTTACGTAATATAAAGCAGTATTGTATTTTGAAAAGAGTATAACTAAATATATTGCTGATTTCTGCGATCGCAGTCGTGCATACATATACATATGTGAACGAAAAATTACCGATACCACGTGTCGCTCTATATCTTACATTAAAATCACTTCGTCGTTGAATATTGCAATTTAAAGAAAAAATGTGTAATCGTCAAACTCTTATGACGTAAAATCATGACGCAAAATGTCTCGCAATTTCCTTTCGACCATAATATTATCTAGAAATAATTATCAATAATGTCCCAAGGCAACAATGTCTTACATTATCGACAATCAATATTAAATTAAATCAGCCGAAAAAAATTAAAAAATTACTATTAAATATAAATTGTGCGTTTTATCTTATTTTAAGTCCAGTTTACTGTAACAGACTGCTTGGGGCAGCGTTATAAAAAATCGTAGGCAAGGGAGAATGAAGATTTTCTCGATGAAAAGAGAACTCTAGGCCGAAGGATGCCGCGTCCTTTTAATCTCCGTTGCAAGATACGCGTTTAATAATAACCTCTGTTATTCATGGGGGGAAAGGGGGGAAGGGGGGCACCGCAATGTATTTGTGTGCAATCGATAACTCACGTCGCGTCAAAGTCAAGATTGCTAAACCATATATCCTGTATACATATATGCGCAGTTCTCTCTCTGACGCGCTTCCTTTATAATATCTTTATAATTAATCACGCATCTAATTATATATCTCTTATTCAGAACTTTCGAGCGTACGATAGAATAAAAGAAACGAGAAAAAATGAAATTTTAATTTAATATATTTAATAGAGAAAATTTAATAATAAAGAAATTTATATTAATTTATTAATATTGTGCTTAAATTGTCAAGATGTTAAAATCGATGAAGAGGAAAAGAGAATTTCGCGGAAAAAGATTTATACATCTGTCTTTGCCTCTCCGACGAGGCTTAATCGACAGATAATCGATCTGGCATCTATTAGTCATAACTAATTTGCACAGTTGATTTGCGATATAAATAGATCGCAACGCGTTTGTCACCGATTATTCTCGTTACTTCTCGATACACCGGCATCAAAGACAGGGATCTGACGCAAGAAGAACCCAACTTGTTCGTTTTTCTTCGTTTTTTTTATTTGTATTTCTTATAAGAACTATTTTCCCAACGAATGAACATAGAGACGTAGACGTGTAGAATTATTCAGTTAACATTTACTCGAAAAATTATCGACGTTCTCAACATTTTTGTTCAGTAGAGATCGGTTTGCGATCGACTGAAAAATTCACGATAGCGCAGGAATTTCGGAATATTTTTACATTCTCCATAAACGTACGTTTGACAAACAAAGCGACCGATATCTTAAGACAATCGCTCGTGAGTTCGTTCACACTATATACTAATTTAGAATTCGGAATAATATCGTCATAGTGCGGAGGATGCAAGTCGCTAAGATCGAGTTGGCCGACTTCCAAGTCTCCTTTGAAAAGAGATACAGACGAGACGAGAAGACAAAAGACTTTAAAGACTGTCTGCGGTACAATTAATCAACAGTCAGAATCTGCATTTAATCTGTTTTTTTTTTTTTAAATTTATTTAGAACAATTTTTTATCGGCCTTATTTTATTTCAAATTTATGTTGAATGTGTTATTGCACGTGGTGTCATTCCTTATTTAAATAATGCGAATTAAAAGTCATTTAATATATAAATTATTTAATTTATAAATTGTATTTTGAAATTCGAAAAATAAATTTAAAATTCGAATTTGTTTTTGCATTTAAAAATATGAAATTTACAAGATTTGTATATGAATTATATATGAATAATATAAATTTATTATTTACAATATAAATTATAGTTTTAATCCCTTTTTAAATTTATTTAGAAAGATTTTTTATCGGCCTTATTTTATTTCAAATTTGTATTGAATGTGTTATTGCACGTGGTGGTGTCATTCATTATTTAAATAATGCGAATTAAAAGTCATTTAATGTATAAATTATTTAATTTATAAATTGTATTTTGAAATTCGAAAAATAAATTTAAAATTCGAATTTGTTTTTGCATTTAAAAATATGAAATTTACAAGAAGATTTATATATGAATAATATAAATTTATTATTTACAATCTAAATAATAGTTTTGATCCTTTTTTTAAATTTACTTAGAAAGATTTTTATCGGATTTATTTTACTTCGAATTTATGTGTTGACTATATTATTATATGTTGTGATATGTGGTATTATCCATTATTTAAATAATGTGAGTTAAAAATTGTTTAATACGGATTATAAATTTTGAAATTCTAATTCAAAAATTTATTTTTGCATTTAAAAATACGAAATTTAGAAGATTTATATGTGACAAAATTTATTTACACAGTATAATTTTAATTGCTTATTAATTTAATTTATTATTAATGAATTATTACAACGAGACATTTAAGTATCTTACACACGGCTTACTATACGTATATATTTTCCTTCGTCTCTGCTCCACATTCTCCTTATTATCATATCTATTCTTCGAAGGCGCGTGCACGCATGCGCGTCTGCTCTTCACGTGTGCTGCGTATTTGTGTATTGTAATAATAATATTTTCTTATGGCGGCTAAATATAGCAAATATACTCTCTAATCTTCGTTCAAACATGTGATATCGGCGCACTTGTTTTGCAGGAATGCGAGAAGTGACCATCCGATTTCTCATATCGTTTATAGTTTATATATGTATATATTATCTTCACTTTCTTTTCTTTTTTACGGTTTTTTGAGAAATTTTCTCTTAGCAAAAGGAAATTTGAAACGTTAATTATAAATATTGAAAAAAATCGACATTTAAAAATACTTTTACAATTTCGATAAAATAAAACTTTTTTATAAATAAAATTTTCCAATAAAAATAATTTTATTGAAACTAAAATTCTATTATTTATTTTTTTTTAATTCAGCTTTTTTAATACTTTTATTTTTACATCTAAAAACATATAAAAATATTAGTAGCTTGTTTATACAAGCATATAATCAGACTGGTATTTTTTTAAAAAACCAAAATAAAGTTTAATATTTCAGAAGAATATCACAGATGAATAAAAGTAGAAATTTATTTACAATGTATATATAAGTTCAGCAGAAAAAAACATGAATTTATCTACATATTTTTTATACCGAAATTATATATACCTATATACATATATATTTATATATTTAAAAGATTACTCATCGGATTTAAAATAAGTTAAAAATAAATATACTTACTTTTAAATGTACAAACTTATTAATATGCATTCTTATTATGATAAAAAATATATATATACTATGGATGGGAATTATTATTGCAGTAGACGTCATCGACATTATTATCATAATCCGACTATTTTTATTAATAAATACAGACATACAAAGAAACATAGTATAGGAATATTGTAATTACGTCAATTCATCAGCTGCGACCTCAAATAATTTGCGGATGAAACTTCTACTTTTTCCGGTCTAATAAACATCATAAAACAATGTTATAAATTTTCTCGCATTTCTACGTCGTAGAGGTATCTTTAAAAGAATGCGTAAAAGTAAAATATTATATATTTCGACAAATTATCATGTTTACATTATTATGAAGAAAGAATACTAAGGAAATCAGTCTTTCCTGTATCTCTGCGAAATAACTTCTGCGAAAGAAGAAAATTAAGGATATCATGTTTTTATCAGATAATTTAATCTGAACAATTTTGAATAATTTTATCATATAACAACGATAATAACAGGAAACATTTAAAAAGAGATTTTAAGATACAATATACATATATAATTAAATATTACACACAAACGTTAGCGTGAACTAACAATCACATTAATACATTTAATGTAGAATAGGAATTAATTCGTTTCTGTAAATCCGATTTTGCGATTTAAGATATAGGAAGATTCTATCGAAGGAAGTTTATTCGTTGTTTGATAGAAATCGATTCTAACCTAATGTATGTATCTCTTTATCTACCGCGGTACCGTTTCTCAAGCTGTTTGCTTTATTTAATCTTATCGATAATTAAATCGGTAACACGAATTCGTGGGACGGATGAAAGTCGAGCCTAACAACTCGAACGCGATCGGACGCGATTATTCACTTTCACGACTAGACGTTTGCTCTTCCGGCCATCTCTCTTCTCCGACACCTATCGATATATACAGGGTCGAACTCCAATTCTCACATTTTAATTAGGAATTCAAATTCACATTGTCTGCAGAAAATTTCATAAAAATCTTTATTCAATCCTAAGATTTTTTAAAAATTGATTTAATTTTAATTTAACTCGCATTTGTTTAGCTAAAAAGATATCATTATATTTGAACAGAAGGGTAAAAGAAAATTATATAGTAGGTTAAGAATTCAAACATGCAATTAATAATTATTATTGCATAATATATATTTTTTTATGGATAATAAAATTTTCCAATAGAAATAATTTTATTAAATCTTAAATTTAATATTTTTTAATTCTTTAAAATTGATTTATACTTTTAATTTTATTTAGATTTTATTTATATTTTAATTTTATTTAGATTTTAATATTCTTCAATTCTTTAAAATTGATTTATAATTTTAATTTAACTCGCATTTGTTTAGGTATAATGATTTATTTAATATAATATGTTATAATATCTTATTCTCGATTAATATTTTTTGACAGAAATCAGCTGATAACTGTCAAAAATATTAATCGAGTTTAAAGTATTATAAAATTATTTCAAACATATTATTATTTTAATTTTTATAACATACCTATTATTATTTTAAAAATTAATTAACAAAGTAACGCTTAATCAGCTGATTTCTGTCAAAAAATATTAATAAAGCGAAAATTTGCTAATTAAATTTTAAAAAAGAGAATCTTAAGAAAGTGAAGAATCGCGTAATGAGAAATAGGAAACTTTGCAAAATATGAAAAACTTCTGTATTTACATCGCCCATACTATGTATTGCCAAGGTCATCTTTTTTTATATATTCCATATAATTATAAAAAATATTATTAAATAAATCTCATTCTATCGAGATACATTGGACGGTAATTATTCTACGGGATTATAATTATGTATATAAGCAGAAATATCAAGTCGAGAGGTTGATCCGGTGCCTCCTTCTGCACTCCCACCCTCAGCGCCTATCCTAACATAAGTGACTGACGGCTCGATCAGCGGCGCGCTCGGCCTTAGTCGCGTGTTGTCGTTAGTCCGTCGCGAATCAACGCAGCTGTTGCACGTGGAAGTGTTGGAAGCGAGTCTCGGATGGTCACCCGATTCGGCGGTGTGTCTGTCCCGTATTCGTGAATGCGCCGATGCCGATGCGTATCGCTTCCTCGCTTACGTGATCCGCATTGCTGATTAAGCCGTTCAAAAGTTACACGGTTGCATAATGTAAGCCCGATATAGACGAGTGTACGCTTTTTAAGAGTGAACGAAGGCAAAGTGACGAGCGTCAAACAACCGCTTGGAATTGATGGATGAGCCTTCGAACGAGTGCAAATCGGCGAATCGATCTCTTTTTTGAGGGGAAAAAAAAACATGTGAAAATGTTGTGAGTGCGAAGATTAAATGACGATAGTATTCGAAGCTATCAGTTATGAGAAAGTTCAATATTTTTGCATCTTATAGGGAAATAATAGATAAATTAATTTCGAATGAGGATAAGTTTCTATGATGGGACAGAAATACAGCACAAATGTTTATTGATTGTATATGCAGAAAATCGGAATAATCTCTGTAAAATTTTGAGAGAAGTGCAAACAATTCGTGAATATTCGTTCCAAAAGTGTTACAATATCTATTTCGAGTAATCATCGATAAAAACTGCGAGCTTATCTCGAAAACGGATGTTGATGCAATTTAAATTAGATACAAGAACAAGTTTAGGAAAAGAGGTATAAATCACAAATATTTAAGGGCGAGATTTATTCGGAAAATCCGTAGCTAGTGTCTAAAATATACATTCTATAGAAAATCTAGAAGATATAAAAATAATTATTTTTAAATAATTAATTATATTCCCCGAGTGAAGATGAACGTGATCTCATGAACAGAAATATAACGAACATTCAGTAATAAAGACACAATTCCTCTATATCTGTGATTAGAAACAAACATATACTAAAGAGAAACCTAAATAAGGACTTTAAAATAATAATAAAAATAATAAAATTAAAATAATTAAAAATAAATTAAAATAATAAGAAAATAAAAAACTTAATGCACACAAATCTCTGTGAAAAAATAATAGAAACTATCTGTGATGTAATGGTGATGAAAAACTAGTCGGGATCTAGTCTCACATCTTTGAAAATTGAGTGACTTTTATCTCTCTCGTTTCGGGACACATGAAAAGAAGGACGGAAAAGAAGAAATCGTGATATATGTAAAGTATCTCGGTGATCGGTCGATTTTCTAATCTGAATCATGGCGCCAGCGAACAATCTCGACTGGTCAGAGCCTTGTCAACAGTGGCGATACCCGAAATTCTTTTCGACAACGGCAGGTCAGAAAAGCGAGCGTCCCAAAAGTGCCGTGGAGCTGACGATGAGTGGCAAAGAGGCAAATACCGCATATAAAAAATTCTGCAAGTTTCTGCGTCGACTAAGCAACAAAAAACGTAAGTCCGTCGAGCAGTCGACGTATGACTTTGAATGTTTCTCGCACCCTGTTATAAACTTTACAATATTATTATACTGAATCACTCTCTTTACAAAGTATTTTTAGATATTACGAGGGATTTCTTATTTAATAGAACCACAAATTTAAGAATTAAATTAAAACTTAAGTCAAATTTAAATTCTAAATTTTATTTTAATCATATAAAATATAATTTATTATTCTATATAAATAAATCTCTAGATCCTAAAATTCAATAGAACCAAGAACTAAATTAGAAACTTTTTTAACTTTATTGGTTTAAATTCTAAATTTTATTTTAATCATATAAAATAATTTATTTTAATAAATAAATTCCTAGATCCTCAAATTCAATAGAACCAAATTAAAAACTTTTTTAACTTTGATGTAAAAAACTTTGTTTTAATCATAAAAATATAATTTATTATTCTGAATTTATGAAACTTATTAAATAATTAATTTCAATAATTAAAGAAATGACTGATTTGACAATTTTTATTTTATGTGTGTTTCTACTAAATTTTACAATAAATATCTATATTAGTATGCTTTATATTAATATAATTTAGTTTCTATAGAAATTTTTTTAAAATTTTTGAATAATATACATAGTTTGTTTGAATTTTCTACAACTTGGTTTTCATGTAATTAGGCTTCTTTAATATCGAATAAATTAAATTAATTAATTAATTTTTCGTTTTATTATACTTTTAAAATTTCTTTATTATATTATATTATTATATTATTATATATTATATATAAATCTTCCTTGACATGATTCTGAGACAGCCTGCAACCCCCTCACTTTATATCAAAAGGAAATCAATATTATCTTCTTCTTGTCGTGGCAAAGAAAAAAAAAAAAAGATTCGCTGCTCATTGGCGCGTCATACGGTTTCTAGGGCAATTTCTCGCCGATGTGATTTCCGTTCGAGTGATCGATCGATCCTCCACGATGACGTATTAATAATGTCGTCAACGTGTACGGTTCTTTGTACATCGAGAGCGCGTGATCCTCTGACATTTACGCCTTCTGCTCTCGCTCTGGTACTGTATTTATTCTTGCTCGCACCTATCGTGTCGCCGTGGTTTTTCTATCTATTCGGCAGAGTGAAGGAAACACGAGAAAGAGAGAAACGGAGGGAAAATCGATGGGTATCTGTTACCCTCGATACTGTTTCCCGCGAGATCGCGCCGAGGGAGGCTCTTTTCGTTACGGTAACACAACGATAAATGTTAGTTGTAAAACCTTAAGTAAATGTCCAGTGATTCCTCTCGTGCCTATACAACAATAAAATAAATCTCCGAGGTATATTGTACATAATCAATTTTTTTTCAATTATTTTATTAGACCGGTGAGTTTTTTTTTTTTTTTCAATATCTTCTTTATTACATATAACAAATTAATAATGAAATGGTCTCTTTTTAAACTCCTTTTTAAATATCAATCAATCAGAGAGAGGATCCGTAAAATCGGATCGGTCTCGCGGATTAAATCGCAACCCTCAGTAGGTTTAAATTGGCTTAAGATCCTTTCTCCCGCATTTCTTCGGTTTGTTTAATATCTTTTTTTTTTTTTTAACCCGCCTGTTTCGTTAAACCAAGCCAAGCGCGATTGTCCTCGACGCCCACAAAGAAGCTCTCGATATAACAACCACCATGAGGAACCCTCATACTTAAGTCGCGTGAAATGTCAGAACGAGAGAGCCGATATGAGCTTCTGAAGCTCTCTTGCTTCACAGGTAGGGGCTGAGAGTATCACGGAAAAGGTCGAAGTCTCCTCCGATGCGAGCCTAACGCGATAAAAGAGTCCGTGTTAACAACATATGCGCGTTTTGCAGCTGCTGCATCGCTTCATTGCGTTTTTTGTCGTATGCGCTGGATTTAGCCTAGCTAACTCTGCGACTTGGTTTTTCTATAGCTTCGACTATCACTTGACCCATTTTTCCCCCTCACAATAATCTTTACTAGATTTTTTTTAAGGACTTTCCAAAGATATCGGAAAATATTTTGATAACGGGGGGAAGAAAGAGTATCTATCTCTAATCTTCATAAAATTTAGTAATCAATAATCACATAATTATATTAATTAATTTCTTTCGCAATAATCTTTATTAGATTTTTTTACGACTTTTCAAAGATATCGAAAAATATTTTGATAACGGGAGAAAGAGAGCGTGTTCCTCTCTACACAGTTGAAAAATTTGTGTTAAATTTAACAAATATCACCTGTCCCAAACGGTCCACAGAAATTTTTGTGTTAATTTAACATAATACGGATATGTTAAATGGTGACACGAATATTGTGTTAATATTTTAACATAAAATAAATGCAAACTTCAAATAAACTTAAAATAAATTTTGTGTAAAATTAACATAGTTTTAATGTAAAAATTAACTTAAAAAATTGTTAATTTTACATTTTATCACCCCCACTTATATTATAAAGTAAAATTAACATTTTTTTCTGTAAATTTTAACAGATAAATCTTGTCACTAATAATACGGAACATATTTATTGTGTAAAATTAAAAATAGATATACATTGTGTTATTTTTACACTTTTTTTTAGTTGTTTTAATAATTTAACATTTGAGTCCAATTAACATAACAGCAATATGTTAAATTAACACATGAATGTGTTAAATATTTAACACAAAAATTTTAACGGGGACCGTTTTAACAAGAAAACACCGGTTTTAACAAGAAAACACAAATTTTCCAACTGTGTAATCTTCATAAAATTTAGTAACCAATAATCAAATAATTATGGTAATTAATAATATATTAGTAATTATATTAATTAATTTCTTTCGCAATAATCTTTATTAGATTTTTTTACGACTTTTCAAAGATATCGGAAAATATTTTGATAACGGGGGGAAGAAAGAGTATCTATCTCTAATCTTCATAAAATTTAGTAATCAATAATCAAATAATTATATTAATTAATTTCTTTCGCAATAATCTTTATTAGATTTTTTTACGACTTTTCAAAGATATCGAAAAATATTTTGATAACGGGAGAAAGAGAGCGTGTTCCTCTCTAATCGTCATAAAATTTAGTAACCAATAATCAAATAATTATGGTAATTAATAATATATTAATAATTGTATTAATTAATTTCCTTCACAATAATCTTTATACTAGATTTTTTTAAGGACTTTTCAAAGATACCGGAAAATATGTTGATAACGAGGGGAGGGAATATTTGTCTCTAATCTTCATATGTAACAACTAATTGAATGGTTAAATTAATTAAAATAATTTATTTAAAAAATATGTTATTATTATTAATATTATAATTTTATTCTATATATTTAAAGGTATTGAGAAAGAGATCTCTATACAAGAGAAAGAAACTCTCTAAAACACATACGCTATATAAATCTTTTAAATCAGACTAATATATGAACTTGATCTAATTAATTAATTAATTTATTTATCAGAAACCTATAATTTATGCATTTATCTCATTTATATTTTAAATAAACTTGTATCGAGGGTATATAAAAAAAATGTTCTATGATATTTTTGACGAATAACATATAAATGATAATTTAAGAAAAATATCTTTTGATAATATTATTTTATTGGATTGCTCGCAGAAAATTTTTCGATAAAACTGAATATTAATTTTTATCGATTTTACCGATTTCAATGACCTCGAAATATGTAGTCAAGATCAAGGTGGCTTTGATCAACATTCAAAAGATCAAAAAGCTATCGCTAATTATGTATAATACTACAAAGTTATATACAAACAAAGCTAATCAAAGTCTGGTGTTTAATAAAACGCAAAAATGTACAATTCCATATAAATATTCGACTTTCCACACAAAGCAAGATCTAACACCGCCCGATGCTTCGGATGTGAAACAAGTCTAAAAATATATAGTACCACATGTGTTTTCGACTAAGCAAAATCTCCTACATCGTTCGTTATTTTAGATGCGAAACGAGATCTAAAAAAAAATATATAATTCCATATACGTTTCCAATTTTTCACACAAACGACTTTTCAAAGCGACGTTTATTTCATATCGCTTGATGCAAAAGATAAAAGGAAGATCTTGATTAGATTTTTTTAGATCTCGTTATACACATCTAAAATACTGTATGATGGACTTGTTTCGGTTCTGATGTACCGAGCAAAGTGCAATGGACCTTTCTTGTTTAGAAAATCAAAAATTTATGTAAAACTTAATGTTTTTAGATCTCGTTTCGCATTCAGAGCATCGAACGACGTGAGATGAACTTTCATCTTCCGATGCTTAAAACTTCAGAACTTCATAACTAGCGACAGTTAATGTTTGTTGAAGGCTACTCAGTCGTCTTCTCTTTGCAATATACTTCAAGGTCATTTAAATCGATAAGGTCGCTTCTAATATATTCAGTTTTATCAATTTATTTAAACAATTCATATTTATAGATACCTAAATCTGTTTTTCATCATGATTTTTTTATCATGTTTAGTTTTCAGCGTATGTTAATTTTAGAAACTAATTTTTAATTATTCTCAATTTTCGTTTGTTTTCAAAAAATGGCCTGAAAAACCTTTTTTAATACGAAAAAAATTGAAAAAATATATTAAAATAATATTTTGGATATATGAGCTTAATATAATTATGTCATACATCATCATGTGCATATGTGCGCCTATAATTATGATTATTTATATTTATTTTTGATGAAAAATAACAAACTTCTCTTAATATTTTCTTCTGAGACATTTTGTATATATCATAATTTAATTTAATCGACAAGTTTAGTATCATATCGATCTGTTCGTTCGATTCTGTAGAAGAAAATGCGGAAAAATTTTTACAAAGTTGTTTTATTGTTCGATATTCTTCAATGATAAATCAAATACGAAATTCTCATATCCATTGTCAATACAATTTTGGTAATAACGATAATTTCTCGTGTACGGACAAAATTGATGACTGTCAGATTGCTAGATAAATTTCGCGATTAAGTGAGTTTTAAATTTCCACCGATTATATTTACAATTATAAATTATAGATCAAAAAATTCTATCTGAAATTATAGATTGTCTTGGAAAGAAATTTTAGAGATTAAATAATTGAATATTTTATTTCTATTTAAAAAGAATCGTTTTGATGTTAATCTCGCGAAGTACGAAACGAATGAAAATTAACTCGAGATTCTCGACATATCGACGATTGATAGTGAAAATGTCGTGAATTGCAAACATGTCAGAAAGCAAGACACCGTCCACGTGGCAACTAATCGTTCAGTGCATTCGCGGATCGGAAACTTCGTTTTTGCCTACAGACTCTAATGCAGGTGATTCGCTCGTTTCAGATCAAAAAGCTCAGCACAATTTTCATAGATTTTTTAAACACTTTTTTCTATTTATTTGAGCTTTTATTGCAGAAAATGAATTTATATCAGACCAATTTTCCATTATATTTAAAAATTAAAATTATTTTTATTGTCACATATACATATATTTTTTTACATGTATGACTTTTACTTTCACATATGTTAATATACGAAAAAATAATAAAAATTATTTACTTGAAATTAATTTTTAATAACTTTATATCTTTTAATTATTATTTAAAAAATTTATTTAAGTTTATTAATAAATTAAACGGAGAAAATGTGTATCTCGTATCTGTCAAAACAGAGAGAGACAATATCTTTAAATATTAAAAAATATATATTTTAATAAAAATTTTTTTAATAATTATAATTTTTTCATAACCTTTTATTTACATCGTGCATCATACACTTTATTGTATATCTATAGGGATGAGTTATTTGGATGAGCTATTTTATCTCTATGAATCATTCAATATATACATATGATATATTGCTAAAAGTTATTAAAATAACTTTCAACATATATATATATATATATATATATATATATATATATATATATGTCCAATGCGGTCATTTCTAACGAAAAATGTGACAAGAGATGTGACGTAGTCAATAAAGACAACTTGTAAGAATACAAAAATTAGCGACTCTCGTAAAATGGCAAAAGTACACGTTGCGCGAATCTATTTCCAGAAAGAAGTTTACATTGTGCAACACGTAAGAGAAACTGCGAGATTGTGATACTTTACATCATTTGTTTATCAGAATTCATCAAGGTCGTCCTCTTTGTATTCGCATTCCGACAATCATCGATAGAAAACGCTCAATGTGCAATTGTACATTGACTCGTTTCACGTAAACACATCTTCACGTTTATTTTGAATGTTCGCGAACAGAATAAAAAAAAAAAATCTGTTTACCTAAATATTGAAGAACCCATCAGAGAAATTAAAGATCATTGAAATTAAAAATTAAATATTATTAGATTTAAATTGGATTTTTCGGCAATTTTCCCAATAAATAAATATATACCACATGGTGATTTATTCGCGTAACTCGAAAGTGATATAGTAGTAACAAGAACAAATCAAGGATTAGGCTATTCCTGGTCGCTGTATGTAGGCCCATGTCCGAGAACTACACATGAAAATAGCAGCGATGACTGTAGAACCGAGATATTGTAATTTATGTAACGATTTTCGGAATTGCAATTTTTAACACGACGAAAAAGTTCTACGAAATGTAATAACTGAGTCATATATAATATTGTTTGTGTATATACATATAAGGAGTCCCAAAAATACTGCAACAATTAAATATCTCGAAAACAAAGGCTTTTTGAGAAAAATGTTTCAAATAAAAGGGTAAGGCTTTAAGTTGCGCATTAAGTAGTAATATTAGTGTGACTATTAATAGCATTGTTAAGGTCACGTAAAATTCACTTTGAAATTTTTCAATGGAAATTCCCTACTTTTGATTACATATTCATGTAGCTTATTTTAAGAACTTTTCAAAACACTACAATACATTTTTTTCTGTTAAGTAATTTTCGACTTATGAGGCTTGAAAGATACAGTGTTTTGATATAAAATACAAAACATTCAGTTTTTCAATTGGAGAAGAAAACACATAATTATTTTTAGAAAAATTATGTTGTAATACATTTTCTTAAAAATAACTATCCGTTTTCTTTACACCAATTGATTTGTTTAATTATTTTATGCGTAAAAGTATTAAGGTAAGATTATCGGCAACTAAATATTTTATAAGATATTTTGTATTTTATGTCAAAAAAATACTGTAAACTTCATTATAACTCGAAAAGCACTGAATGAAAAAATATTTTATTATAGAGTTTTGAAAAGCTCTCGAGATAAACTACAAGAATGTGCAATCAAAAATAGGGGTTTCTATTTAAAAATTTCAAAATAAATTTTATATGGCCTTAATGTGCTATTTATAATCTCACTAACATTACTATTTAATGCGCCACTATTTAAAGTCCTACAACTTTTAATTAAAACATTTTTTTTAAGCCTTTGTTTTCGTGACATTCGACTGTTGCAGGACTTTTGGGACACCCTGTATATATTTTATATATATAATAAACATAGAGAGAATTTTCTCTTAGAATTTTATATATATTAATTTTACTATACAGTTTAGTAAAATTAATCAAACATATTTTATATTTTATTATTATTTTTTATTGTTAATATTAATCATAAATATTAATCAGAGAAATTCTCATAAAATTCTTTTCATACCATATTGTCCCACGATTATCACGATTTTCAGAGGAAATTCTCTCTGTGAACTTTTGCAAATTAGTACATCGAATTTCGTCATGTAATTGAAATTCCGATATTATCTTAATTTTTCCAACAATTATCATCGATACGGACACTTTCTTATTTTCACTGCTCTTGTGAAATAGTGAAGCACGCGCAAAAATCTTCGAAAAAAGAAAAAGAAGTTCCGCCTTCTCCTGCTTTTAGAGAAAAAATTTGGTGTTCCATTTTTATTTTCTACTTCTTTTCCTGTACCGTGGTCTTTTCCGATTTGTTTCTATGGGTGGTGCAATGTACCCTGCAGGCAAGGATGGCAGCAAGGTAACAACCGTGGTGGCGACTCCCGGTGCCGGTCCAGATCGTCCTCAAGAGGTCGCGTACACCGACACCAAGGTCATCGGCAATGGCAGCTTCGGCGTGGTATACCAAGCCAAACTCTGCGACTCGGGCGAGATGGTCGCTATCAAGAAAGTTCTCCAGGATAAGCGATTTAAAGTAAGCATATATATATATATTATATTAAATAAAACATATTTTTCTGATATATATATATATATATATATATATATATAAAATAATGTACAAATAATAAAATAACGGACTAAATATAAAAATGTGCTGAAAGCATTGTCACATAACATGATAAGACATCTCATACACATTTTTATTCACTTTGTTAGTTTTATTTTAATTTAGTTTTATTATATTTTATATTTGATTTTTATTTTATATTTATAATTTTATTTTATTTTATATTTGTTTATTTTTTTAATTTTATTTTTTTATATTATTGTTATATTATTTTTATATTATGTTATATTTTATTTATATATTATTTATTTTTATTCATATTATATATTATTTATATTTATTTATATTTATCTTTTATATTATATTTCATATTATTTATTTTTATTTCATTTTTATTATATATTATTTATTTTTATTTATTATATATTTTACTTTATTATTTATTTTAATTTATTTGTTATATTTTAGTGTTTTATTTTATTTTGTTTTATTTTATCGTATTTTATTTAACAAATTTAATAAGTATATATTAAATAATGAGGCTCTTTACGATTCTTTTACAGAACAGAGAATTACAAATTATGCGACGCCTCGAGCACTGCAACATTGTGAAACTCAAATATTTCTTTTACTCTAGTGGTGATAAGGTAACTATCTTATCTCTAAGCCTTCCATAAATTTTAAGCAAAGATGAACTTTTAACTGTCATACAAAAATTCTGTCATTCCGTCGAGACTTTCGTGGAAAAATGATGCGAAATATGCGATTAGCGCGCGATAATTTAATTTTTATTGCTATTGATTTATTATTTATAAACGTGTGTCTCTATAAAATAAAACGAAAGAAAGTTTATTTAATGCATGCCACATTGTTATGTTCTTTTAGAACATCTTAACCGCGACTAATCCGGTTTTTCACGTTGACGTAAGTTAAAGCACACCCAGTAGTTTGTGCGAAAGTCCCCCCCTTTTGGTGAAAAAGAAAAATTGTAGGCAAATTTTTGCTTTCACATAGGAACTTACATCTTCACATCATTCGTATCACTCTTTTGACAAACGTCATTTCTTAAGTTTTTTATTTTTTACTCGATCTAGATTTATCACCGCTGCTTCGCTAGTCTTGTTATCTCGTAACTTCTTGAAAGACGTGTGTATAACTTAAATGTTAATAACATGAAGGCGTCGATGTGTGTGTCCAAGAAAAATAATAGCGTACAATTCAAACGACATAAACAACATGAAATAGTGACCTATAATTGCTGTTATAATTTACTAATTGCTATATAATTGACTAATTTTAATCGAAGATCCTTCGATACATTTTTTTACCGAAAATCTTGAGATATTAATAACTTGAAGGAAAAATTTCTCGAAAAAACAAATAAATGATGAATATATTATATTTTTATATTCTATACTAATTCTTAAGATTTATTAAGATATTTGTATGATATTGAAGATTGGGAAGTAGAAAAGAAGTTGTAAAAGCAACATTTATAAGAGTGCGAATAATAAAAAAAAAGTCTTAAATTTTGATTAAAGAGAATTGGTCATTAAAATTTAAATTATGAATTGGAAGTGAAACATTTTATGTATATATTTTTTTGGTGATAGCATAACGAATATGCAAATAATCGATGTTTGGTTTTGAAGTAGTGTGCCTTTGAAACGACAAATACCTATAGATAGAAACTCCGTTTCATGAATATCGTAGAATTGTCTTTTTCTCTTCTTCTTTTTTAGAAGGACGAGGTTTATCTCAATCTAGTCCTGGAATATATACCCGAAACTGTGTACAAAGTCGCTCGACATTATAACAAAAGCAAGCAGACGATACCAATTAGCTTTATCAAGGTGAGTTATTTCTAATATCTCCATAAAATTATACATCATACGTATTTTTTAATTTATTTATACTTCTGTTTTTATTCTTCTGCATTTAAATAAAATTAATAATCATTATGTAATAAAAAAAAATCTTTGCAAACTTATATCAACGTATTTAAAGGCTCCTTGGTCCTCGCTGCGACCATGTTGGATTATGACGTCAGAAGCGAGAAAATACACGCTGAAAATTTTTGCGTGCCATTTTTAGATAAAAAGATATTTTGATGAAACACAACTTCAGATGGTTTTAGCACACTTTTAAAATACTCTCTCCGAAAATTATTTTTTTCCCTTCACAGTTTTTTTGTATTTCATCAAAATATCTTTTTATCTAAAAATGGCACGCAAAAATTTTCAACGTGTATTTCTGACGTCATAATCTAACATATGTAATCAAGGTTTAAGTATATAGAAGAGACGAAGAAGATGACGTTTTGTTTTTTTTGCAGCTGTATATGTATCAACTGTTCCGTTCATTGGCGTACATTCACTCGTTGGGTATCTGCCACAGAGATATTAAGCCGCAAAATCTACTCTTAGATCCAGATACTGGTGTCTTGAAGCTATGCGATTTCGGTTCGGCTAAGCATCTAGTGAAAGGCGAGCCCAATGTGTCTTACATTTGCAGTCGCTATTATCGTGCACCCGAGCTCATCTTTGGTGCCATCGATTATACTACAAAGATCGGTAAGTACTACAAATCTTGATTGACATTTAAAACTTGACAAATCATCTTTGATTGTGTTATTATCGCTTTTTAATAACTCTTGTGTATATGTATTTAAAAGAATTATTTAATCTTCAACTGATATCAGCTGGAATCTCTTCCAGACCTCCATAAATATAATTAATAAAAAATAAAAATATATAATAAAATATATGTAGAAAATTATATTAAAAATTTTTTTATTCAATTTTTTGTATAATACTTTTTTAATATAATTATTATATTATAATTATATATATAATATTATAATTATAGTATATATAATATTATATATTATTATATATTATATATTATTATATATTATATATTATTATTATAGTATATACATATATTATTTCTTCTCTAGAAGAATTGATGAATTAATTGATTCTCTTGATATATTTTTCTTAATTATTCAATTAATTTAATTCTCTTAATAATCTTTCTTATTTTCTCGACAGATGTTTGGAGCGCAGGTTGCGTGCTGGCAGAATTGCTGCTTGGCCAACCGATTTTCCCCGGCGATAGCGGTGTCGATCAGTTGGTAGAAATTATCAAAGTCCTTGGTACGCCTACGCGCGATCAGATACGTGAGATGAATCCCAATTATACTGAATTCAAATTTCCACAAATTAAATCGCATCCTTGGCAAAAGGTAAAGATTATTGTTTTACTTAGAAATAATTTCACACTACCGTTACATATACATATTTAGCAACATTTTCCACGTACTTCTTCTCTTTATCTCCTAATTGTCTCGTCTTGTTTCACACATGTCTATCACTTTGTGACTAAACAAAACTTATGAATAATTGAAGAACCTATTTCCGCCTTAAATCCGTATTTAAGAAAAGTAATAGAGAGTGTTTTAGTTTTTCTCGAATATTTGGATGGATAGTTATTAAAAATATATATAAATTTTTTAGACGGTCTGGTTAATAACAAAATAAAAAATTTATCTAGTTAATTTTATAACGAAAGGGGAGAAGGTAGGGTCGAATTTCCGATGAGATATTGTAATAAGGAATTATTCGCACACTTTTGGAAAAAGGAAAGTATATTTTTTCGATTGATGACGCATTAGCGGTTCGATAGTGTCATTCATATCAATACATGTACTCGTGGTTTGCAGTATATGCTTCAACGAATGAGTGAAACACCTGTGTGTTCCATGGAGCACCAGAAGATTAGAGTAAGTGGTCCGACTTGCAACAAGTCTTGTTCAGTATAACTGGTACAAACTTTCTCTACCTTGGCTCGCACTAACATCCAAACTTCTAGAGTTCAATATTCGGCAATAGCGTGCAGATTTTTCTCTTTACGATTTATTCGGATATAAACTAACTTTAAAAAAAGATTCGAAAAAGGAAAAAAAAGTAATTATTTTTTCATATGAGCACAATTTAATTTAATTCCTAAATGTGAGAATCTCCTTTATTATCCGGTCCATCTCATCTGTTAACGTTACTAACGATCTTACGTACCTCTTATATTTGTTGTGGCGACTGAAAATGATTAAAAGTATCACTTACTCTGATGTTCTTCTGGTGATATTTGAGATTTGCATTTTTGCGTTTACAAACAAAGAATGAATAACATATTTTGGCCTTTCGTGTCTCGAGAGTAGTGCTTGGAATCTGTGTTGTTCATTTTAGATGTACATACATATTTACTTACATTGTACTTGTTTGAATATCATATACACACATATATACACACAGGAAGGAGAAAAAGTAACGAAATGCCCTGTTATTCAATTAAAAGTATGGATTTTAGAAAAAAAATGTTTTAAATAAAAGTTGATTTTATAAAATAAGGTTTTAAATATTGCAATTTTTTCAAGTGTATTCGAGTGATAGTATTTTTATTGCATATTCTTGTAGCTGATGTTGAAACGTTTTTTTAACACCTTGACATTAATTACAAGAATATGCAATAAAAATGAAAGTTTCTGTTTAAAACATTCAAGATGATCTTCGTAAAGTGATTCAAAGTGATGTCACCATTGAATGCAATATTTGAAATACTGCAACTTTTGTTTAAAATAATTATTTTAAAATCTATAGTTTTCGAAATAGAATAGATGTTTCGTACTTTTTCCACACCTTGTATATATGTGTGTGTAAAATACCATATGGCACAGATGTTTCTAGATAATATCAATCATAATTATCATTTTATCTTCTATTCTTAGCAAGCATAAGATATATCTTTTTAAGTATCATAAAATGAAATATAAGAACTGAAATCTGACAAAATGGAATGTGATTAAAATCACTCTTTTAATGATAATTTATAGTGTTTATTATGCAAAAAATAATCGTTGGAATTTATATTTAATAAGCCTTCTTAGCTTTTAAAATTTATAAAAATATAACATCTTTGATTGTACAAAGGAAATGTTTTTTCAACTTTCACAATTTTCAGTGGATCTAAAGATTTTTGAATATCCAAATAATAAATCTGAGATTAAAATTAAAAGATTCAACATAGCATATCCAAATTAACGGTTTTAAACCAATTAATTATTGCATTTATGTCTAATCTGCATTACATTTGGTAGGGTTTAAATCACTGACTAAAAATCTGAAATTAAAAAATTCTAAATTTCAATAAATCGTAGATCTAATGTAGTTAATTGCAACAAATTTTGTAATTTTTTTCTTCAAATTAGTAATCAATGATTTTAAAATCTTATAAATAGTGACATGTATGTATATAATTAAAAAAAAAAATTTTTTTTAATTTTATTAATAAGAATAAAACGTTATAATGTACATAATCAACATATTTTGCGGCAAGTTATGTATTAAATATATATACTGTTTCCAAGAACGAAATCTCTTTATACTTTAAAAGAAAAAACAAATTTAAAATAATTTAAATATAGATTCTATGATAATAAGAGTTCAACAAAGTTAACAATATCTGCGTTAGGAGCTAAAATCAAACATTTTTACGTGATTAATATTCTATTCTGGCTACTAATTATTCATACAACTTTCAGTCTTTAATAATCTCATAATGCAACAGGGAGCAGTTCAGTTGGCACTTCAAAACAACAACAACTCTTCACCAACCTTTCTCTTCTTACATTTATAGAAGACAAAAGCTTTCAAATTGGAGCGTGAACTGGACTATACCCAATCTTACTCACTGCTTCATCATAAAATTATCATACACACGACAAAGATGATGACATAACGGATTGTTCTCGCTCGCTCATAATCGTCGAATAACATCGAAATGTTAAGGCTCCTAAGCGCCGACCATGTTGGAATTGTGACGTCAGAGGCGAGAAGATACACGCTAAAAGTTCTTAGATGTCATTTCGACGAAACAGCACTTCAGATGGCTTTAGTACACTCTTAAAATACCTCTATCTCCTTTTCCGTTTATAATTAATCAACAGCTGGAAAATGACTAATATGAGGCCCAGTCCGTCTGGTCTTTGCACATGTGCAGTCATTGACAAAGTCTGATATCACGATCATTTTACGGTTGTTGATTGACTGTCAAGGAAAAAGAACACCCAAGTAACAAACTGACGTCATTAAACGTCAAAATGACATACGCTTGCTATCTGGATAGTTTTCGAGGTATTTTAAAAGTGTGCTAAAGCCATCTGGAGTAGTGTTTCATCGAAATATCTTTTCATTTAATGATGGCATTTAAGAATTTTCAGCGTGCGCTTTCTCGCCTCTGACGTCACAATCTAACATGATCGTGGCGAGAAGCCAGGAGCCTTAAATGCGGAGAACAAAGTGTCAAACGTCATTTGTTCATTCTGATCGATGATTGCAGGTATTCAGGGCGCGTACGCCGCCGGAGGCGATGGACCTGGTGGCGCGGCTGCTGGAGTACACCCCGTCGCTGCGTATGACGCCGCTGCAAGCATGCGCGCACTCCTTCTTCAACGAGCTGCGCGAGCAGGGGACGCGGCTGCCGAGCGGTCGCGAGCTACCGCCGCTCTTCAACTTCACCGAGCACGAGCTGCGCATCCAGCCGGTCCTCAACAGCATGCTGATACCCAAGTACATGCAGTCTGCGGCTGCCACCGCTACTACCACCGGTACGGAGGGGAATAATCCTGGCGGGGGTGGCGGAGGTGGTGGCGGTCAGTCGGACGCCGCCGCCAGCGCTAGCGGTAACTCTAATGATAATAGCGTTACCAGTCCTATCACCACCACCAACACCATCAGTACCAATACACAGAACACTGACTCCAGCCAATCAAACATGGCTTGAACTGCTTTACTCTTTTTTTCCTCCTTTTTTCTGTTTTTTTTTTAACGTTATTGAAAATAAAGATCAGATCACGGCGGAATTATGACGAATTATTATCTAATTATCTTCTGACGAGGATGTCTATGTTGTAAATGCGATATACAGGGTGTTCCTAGAGTCCTGCAACAGTCAAGTATCTCGAAAACAAAGGCTTGTTGAAAAAAATGTTTCAAATAAAACTTGTAGGACTTTAAATAGTAATGTTAGTGTGACTATAAATAGCATTGTTAAGGCCATGTAAGATTTACTTTGACATTTTTTAATGGAAACCCCTATTTTTGACTGCACATTCTTGTAGCTTATCTCGAGAGCTTTTCAAAAGACACTATAATAAAGTATTTTTTTCATTCAGTGCGTTTCGAATTATAATGCTTGAAGTTTACAGTATTTTGACATAAAATATCTTGTAAAATATTTAGTTTTCGACAATCTTACCTTAATACTTTTATGCATAAAATAATTAAACAAATTGAGCGGTATAAAGAAAACGCATAGTTATTTTTAAGAAAATTATATAATTTGCAACATTTTTTCTTAAAAACAATTATGCGTTTTCTTTGCACCTATTGATTGATCTCGTTATTCTGTGCATAAAAGTATTAAGGTAAGATTACCGAAAACTGAATATTTTGCAAGATATTTTGTATTTTATATTTAAAATACTATATCTTTCAAGCCTCATAACTCGAAAAATACTTAATAGAAAAAAACTTTATTATAGTGTTTCGAAAAGCTCTTAAAATAAACTACATGAATATGTAATTAAAAATTTCAAAGTAAATTTTACCTGGCCTTAATAATGCTATTTATAGTCACACTAATATTATTATTTAATGCGTTATTTAAAGCCCTAAACAACTTTTATTTGAAACATTTTTCTCAAGAAACCTTTGTTTTCGAGATATTTAACTGTTGCAGGACTTTTGGGACACTCTGTATATTGCATTGCGGAATTAATAGATATAAGAGAATTTTTTCACCTTTTAGAGCGAAAAGTTAGCGTAGTACAGCGACGCGCGACTCGGCGAGATTAAGGTTTCTCTCATCAACGGTTCATCAGTCATATTGAACGCATTTATGACATCAGGAAAATCGTATATGTTGAAATTAAAAAAAATCTTTGTCGCATGTTCACACAAAACTCTTGTTTGATAGAATGAAATTTATGGTATATATATTTATAACGTTCTGACTCCTTTCTCGATTTGTAAAATTCATTTTATATAGCAAATATGGAATATATATATATATAAATAAACTGCATATATTTGCTATAAAATACAAAAATTGAGCTTTCAGATATCAATTTACAAATCGAAAAGGAGTCAGCGCGTTTTATATATATTATATAATATATATATATTTATATATATATTTGAATTAGATTATTTACTAAAAGAAAAGTTTTCATCGTTTTTTTTTTTTATCGGAGGTCGCATGTAAAAAACTAATTTATGTGCACAATATATGCAAGAGAGAAAAGAAAAACAACTTATATAATTTTCTATTTCTGATGCTATAAAAAGCAATATGACTCTTAGGAGCCTTAATTATAATACTATATTGTTGCCGAATCGGATTCAATGTATATATATATATGTAGGAATTGGTCCTTCTTTAACTTTAAATAACCGCTGAATGCGTTTACTCTAGTTAAAGGTAAACTAAAAGAATGTGTAATCTAATGTGTCTAGTAATGTCACTTTGCATCATCATCGTTTTATACTTTAAGACACCGTGGTATCAAAGCTCGACGAAAATATCAATTTAAGAGGAATATATAAGAATACCGAATAATAATAATTAAAGGATGCTACTGTCTTTCGTAGATCAGAGCGATGCAATTTGATGACAAATTCATAATTATTATATCTTATGTTTATATAAAAAAAAGATCCCTCTTTAACTGATAATTAAATGCGACTGTAATTAAATACAGTCGAATGTCCGTATCGTGAATTTGTCGAAAGACCAAAGAACGTTTTTATTGTGAATTTTTTCCACACACTATTTTTTCTCGCTTATTTTTTTAATGGCACATGCGTCGTAAAATGAAAATGTTGCGCGCTCTGTCAGTCAATCTTCATTTGCTTTCTCATTCTTAATGTTATCACGCGATCACGTGGCAAATAATAAATAGGAAGAGAGAAGAGCATGAAGTTATTATGAGTTGTGTTTCACAATACAAGGTCGCAAAATACAAGAAGAGTTTACTATACGAACATTCAACTGTACATATTGCATTATATATTGCTGTATATATTGCATTAGATTATGTGTAGATATTTTTTAGACGGAGTTAAATATCTGCAAAATTAATCGAGAGAAAGTACCGACGATTAAAAGAAAGAAAACTTATTATGCTGTTGACGTAATAATTCAGTGGCAAATGAGCTCTTCTATTGCCGAATTGACTTAAAAGAATGCAACATTGAAACTGGTTCTTCTTCTTTAATTAATCGATAATTGCTTAAATGATTCACCGACCTGGCAGACTCTAGTTTAAAAGCAAACTTCAAAGAATGTGTAATCGAATCTGTCTAGCAATTTGTTATTACTACATTGCAAAAGCAGCTTTGAGGATGAGAATTGGAGAAAGACCATTTGTGCTATTGATGTAATTTAGCGTATATATAGGAAATTGGTCGTTCTCTAATAACTAATAACAGCTAAACGCGTGATTCTAATTAAAAGGATGCGTAATTTTTGACATCTAATAACATTACTTTATCGAGACAACGCAGGATCGAAACCGATATAATTTCACTGAGTTTATATTCGAAGATTCTTCTTTATTTATTCCTATAAATAAAGCGATAACTGTCTTATGACACTTTTTTTTTTAACGGGAAATTGGATTTTCTCGAAACTATACCGGTTTCGGATCTTCATACATGGTCATTGCTGCGAGATCAGTTTAAAATAAGAAAAATAAAAATGAAATTAATCATCATACTTTCCTCGCAAGGCAAGTTTCATTTCCAGATTATAATTTTCTCAAGGTTTCAGTCAGACTAAGACAAGTAATAATGTATCAATAATACTAGTGGTCCATTTTTCGTCTTGACTGAAGTAACCCAAGTAGCAAACTGACGTCATTCGACGTCAAAATGACGTACGCTTGCTACCTGGAAATCTTGTAAGTAAATTATTATGGAAGGGATTATTCTCTGTCTTGCGTTTAGGTTTCTAACGAATTTCTTTCATACATTCATGGTTATTATACTAAAAAAATAGAAAAAAATACGTTTTATATATTTAAAAAAAAGGATGTCTTTTTCAAATATAAAAAACTGATCGACTCGCCGCAAAATGACCAAGACGCTATCATACGCCAGCATAATTAGAGAGAATGTTAGCTAACAAGCATTTAGCGAGAAGACATATTCGTGCCTATCGATCATGTCTCGGCGCGTTAAGTCATTATCCCTAGCACTGTCGCTATCGTTATATTAATTTTCTCCAGATTCTCTCGGCTGTCCAAATCTTTTTTTTGTTTTTTTTTTGTTTTTTTTTAAATTATAGTTGACGAACTTCTGATCGACCCAACAGAACGATTTACCATATACTTTTAAACCAACGACACGTACACATGGCGAATTTTTGACATGCATTAATGAAATCGCTTCAGTAATGAAGGAGAAAATTTTTTTTGCGTATTAAATATGTTCCCGGAATCAGTTATGCGGAAAACAGCAGTCGAACATTCGAATTCTTTTTCGAAAAGAACATATACATGTGATAAAACAAAAAAAGCTTTCTAAGATTAAGATTTATATATCATATTAGATCCTTTGTTTTTTTGCGAAATAATTGAAGAATTACGAAATGATTTGTAACATAATTTTAATTTTCAAAATATAGTTTCAACATTTGAAAAAACAAATAATATTTAAATGTAAAATAATAAATATAAATTATCTTTATATATATGTATTTAAAAAATGCATTATCTATTATTGAGTTGTTAATACATTGGCAACAGCTTTGTAATATGTTAACTATTATAAAAAAAATGCAGTTATGCACAAATCAAATCTATTCGTTAATATTTTTGACAGAATAGAATGTAAAACTGCAGAAAATTGAAAATATAAAAATATAATTTTTTAGGTTTATGTAACAATTTGAAGATATACACACATATAGACACAGGATGATTTATTTTATTAATCGATTCAATTGAATAACTCAAAATATTTTTTTTTAATTAGATAAAAGTTGTTTAATTTTGAAAGTAATATAAAATCTTGATGATTTTAGTTTAACTTTAATTGTAAGTTGAATTGTAAGTTGAAATATCAAAATTACCTTCAAATTTTTGAATTTACATTTTTTTTTTATTGCATATTCTATTATTTCTCTTTGCTTGTAATCTTGGTTAAATTTTATTGTTATTTATTTTAATATAATTTTATTATATTAAAATGTCAAAGAATCTTTCGAATGTCTGCAATAATTCTATACTTTTATAAGTTACATATTTCTTAAATTAAATAATATACAAAGATTTATAGCTTATTTATATATTTATATATTATGTCAAAAATTTCTCATGGATGTTGTAAAAATATGAATTATAAATAAAAAAGAATTCTATGTAAAAAATTCCAAAGTAAATCTTGACATTTCTATTCAAGGTCGAATTAAAAAACTCTTTATTTTATATCCTCTTTGAAACCAAATGTAATAACTTTGATCTAAAACATTTTTCACAAAAATTTGTTTTCGAATTATTCAGCTGGATCGATTAAAATAAATCATAAACACATACACAAACACATAAAATCGAACTCTCGCACTTGAATTCCGGGTCACAGCAGTTTATTATCTTGCATATACATACATATCATTGCGTCAAAAAGAAATGAAGTTCAAGCAATTTAGTTCTTTTCTAAGAGAGAAACTAGAAAACGAAGTGGCGTAAAATTTGAAAAAAAAGAGTAATGTAGAAGAGTTAAGGATTTTGAAGGTCAAATTTGAATTTTATGGGCGCGTTGAAGGTATTAAAATTAAGTTTTTAGATCAGTAACTTCTTTCTTTCTTTCCTTTTAACGCATTTCACATTTAGTTTTAAATAAAATCGCACATTGTCTATTCCTTTTTGTTTTGAGAAGAAATACATGGGATTGCGCTCTGCAAAATGTCTTCCGATAAAGAAAGGAAAAAAGTACGTCTTGCACCAAAAAAATGCAAACGTATCGACGATAGAAATATTAAACTGATGACATTCTAGCCATATGTGTACAGATATGAATCACACCGTTCTAAACAATTATACTCAAATCGAATAAATGTGAAAATTGAAAAGGATTCTGCTGCTGCATAAAATGCATAGAATTTAATTGTAGAGCAAACTTGCACGTTAAGAGCAATTTTTTTCAGATAAATTGAGTTATTATAATTAGGTGTGGTGCGCGTGTTATAAAGATTAATTATTCTGTAATTGTTTTCTTTAGCGGTGTATTTATATTAAATCCTGAGAAATGGCTGGCTTGATACAAAGGCTTGAACTATACCTTCTCTACGTGTTATCACGTTGATAACATCATGTAAACATCATTCTTTCATAAAGAAATTTCGAAATACCATCGAAATTTGGCGAAATTAAACCGGCTCGTATCTCTGAATCTGTGTTCGTTTTAGTTGCACTTTTCTTCTGTTTTCTCTTTTCTTTGAGAGAGAGACATATATATACCTTCATACATCTATTTTATTTTATTGATGAAAGAAAGTGTAGCTGAAATAAACAGCTGTCCCCTGTTTCTTTTGAATTTTGAGCGACTATCGTCAAGAGAAGTGTCGAATTTTTCGAAAACAGAGGAGAGAGAGAGAGAGAGAGAAATCGGCCGGAAATCTGTGAAATAGAGAAATGATAAATCTTAATACGAACATTGAATCAAAGCACAGCTTGGACATAGATATTGTTGATTATTTATCGTGATTATTATTAATAAACGAAAAATTCATCGATTTTTTCGGTTTTAATTAATTCCTTTCTCATATCTCATCTCATCTTACCTCAATTTGTCTTTTCGATAATGTTTCCTTCAACGCGTCCTTCCGAGATATCGCTTATGGAAAATTTATACTCGCAAATGGAGTTTCTGTATTTAATAATTTATTAGTAGGCAGCACAACAAACTTATAGTATGAATGTCAATATAGAAGACAAATGTAAAATATTGAGTTCTGTATAAATACTTTCAATATTGATCGAGAAATTCATTTATTTTGCTTTTTTTTATTAATGTTAAAGGTCATATGGGAAAAAATAAACGAATCTTTTTAAGAAATTAAATATACACATATACGTATATATATAATTTAATTTATAGAATTAAACGTATAACGTGTTAAAATTAAATTCGTTTTCTGATCTTTCTGATTTTTTTTTCTTCAATATAGTAGTGATACGTTCTTATAAAAAAAAATATATTTTTAAATAATATTGATGTAATAATATCAATTAAATACTATATTCTCCCTTTTTCTTAACTTTTGTCAATATGTTTTATTCGTTAAGTCTTCTTTTTATTTTAACATCATTATTCACAGTTTAATCTTTCTTTGAAGTGTAGTGACTAAAATGTAATATTTTTATAAAGAAAAAAGTTAATAAAATAATGTAATATATACAATATATATATACGTGTATGTGTCAATGCGTATGTATACATATATGTATTAAATTAGCGCAAAAGATATTAAAAAATCAAGAATTTAAAATTGTAGAAAATAAAAACAATAATACATTGAATAATATACAGTGAAGTATATATAGTGATTATTTTAATTAATACAAATTATTTCAAAATTTTGTAAAAAAAACTTATTTTTAATTATATTTGTACGTGTGTGTGTAAAAAATCTTTTGCAACAATATAATATATTCTAACAAATATTCTTTAAGTTTTGACATTACGAATGTGCTCATATAACATTGTTTTTATCGTGATACGTGTTAAAATATGTGTAAGGTAAGAATTTTAAGCAGGTGACATATAGTACAGATCGGTACTCTATCAGTACTTCTTTGCAAAAAAATAAACAATATATTTTGTTTTTATTTTTTAATATGCCAATACGATGCATTTGCTCTTTCTTGATTTTTAAATGTGTAAATAATTTATGTAAAAATTTAATTCTGTTATAATTAACAATAAGTCTAATCATCTAATTTACAGTATATAGTATATATAAATATTAATGTCTATTTCGTTTACATCAGAGCCGAGAGGTATAGTTTGTGCTGCCATTAGGAAATTTATTTTATATCAATCAAAATAACATTTTTTTAAATGTCGATGTATATAAAAATGTAATTATTAGATTCTTTATAACAGAACTACCGAAATTTTTACACAAATCAAAAAACAATTGCACTTTATTAACACATTAAATAATAAAATATTTCGAGAACAAATGCGTTTGAAATTTTTTTTGAAATAATATGTTTTATTTTTTAGCAAGGAATATGATAATATCGATCAGTGCTTTATGTATATGATATTCTGTATATAATAATTATATATTTATATATATATATATATATTTGAAATCGTGATACAATTAAAAAAAGGATGATATTTAATGCAAAAATAAGTCGAAAAGGTAAAATAAAATTTTTCCAAGAATATTAACTTTGTGAGAGAGAGAATTGATAAATTAACATTTAAACTTTCTTTAAATTTCAGTGAATATTTAATAATTTGTAATTGTGTCAAATTTATTTTGACAATAAATATATAAATACATATAATAAATACAAAATTAAAATATAATAAGAATGTTCCATTTAATAAAATATAATTTATGTTTATTAATTAATTTAAGTTATATTGTGTGTGTCTATATAAGAAAGTTATGTGTAAAGTATGAAGATCACTTTTTTTTTCTTAATGGAATATTGTATCTTCTTATTTTTACAAGAAAAATCATATTTTGATAATTAATGTGCAAAAATGAATTCAATTATGTATAACACAAGTTTTTTATAGAAGCTATTCAAACTTTAAAAGGCATATATATATATTATATTAGCAATTCTATTTATATTTGCAATTCTCAAAATTATTTTTCTCGAAAACAAATATTTAAATGAAAAAAAATATTCTATATTTTTTTATTTTTACGAAAAATCCTTAAAATATTTTTGCACCACGATTTCAAACATATCTATCGATGAGGATCTCTCATACACAATCTTTTTTAATTTACGCTATTTTCCTAAAATAACGTATCGTGTAAAAATTTAACGTGAAACATACATTATATTAATCCATTAACAACCAATGTTTTATTCTTGGAACAAAAATTTTATTTCGAGTATAAATTTTGATAAGAAAATAAATTTTTGAAAATAAACTTTGATAAGAAATAACTTTTCTATAAAATTTTCAATACTTTTTTCCCAATATATAAAAATATTCGAAAATATAATAAAAAATTGCTTAAAACTGCTTATAAAATTGTGGCAGTAAATAAAATAAAAACAATATACATATATTGTAGTTGAAATAAGATTATTCATTATAATTATGGATTTAATGACTAAATTATTTATAACTATGGTTCTTAATGGATTTATTAATATATCGATCACCAAAAAAAATAGGGCAATCTCACATATAGTTTATTTATTATTATTTATTATTATTTTCGTAATAAACAAATGAATTAAAATGAATCAAAAGTTAATTTCTGAAAATTTTAATTATTATTAATAATTGCTTACTGTCTCTCTATTTTTATTACTGTGTATTGATTTTAATTTAAAATAAGAATTTCTAATTCTTAATTTTAAAAAAGTTTTAATGTATCACATTCATCAAGAAGAAATTAATATATATCTTTTTATAAATGTATAGATACGTACATGCACACACACACACACACACACAAACACATATAGGGGGTTACATTTTAATTGCACACTATAATCATCAAGTTTTTAGGATACTTACTATATATATTTTATATTTTTTAATTTTATTTTAAATAATGTTTATATTTAGAGGAACAGAAAATACAAAAATTATCTTTTTAATTTTAAATATCTTACGTATATGTATAATTTTATATACGTAATTTTCTCTAAATTTATTTTAACTTATTTTAATTATATTTTTTCCAGAGATACTTTTTATTTTTATATATCTTATTAACTCATATAATGTCAATTAAAGTTACATTTATATTAGGTGCTTTTATATACCAAAATATTTGATATTATGAGTGATTAAAAATAGAAAAGTTAAAATAATTTTAACTTTTTTTATCTGATCTTAACATTCGTTTTAAGAGCCTCAAATGGATATCCTTATTAAAATAATATAAGAAATCTCACGTGAAGTAGAACAATTCTGTCTTTAATACAAAAAATTCATATAATTGATGATATAGTTTGTTTTTTTTGTCATAATTCGAGAAAAATATATAATTATTATATGTATATGATTATATATATAGGCAATTGAAATTCTATTAAAGTTTAATTTAAATTACATAATGAATAATAATCTAGATATACATTATTATTTGCATTTTTAATCTTATAAGTTAATAACAAGCCTTTTATTGCAATAATAAGTGAACTTTCTCCAAATTCTAAAATACACCATATGATCATCACATGTGCACTATTCTATTCTTGATGACATTGCACATTTTCATCGATCTGATTTAATTTTATGACAATAGTCGAATAAATATTCACCCGCACGAGTGTAATAAGTTGCATAAAGATGTTGAATTATAATAAACAATAATCCATACATTTGTGTCTAGTAAAAGTATTAAAAAATTTCAGAAAAAATTGCTTAATAAATTTTTTATTTAGATTAACGTATAATCATATATTTAATGTATAATTTAGATTAACGTATAAAGATATTTATAAAACAATTTTATTTAATAATAATATAAATTTTAATACACAAAATATAAAATTTCTAATTTTTGTAAAAAAAATGTTTTAATATACGGAGAATAATAGAAAATGACTTACAAAAATAAATAAACATAAATCGAAGAAAAATATATATTGCATGCCAATATTTAAGTCATATGTAATTTTTTTTATTCATGTAAAGAAGAAATGCATCATAAAAAAAATATTAATTGATAAAAATAACACTTCGCGATCTGATTCTTTTCTTTACATTCCTCAATATCGCATTTTAGATGAGGACAAGGGTGCTAAGGAGGCGAAGGAGCAAGAGGGTCATCAGGAGCAGCCAGTGGTAGATGGCGAATAATAGAAGAAGCTACACCAGATGATGCAGAGATCAGAACATCAGGCGTTGGTCGGGACGGATAAACGATGGCAGAGATACCTTATGGATGATGATATATAAAATAATAAATCGAGAATAACATCTCCGACCGCGCAGGCGCAGTAAGTCCTTAATGTTTAAGATTCATGAATGTACGATATTAGGAAGAAATTGTTTAATATACATAGAGCGAGACACGTAAGCGATAAAAAAAAATATTTACACACTACACAGTTAAATAAAATAAAATTACAAAAAAGATGATTAAGAAAAAAAGAAGTAAACGGAGTAGTGCTAGTTATCTCACCACGCCTATACGATTAAAAAAAACGCGCTAATTCAAATGTCGTGAATAGGTGTGAGAGGTATATATATGTGCGCACGTGTGTATGTATATGTGTGTTTGGAAATAAAAGTGCGTTTGTGTGAATGAAAAAGAGAGAGAGAGAGCCATGTACATACATATATATGTATGTAATATATAAATAAAGCGCATATATATATGGATATGTATATGTATGTATAGGTAATTAATAATATGATTACACACTGTACTACTGCGGTGAACAAAAAGTAAAGAAAAAAAAGTAGTAAGACTCTTATTACACGATTGCTATGTTTACAATTATTATATATATATATACATAATTAAAATATCCTATAAATATATATATATATATATATAAATATATATGTATATATAATTATAAATACACACAAACACACATCTTTACCTACCGTTCTCATTTCGCTATTCCTCCTCTATGTTTTATCTTTCTCTTGAATGTTGTTTTTTTAATTTTACAAGACATGATGCAAAAAAAACGCATTAATCGTAATTAATGACGATGATGACGAATACCTTATAATATAACTTTACTCTGGATGTGTTTAAGCGAGAAAAAATCACGCGAGACCGTCGCGCCGTTCAGTCACGACGGAGTCATTCTATATAATAAATATCATTGTACATTTTGTGGTTTATTTAACAATAAAATATGAACAATAATGTTAATCGCCGCTCAATTCTTCTCTCATTATCGCACACAGAATAATAATTTTGTGTGTGTATGTGTATGTATATATGTATCACTGTGATATACTAACGCATATATATACTTGATGTATAAAAAAAAGAGAAAAAACAAACATTTACATATATAAAATGCATCGCGTCTTCATATAGGTTTATTATCGAATATGTGCAGCATTTTTACTCCCTATATAAGATTTTTATATTATTGATGAAAACAAACGCAAAGATTTTAGAAAGTAAAAATTAACTTTCTCGGTGTGAAAGAAAATGAAGAAAGTGACGAAGTGAAAAATGGTCTTGAAACTTTTTTCAGAATTGCATTGCAGAAATATATCCTCAAGATGTCTCATTAGCCGAGAAGAACCTTCCTAATCATGGCGCCGCACACTAACTCCTCATCGCTATCGCGTGATTCGATGCACTTGCTGCTACACAAGTATTGTAGCAAAGGTAAGCGATACTTGCCGCAGAAATCGACGAACTTGATGTGCTCCACGCGATTGTTGAAAAAGACGCCTGCACAAAAAATGGTCTGATGTAAAAATTGTACCTATGTGTCATCGGGAATCTGATAATTTCAAATTCGCAGTTGCACATTTTTGTAAATCTTTCAAGCATCGTAGAAAGCATATAAGATTGCGAAAAAAAAATACGAAAGTATTTTAAAAATTAAGCTATTCTTATATTATCATAAAATTCGGAATGACAAGTCCCAAAATTTTTCAGCCTCTTTGTATGTAATATAATATAATATTTAGACATGATGCGTTTGATTAAAAATATCTAATTCAAAATTAACAATTAAAATAATACAATCGATTGCATGTATTATGAAATGATCGGAATTAAATATTGTCCTTATTATAAAATTTCTTTTAAATTAAAATCTCCTTTAAATTTTCTCTTATTCATTTTTTTCCTAATAGGATATAGGGACGTAGAATAAAAATGTTGTTGTGAGCTTTTGTCTTTTACTCACTTTCTCATTTTAATGAGGTAATTATGTTGCAAATATAAACATACGTATAGGAGAGAAAAACAGTATATGAAGAGATTAGAAAAAAATTAGTTTAGAAAAAAAATTGTCCGGTTTGGAATAGAGAAAAAGAAACTGAAATTATTAAAGAATGGAAGAAATCGATTTTATATTATACATATATCTATTATATGCTGAATTATAGAATTATTCAAAAATACTCACCCTTGCACTTGGGATTGACGCAATGATGAGCACTATTAAGATACTGCACTAAATTCCGAGGCAGACTCTCGTCATCATAGCGAACATCGCTGGTCTTAATGCCACGTGCTGCTAATTCCAATAATGATGGCGGATTGTACGTCATGTCGGATACGAATCTCACCACCAGCGGATTGTCTCGTAGAGATAACTATGAAGAGCATATAAGCAATATATTATAATTATGTATTTTATAATTATTAAATATATAATTATTAAATAATAAATAATTATTATATATAAATAATTATTAATATATTTTATTACATATAAATAATATATAATTATTAAATTATTATAATTATTAAAATTATTAAAATTCAGACTCTTTTTGATTTTCGATAAAATAGTGTCGAATAAAATAAATAACTGCTAAAGTTTGGCAAAAAGATAGCTAAAACGTGAAACAAAATTAGTTTATTATGTTCTTTTTATTCG
Source organism: Prenolepis imparis (assembly GCF_030444845.1). Classification (NCBI taxonomy): domain Eukaryota; kingdom Metazoa; phylum Arthropoda; class Insecta; order Hymenoptera; family Formicidae; genus Prenolepis; species Prenolepis imparis. The sequence continues at coordinate 22,899,467 of NW_028141159.1, read as the reverse complement.
TTACACAGTTGTCAAAATAATTTAGATACTACTCATTGTGATAGATATAATGCTATTAGAAAAAAATAATTAGAAATATATAATAATTATTTTTACCCACCTCTGTGAGACATTTCAATGTTATTATTTCAGTAGGCAAAGTCCGTAGCCTGTTCGTATGAAGGGATAAGGTTTTTAAGTTTGTTAAATTAGCTATCGAGCTTGGCAAGCTTTCCAGCATATTATCACAAAGCACAAGAGCTTGCAGGACTTTGAGTTGACCGAGAGTGGATGGTACTTCTGTTAATCTGTTGTTTCCCATCGATAAAATTCGTAACCTTTAACAAATTATAATATCTGATTTAATGATATTGACAAAAACTAGCTTTTATATAAAATAACATAAATAAAGATCAATTATTTAAATTAATATTACAATTATGTATATTATATATCTATTAAATATAAATTAAACAATATTAAAATTAAAACGATAGAAAAAAATTAATTAAGTTTCATATATTTCAAGCTTTCGTTTTCTCTTTCTAATATTATAATAAATTTCAAACTCTAAAATGACAAACTCTATGTAATAAATACTTATGTTTTTTTTCTTAAGATTTTTTTATAAGAAATATTTTGGAAGTTACTTTTAATTATATAGATGATAGACGCGCTTAAAATTAAAAATTAAAGAGTTTCGTAAACTGCATTTTAAAATGTTAATAAAATAACGAAAAAATAAATACCAAATATATATGTGTATAAATAAATGATAAATAGTACAGGTATTTATAATATGTATATAATACAGAAATATTCATGAAATTTATATTTCATATAATTGATAATAAAAAAATGATAAAGAAAAAAGTTAAAGGACATAGAAATATGCTCATATATTTTTATAATCCTTTTTTTTTTTTTTTTTTTAATACAAGATGCATAAAGAAGTGCAATTGCACCTTTTTTTTAATGGAAACCATTGATTTTACAGAAATCGATTTTTATGAACAATCTGTGTATTAAAAAATAAAAATAAGTTCGAAAAATAGTTATATTTGATGTTTAAATGTTCGAAATATTTAATAATTTAGATTATTTAATAATTGAGATTATTCAATTACGAAAAATTATGTAAAATTATTTAAAATTGTGAGAAAACATATGTAATATTCTTTGTATCATTAAAAAGTTATAGCTGTATTTTTATAATTTTCTATCGCCGATTATAAATTTGTTAATTGTTAATTCATTAGTATAATCATTAAAATTTTAATTATCATGAAAATTTATTAGAAGTCGCGATTACCTTTGTAATTTCCAGATATCCTTGGTAATCTCATTGATACGATTACCACCCAAGTAAAGGTATCTCAAGACAGCTAGATCGAGCACTTGATTAGGAAACTCTGTCAGTCTATTGCCACTTAAATTAAGTTCCCTCAAATTAGCCAAATTTTCGAAATCTTTAGCCAATCCATCATTGGTCAGGTTGTTGTGTTTTGCGATTAAACAAGTCAAGGGGCAATCTTTCCAAAAATCTGGCAAGTTGGTAAGGCCGCAATTCGAGATATCGAGGGAATTCAGGCTGCTAAATCTATTGATATTAATAGGAAGACTTGTTAAACGGTTCTGGTTCAATAATAAAGTGTCCACGTTCTCCGGGCACTTAATATTAAGGAACTGCTTATCCATTATTTCGTCATCCAGTGATAGATACGATAGATCCAACGTTCTTAAACTGGAATCCGAGTCGCTGGAGTCCGACGTGTAGTTTTCCATAATTGATGAGCTTTATTAACATTTACACTTATTCACTTATTTCAATCTTCTTATCCATTTGTACTCACCGTGTTATATAACGCTGAAATGAGAGCATTCAGTTATTTAATATAATATAAAAATATAAAAATATCTTACATACGTACATATTTGATTTATTTTATATATATTTTTTTTATATTTAAATATTCGTATATGTGTATATATGTGTATATGTTGTAACTTGCAAGCTTTTTGTAGAAAAGTTAAATTTACAAAGAATATATTGTTTAATGTTAATATATATTTATGATATATATATGTAATACCGCAAAAATTAATTTTGTTTTGCAAATTTTCAAATGTTTTTCAAAAGAAAGAGAGAAAAAGCTTAATATAATCGAAAAATGATAATTTTATGTAAAACCGCATCATCATATATTATCGTAATCACGCAAGCATGATATAGAGGAATAACGAAATGTAAACAGTAGTTGAATGTATTTTTCTCGTTCATAATATAATTGTGAATAATATATGACGATGTGAATTTGCATTTAATTAATGTGCTATCATACGACACATATGCTAAATCAATTATAAAGAGTAGATAATATTTTGAGAAATATTCATATGTTTTGATATACAAACGGTATAATTTATTATTAGTCAAATGATTGCGAAATAATTTTTGAGCATTTCTTAAAAATTATTTACGATTAAAAATATAATTGATGTCTTTTATTTGAAATATGTGTGTTTTTTTAATCATAATCAATTTCAGAGTTTTATATATATACGCGCATGTCATCATTATCATATGTTCAACGCATGCAAATTAATTGATAAAAATTGATAAGATTCTGAGAAAGCTGTTACAGCAAATCATGTTCTTATCGCTTAGACATAATTTCTTTATATTAAAAAATTTTCCAATATTTTATTAATACAAATTTCTCTTTAATAAAATTAATAATTTTATCATAATTCAACAAATTTGGAGTCAATATTATTTTATTTTTTATAACAAAATTATTACATTATTATATTAAAATAATTCGTCAATTTTTTATTTCAATAAAGATATAATAAATGTAAATATTTTGATTTCTTCTATATATAACAACTTTGAAAAATGTATATAAAAAATTTATACAAAAATATAAAAATTCTAATATAAAAATAATTTATATAAACACTTTGAAATATCTAAAAAATAAAAAATTATATTTACATTAACTAATTTATATTAAATATTTTGATCTGATCGATATAAATAATTGTATAATTTCATTGACAAAAATTTACATAATTATAGACCTTTATTTTAACATAAAAAAAGAAAAGATGTAGAGTTGTTGATCTGATATATGAAGATAAAAATTCGTTATATTTCGCGCTAAAATTAAACAATGCAAACTAAAGAAAGTGAAATGAATGAAGAGCGTGTCACGTTTAAAATGCGCGCGTTAATTAACTATACAACGTGAATCAACAACGAGATTCGTGACATCATATTGTAACATTGTGTGACAACATGGAGATTGCATTACAGAATGTTACACTTACTTGTTACTCGTTTTGTTCGCGCTAACGAGATGATAATCCCGCTTGATGCCTCCGCTTAATTGACACTTCCGGAAACACACACGATACGCGTTTATTTAATTTTAGGCCAACGGATTTCGCGAAATAAAACGAAAAATAATGACACTCCACAATTGGCAGCGCATGGATGGATCACCCGGCCACATATGATATCTGCGCTTTATCAGCGCGCTCGCCTTTATTCCCTTTTATCATCCTATCATCGCCAGCGCTGCGTAAATTAATAGTCTCCCCGCCAAACGACGTCATAATCATCGACTTAAAAATAACATAGAACCATCGAGTGCATCGCTATTATGCTAGAGTGATGTAGCGTACGTTTTTTTGTCTCTCTTTCAACAGAAACTTTATTTCTATTATTTTATTTTTTATTATTTATATTATATTTAATTTATTTATATATTAATTTTTTTATTTATATTTATATTTATTATATTATTTATATTTATATTTACTATATTATTTATATTTACTAGAACAACACAAGCGCGCGCTACGCGCGCGCCATTCTTCGGTTTTATGTTAAAAAAAATATTTTTTTAAAAGTAATATAAAATTTGTTTAAACTCGATTAATAGTTTTTCATAGAAATCAGCTGATTAAAGCGTTAATTTATTAATTAAATTTTTAAATAATATGATAAAAAATTAAAATAGTAATATGTTGTAAATAATATGTTATAATATCTTATTCTCGATTATAATATTTTTTGATAGAAATCAGCTGATAACTTTCAAAAATATTAATCAAGTTTAAAGTATTATAACATATTATTTAAAATATATTAAAAGACATCAGGACTCTTTCTTGCGCTTATTCAGTGGCAGAATCTGCGAGAAAAATCAGTTTTCATATATTTTTGTTATTAATTTACAGATAATTATTAATGCAATTAACGTGCAATAATACGAGTCTTTTAATATCTTCGATAATTCATCTAAATTAATAGATTATATTTTGCGAAGAGATTTAACGAGCAATAATATATGTCTTATTGCGCTCGAAAAATCGTCTGAGTTAATAGGGGAACATATTTTGCGAAGAGGTATAGTGTAGCAATATGTGTCTTTTCAGGTCCGAAAAATCATCTGAGTTAATAGGAATACATATTATGCAAAGAGGTAGATCGAAGTAACGTCGGTAATAAAAGTTGCTAATTTATCGATAACGTCGATAATTTACCAACAACGTCGATAATTTACCAACCTTCATTACCGATGTTACTTCGAACAACCTCTTTGCATAACATGTATTCCTATTAACTCAGACGATTTTTCGGACATATTAAAAGACATTTATTGCCGCACTATCGACACTACCTCTTTGCAAATTATATTCCCCTATTAACTCAGACGATTTTTCGGACATAAATGACACATATTACTGCAGAGATAGTGCAGTCTGTTCTATAATTATACATATATATTTTTTTTTTTTTACATTATTACTTTATATTATTTGTTATATATTTTTACATTATTATTATTTTATATATTTTATGCATTATTTAAACAGATAAAAATAAGAATAATAATTAAAATAATTAAAAAATAATGTAAAGAATAATTATATTATTTTTTTTCGAAAAAGTAAAAGTTTGCGCAATTAAGTTATAGAACATTCTATATATAATTATAAAGTTTTTAACAAGATGATCTTGGAAATAATAAGATTGATATGCTTAAAATAATCTAAATACAAATGCAATAAAAATATAAATGTGTACATAAATGTATATATATATATATAAATGCGTACATAAATGTATATATATATAAATGTGTACATAAATGTATATATATATAAATGTGTACATAAATTAAAAAGTTAAATGTAAAACGGTGACATAAAATAATGTAGTAAATGTAAATAGTATAGGTCAATAAAAGTAGTATAAATCAATAAAATATTAAAAGTTAATATTTATAATAATAAATAATAAGCAAAATTAATTAATTTGAAACATTATAATTAAGGGATTAAATCAAAACAGTGATATAAAATAATGATGTAATCAATATAAGTGGTATAGGTCAATGAAAGTAGTGTAGATCAATGAAAGTAACATAAGTTAATAAAAACACTATCAATCAATACATATAACAATAAATAATAAGCAATATTAATTAATTTTGACATCATAAATTAAAAAGTTAAATGCAAAATGGTGACATAAAATAATGTAATCAATGTAAGTAGGTCAATAAAAAGAGTATAAATCGATAAAATATGACAAGTTAAAATTTATAATAATAAATAATAAGCAATATTAATTAATTTGGACATCATGATTAAAGGGTTAAATAGTCCATTGATTTTAAAATGGAATCGCGCATAATTCGCAAGCTACCTAAAAGTTGCCTCTTTTTTGCGATGTTGATTAGCTGCCTCAATTTGCATTGTAAATTATATTCATAACATCGAGAGGCTGTCATTGTGAGGGTTAGCAGTTTGACAGTTTGTCCAAAATAAAATAAAATAAAATAAAATAATAATATGTTTTAATACATATTTATATATTTATATTTATTTATATTATATTATATTATTTATATTATATTATATATTATAATTTTTAATATAATAATTTGTTTTATTGTAATAATTGTAATGCATCTTAACTATATTATATTAATTATGTTATAATAATTATATTATATTATAATAAATTATATCTTAACTATATATTTTATTTATTTATTTCGAAAAAGAATGGTAAATGATAGGCAAACTTCGAATCGATATTGGAGACCTCTCGTGGTGACAAGAGAAACTAAAGTTATAATCAACCAATCACAATCGAGCATTCTCCCAGTTTGTGAGAATCAGCCTTATTGAAACTTTTTCATGCATCATGGCTTTATAAATATATAGACGTCTGTTTTGATGAAATGTGGCGAGAAGGTTAGGAAATCTGTGTTTCTATTACGAACAATTTTTATAAAAAAGGCATTGCAACTTTGATACAATCTCACATGTGCAAATTGTAATCTATTATATTTACGAATATAATATTATAGAATAAAATTTTCTAGGTTAGTTAACATCTTGTGTACATACATTAAAATTAGCAACTTCATGATCATATGTGATATAGTGGAATGAAAGATATTATTTTAAATTATTCATATATATAAAGTTTTTTAAAACATAAAAATCAAACTTTTAGGAGTATATTCTACATATTATAGTAATCTTAACTAATTGCAAACATATGTTTTTTCACGTTATCTAGTACTCAACTATATATATATTTATATTTGTGTTTTGGCAAATTAAAATTATGCGTACTTGATATTTTATTCAAAAACTTAATTGGAGAATTATTTTATTAATAGAATATACTCTTAAACTATTTATTTTAAGAACACATTATATATTAATATGTTCAATAAAATGACTAATAAAAATATATTAAATTTGTTATGTATTAAACTATAAATATAGATCTAATTTAAATAAATTATTAGTAAATATACATGTATATATATATATATTTTTTAAAAGATAACATTAATTAAAAGAAAACATTAAGCATATATAATTTGTAGAAAGTATATGTAAGATTTAAATTAAAATTAAAATACAAGATATAAGATAAAAGATTAATGATAAAAGAGAAATATTTATATTAGTAATATATTAAATAATAATTGTGTAGAAAATTTATGATTTATACTTTAAAACATAGTCTTCAGTCTCATTAAATAATGTTTCTACAACTTACTATATAAATTTTAACAAGATATATTTTTAAAAATCTTTTATTATAATATATATAAATTATAATATATATATATAATTTGTTTTTATATGATTATGAAATAATTTTTTAATAATAGCATTAACTTTTTCAGATACAGAATAAATGTCAGTGTTTCGCAAAATATATCGACCATTATGGTCTTGGCACTGTAAGTTTCACAAAAACGGACATTTTACGCCAGACCAGATCCCTAATTCTAGGAAAGCTGTCTCTTTAAACATTATTATGGCAAAAAACGCGGATATTTATGAGAAGATAAATGAAAATCTATCAAATATTGAGTGGTCCAGCATACGAGAAAGATTTCTTGAAATTCAACAAATTACTCCAGCCATTGTAGATATCACAATTATGGACGCGTGTCTTACTACAAACTTTCAATTGGACAAAGCTATTGCATATTTTAAATTTCTGAGAGAAAATAATTATCCCTTGAATGTGGCAGTGATTGGAAAGTATCTGAGATTATACTTTATGAAACGCAACTCCTTGAACGATATAGATAAAACAGAAATTCTAGAAACATATAATGCTTTAAGAAAGCAGTATCCATATTTGGATTCCGTTACAGCTGAACATTGTATAGTGAGCTTGTGCTTAACGGATCAGTGGGAAAAGACACTTGAACTAATAGAAATGATAAAGATTACCACCGATCCAGGTAAATCTGTGTATTCTGCATTAGCTGCAGCGGCATTTAGAAATGGAAAATCCGATATTGCATGGAAAGCATTATTAGAAATAACATTGCGCAGATTAATTCCACAAGATATGGTGTATATGTCGCATCTGCAATATTGCGAATTAGAAGGAACAGAAGTTTTTAATGATAGAATGGAAGAGATGTTTAAATTTTGGGCTGAACACAGCATGCTGCCATATAATCGTATTATAAATGCGTATGTTGATGCAGCTTCTAAACATGGCTGGTCCATAGCACCCACAACTATCTCCATGACGTAAGCATTACTTTTATATTATTATTCCATATGTTAATTTCAATTTCTTCTTTAATAATTTAAAAATAATAGGATTTTAGTTAAAGTTAGAATCTTGACACAATAATTGGATTTTAATAATTAGAATTTTAAATTTAACTAAAATGCAATTAGAATTTTTATAAGAAAAATTAAAATTTTAAATCAACAGAGAACTAGAAAATCTGAACTTTATATTTTATTTAACTGCATGTTTTTTCTGTTTAGAGGGAAATGCAGGCATTGCTGTTATTCTTTGTCCGAGATAACATTCAGCGATAAGAATTTTCAGGATTTGGTTGAGTCTGTGATGAACAGAGTGATTGTAGGATCGGATATTTACTACAAGACTAATCCACTTGAATTGGAAAGATTTAAAAAATTTATTCAGGATACTAAACCCTATGACATAGTGATCGATGGACTCAATATAACTTACATTCAAAAGAACGCTTCTATGCCTGGGTTACAAATGGTAATATTTTTGTTGAAATTATAAATATATATGGATGTATAAGTATATTAGTATATTATACAAATGAGTATTTATGTATTATATGGTAGGAATACACTATCTCATTAACAGAGAGAAGAAACTTTTCTTCTATTATATTTTTCTATTTAATTTTATTAATAAGGTTTTACGATAATATATATGATTTATATTACAGTTGATCAAAGTGATTGAATACTTTAGCAAACGTGGAAAAAAGATGCTTGTGTTAACACGTAAACATCAGAGAAAACTGCCTATTTTCCAGTATATACAGAAGAATGCACTTGTGTTTTTGACAGACGATTTGTAAGTATTGAATTTTATAAGGGATTTCTTAAACCTTGTAAAAAGGTATATATAATTACAATAATCATTATAATATATAAAATATAGTAAAATATAAAAAATAAAATTTCCTATGCATGATAAGTATAAAATATGTAATTATATGTAATGTAAATGTATATTATATATAGTATAATATATAATTTTTAATGTGTATATATATATATATATAAAATAATTAAAATTTTAGGTCTGCTGATGATCCTTATTTACTTTATGCAACTATGTCAAGTGGCAAAAATGCAATGTTTGTGTCCCTGGATTTAATGCGACAGCATAAGCATTCCTTGAAAGATCTGAACTTGCAAAAAGAGTTCAAGAAATGGCAATGCTCACATCAGTACTTCATTAAGAAGAAAGATGGAACCAACATGCACATTCAGGAACCTTTCGTTTATGTACCAACTGCGCAGAAAAATGGCGCTTGCTGGCATGTGCCTTATGTTAGCAATGATTCTACTTACGCAGACTCATTTGAATTCCCAGACAGATGGTACTGTTTCAAGTACGACAAAAATAAATGAACATCACGAAATAAATTTTGCTATTGGATATATTATTGACGCTTAGATAAAGATAAAAGTTTTCTTTCCTGGATTTTCATCCTCAAATATATGTATAGGACACAGTACCACATTAATTTCCAATATAGTGAGAATTTTATTCTCATCTTATTACAGAGGATATCATTAATCCTGAAAATTTATTCGAAACCTCGAGATTTACAGCAACTGCTTTAATGAGATACTTGCTTTTTTTAACAATGTCCGTACATCAGATATCTTTAGAACATATCAATTATATATACAGGATGTTTCTAAATAAGTGTGAAAAATTTTAGATGATTCTTTGTCGAAAATTAAGGTGGTTTTTCATATAAACATACTCTTATATCTCTCCCTGAGGAGTTACACTACTTTAAAGGAGGTAAAAATTAGATTTTTATTTTTTTTTTTGAAAACTTGATTTTACGAAAAAATTAAAAGAAACAAAAAAGTTTCTAAAGGAATCAAACTCTAACGCATATTTTTAGATGATCACATTCTGATCGGTTAAAAAGTTCTAATAAAAAATTGAATAGTTGTTAGTTTCATCCTCTTATAATGATACAGGAAGATTAAACAAATATTAATAAATCTTTTTCACTAGTGGAAAATATCCACCAAATTTCATTCTTTTAACTTGTCCAAAATTTGAGAAAAAAATTAAAAATCTAATTTTTATTTCCTTTGAAGGAATGTAACTCAAGGATGGATATAGGGAGGGGTACATGTTTATATAAAAAATTCCCTTAATTTTCAACAAAGAATCATTTTCTAAAGTTTTTATATAGAAATATTCTGTATATGTATATATTTTTTAATATTTTAAATGTTTAATATAATTTTTTTATATATGTATTAATTTTTTAATATATAATATTTTAACATATAACAACATATTATAAATGTATATTATATATATATATATATATATATATATATAATTCATATATATAATATAATCTATATTTATAATTATATATATATATATATTTATATATTATAATTATAATTAATATAATTATAATTATAATTAAATATTGTATATAAATTATATAATGTATAAATATATATATAACATTTATAATTATTAATTATAAATATATATAAATATATTGATATATGATACATCAATTGATACATATTTTAAATTCTAAGGAGATGTCGGACTCCTTGAGAACGGGTTCGTCGCCTCGTGAATATCAGCCCAGCCGATGGAGTCGCTGCAGTCGCGATTTTACGATCGGCTGGGAGGCCTATCCGCGCAATAATATTCCATCGCGATTCCCCTACACGTTCCGCGTTTCCTCCCTCGGTCTGTCACATTCCGTCCGATTTCAACGCGAGAGCTCGTCCACCCTGGTCTCCCGCGACGAGATCCCGGTGCAATCGCCATGTTCTCGCTCTGAGCTTTTTTCGCGAAAACTCCTGCTGACATTTCCTCATCGCAGCCTGGCACTAGGTGTCTCGCCATTTTTCTCTCGCTCTCTCGCTCTCCCGGGAACAACACGGTTGTCGGGAAACGGGACCTCGATGCTCCTCGACTATCGTATTTTCGTCGTAAGTCACTCGCTCCTTAAAATTGCTTGACGCCCCGCTCAAAATTCCATTCCTCGTTCCTTATCTCGCGCATATATACATATCTCGGGCGGCGAGAGAAAGAAAGAGGCCGGTCTCTTTCGCCAGGATCTTCGCTCCGGGAAGGCATCCCCAGGATATTGTGTCTCCAAGGACTTCTCCGGGATACTCCAGCAATCTCCCCGATCCACGTGTCGGTGGGATGCTACATTGAAGTGGGAAGGTAGCGATCTTGCATGGATTATTCGCAAGAGTAAGTAGATTCTTGTTATTTTATCCTACAATTTTTTACTATGTCGCACAAAGTGGGTAATTACCTGATGCAGAGTGGTCGACGTGATGTATCATAGGATTGTATCGATATTAATTTATTTTGTGTTGAAACTGTGATTAAATTTCACATTTTATACACACACACGTTAGAGGAAGTTTCTGTCATCAATATGTAAATATTACTAACAAGCTCATTTTTTTTATATATTGACAGAAAAAAATGAGCATCACGCTGATTGTCAAATAAGGATTTTTACTGTTTATGATATGAAAAAAGAAATCTTGTGCTATTGACTGATAAAGTTTGCATATATGTCTATAATTTGGAAATTTTGTTTTATTTTATCGTACAATTTTTTACTATGTCGCACAAAGTGGGTAATTACCTGATGCAGAGTGGTCGACGTGATGTATCATAGGATTGTATCGATATTAATTTATTTTGTGTTGAAACTGTGATTAAATTTCACATTATATACACATACACACGTTAGAGGAACTTTCTGTCATCAATATGTAAATATTACTAACAAGCTCATTTTTTTTACATGTTGACAGAAAAAAATGAGCATCACGCTGATTGTCAAATAAGGATTTTTACTGTTTGTGATATGAAAAAAGAAATCTTGTGCTGTTGACTGATAAAGTTTGCATATATGTCTATAATTTGGAAATTTTGTTTTATTTTATCCTACAATTTTTGACTATGTCGCACAAAAGTGCGTAATCACCTGTTACAGAGTGGTTGACGTGATGTATCATAGGATTGTATCGATATTAATTATTTTGTGTTGAAACTGTGATTAAATTTCACATTTTATACACACACATGTTAGAGGAAGTTTCTGTCATCAATATGTAAATATTACTAACAAGCTCATTTTTTTTACATGTTGACAGAAAAAAATGAGCATCACGCTGATTGTCAAATAAGGATTTTTACTGTTTATGATATGAAAAAAGAAATCTTGTGCTGTTGACTGATAAAGTTTGCATATATATCTGTAATTTGGAAATTTTGTTTTATTATTTTATCGTACAATTTTTGACTACGTCACACAAAAGTGTGTAATTAGTTGGTATAAAGTAGTTGACATGATATATCATGAGATTATATCAATAAATTATATTTTGTATATTGAAACGATGATTAAAGTTTACATTATATACACACACAAATAAAGAAAACTTTCTTTCAATATGTAAATAAATAAATAAATAAATGATATCACTAAGCTCCATTTTTTTTACATATAGCAGACAAAAATGAGCATCACGCTGATTATCAAATAAGAATTTTTACTTATCTATGATGTCAGAGATAAATCTTGTGCTTATTGACCGATGAAAGTTTGTTTTTATATCTGCTTATAATTTGGAAATTTTAGAACTCTAAAAATTCGTCATATTTGATAAATGTTCCCTTAAATGTTTACTTTAGGTTGATCAATTTTCAAGGTTTTATCGTGATGAATGTGTCAAAAATCATATATAGATTATTGGCAGATATAGTTAGAAGTATAATAAAGTTTTATTTCATTTCCATCAATGTAATCGCGAAAACAAAGAAAGTTCAACAGCTAAGACGTTCACAAACATTGTTTTTAACATCTCTTTGAAGCTAGTAAGACCAATTGATAGAATCAGATAAATATTTAGCACTCATTTTATACTAATTTGTAAAGTAAAATTACGTAAAATTACCAAACCATCGCTGCTAACTTTAATTTAAGCTTTATTTTAGCAGGATTAAATTAAAACAAAACGAAAAGAAAATATGACCAGAAATGGAAAAGGCTGAATTTTTATTGCTAAACATATTTTTGTATTTTATGTGGAAGGAAAGGAGAAAAAAAACTGCTATATACTCAGCAAATCATTTTAAACAGTGTTGATAAGCTTTAGTTAGTATACTTTAGCTTAGCTAATTATTTTTATTTATTGTGTAGTAAATAGGTTCTTTGTTAACCACACGGAAATAATCAGTACAGACTATTTCGATTAGAAATAACATTATATAACTAATAGACTTTTAATTTTGTAATTATTTGTGTATTGAGAATTTTTTTTCTATATTTGTTCTCTTTTTTGTTTTAATTTGTGCCAATGTAATACCGACAATAAGTCAGTATCGTCACATTTTTTTTCTCTCCCCTCCTGCATGAAATAAAAAGAATTATGTTTAGTATAAATTAGGACAAATTCAGTCTTTTCCATTTTTGGTCTTTCTTTCTCATTGTTTTAATTTCGTCTTGTCAGCTTAATATAAAGTTAGTAGCGTCACGATTTTTTTCTTCTTTTTTCGAAAAAATGGCAGGAAGTACAAAATTATCTCAACTAGTACAAAATGAGTACTAAATATTTCAAGGATCCGATTTGATTCTGTTAATTTGATCCTGCTTTAAAAGGTAGCTATTTTTCGATATAAATCTATAAGTTTCAGTAATCCGAGGTAAAATTCAATAAATTAGGATCAATTATTAAATTTTTAATATTTTTGAACGTTTTTTAAAAGATTAATAAAATAAATAAAAATAAATACATATACAGCCCATATTTTATATATACAGTCTTATTGTTATTGATACACCAATACATTCGAATATTTTCGAATTTATGGATTATTAAAAAAAAATATTTTAGATTGAACTCTATTATTTTAAGGATAGCACATCTCATGATCAGCATGGTTTTGTTCCTTCAGATTTGCGGCGTTTCCAAATTCTCAAGATTATTTTTATTTTTTTCAATCAAACTATATATTTTTTTTGCATAAATCGAAATTCTTCTCATATATTATTATTCGGTATATAAAAATATCGAGACAGAATTAAAAAAGCAATTTATGAGATATTTTATTCTAACAAATGACATAAAACGTTAAAATATGTATAATATTTCATGAGTATTCATTTCTTAATAATATTATTTTATCTTTAATAAGAATATATAATTTAAAGAATATAGGATTTTATACACGAATGTTATAAAAAATAGGCTAATTGTTAATAAATTGTGCATATTTAATATATGTTTTTAATGTGGCAAATTTACATCAATTTAAGAAGATGACAGACTTGAGCAAATTGTTTAAATTCAAGTTTTGCATACAAAATTATTACATTTGCAAGATTCCATTCTAGTATGTGATGGGCTAAAAAAGCGAAAAATTTTAGCATCAAGTTTAAATCTTAATATAGGAATCTGCTAATCTTTGCAAAATTATCATTTTAAGTACATATCATAGACTTATCAATTTTATTTAGGAAAGTAAACAAATCGTCAGAACGCTTAATTAAAATAAGCTTATTTTTGCTTATATTTACAAAACTATCGTTTTTACAATATAGTATACAGTATACAATAAGTATTTTAGATCAATATATTCTTTCTTTTTTTCTAGTAATACTTTATATATTTTTTACTTTACATATTTATAAATTTAAATATTTAAATATTTATAAATTTAATCTAATTTAATTCTATTTATAGTTATGGTAATTAGACAGAATTATCAGATAATTATTATATATATTATTATATAATTACTTATATTTATACTTGTAAATTGCAATAAAAAATATAAAAATAATTTTAATTTGACGCGATATATGAATACACACACACACACACACACACACACACACACACACACACACACACACACACACACACACACGTGTGTATATGAAACTGTATGAGAAGCTAGAACGAAAATGACAGAGTACTATTAGTAAAACAATAATTATTTTTATTTTCTTGGCAAGATTAATTAATAACAGTCTGCTCATGTCAGATGCGATCTATCTTTTTCTCGGTTCATGATAGCGCATAACACAATTGTCAGTGAACTTTCTGAGAATATTTTATTTTATCATTATTTTATATATAAAACTATCTGTCAACAGAGAGTGTTAATTAAAATTTATCATATCGATCGATCAATTAGTGAGATAATTTATGTCTATTTATAATTCATGTCTATATTTATAACTTTCAAAATTAAAGCCTTTTTAAGAAAATGTAATAGAATCAGAATCGCACATTATTTTTATGCATTAAATATTTTTTTAATATTTAAGAATTAAAAGAATCAGAATCGCGTATTATTTTTATACATTAAATATTTTTTTATATTCAGAGAATGAGAGGGGAGGAGGGAAAAGAGAGAATTTCACACTGTACACAGGAATTTTTAATTCACAGGAATGAGATCCATGAAAGTAGCACATCAGTATAGCACTGCTCTTTTATGGATAGTACATTTGCCAGTATAATAGGGGATAGTGTAATACTATGGTTCAGTAGTGTGTCGTCATGCCATGAATCATCGAATGTCAGTCCCACCTGTATTTTACTAGATTCTGATTGCAAACAGATCGTATAGAATTTCCTTGCTTCGCGAGGATTCCGATATGCTACAATAAAGTTTATCCGTTTTGCATTTTTATGAAAAAAACAAATTTTTTTTTCAAAAATCTTTATACTAATATATTAAAAGTATTAGTTAATTTAAAAAATAAAAATTTTTATTTTTATTCTATATAAATTTAATGTACAATTTTAAACATTACTATTTCTTATTTTAATTTTATTTTTTATTATTAATTGCACTATTAATTTTATATTATTATTTTATTTTTAATTAATTATTAATGAATAATGTGAAGCAAATACAATATATATTAGTTAATTTATATTACAAAAAGTTATACATTGTTATACACATACATTTTGTTTTCTGATATTTTATTAAATTTTTATTATTTTAATAAATAATTATACAATAATATAATAATATATACAAATAATATTATTTTAATAAATTTTAATTAATTATTAATATACAGAATTTCTATACATAAACATAAATAGCTTTTGTATTTCTTTAATTTATAATAGGTATATTTATAATTTAATTCCAAATAGATTTATAACAAATTTAAAATCTAATTTTATTAGTATTTTACTATATAATATTTTATTATATTAATTATTATAATAAACTTATTTATCTATTTATATTTAATTAAAATAGATTTATTTTTAAAGTCTAGTCGCAATTGTTGGTTTTTTTAAAATTTAATTTTGTTCAATCTTAAGCTAAACTTTATGTATTTAATCATTCTGCTTATTTTATTATTTGCAACCATACATGTTTATATAACTGATTTAAAACAATTTATATTCTTTAAAAAAATAGTTGAGCATTTTAGCTTAAAATATATCAATACTTCAATTCATTCAGCTATATTTTTCTATATTTTATCAAGTTTATCTTTTGATAATCTATAGTATTTTCTCGAGATTCTGATTCATTATATTTTCTTGAAAAGATTTTAATTTAAAAAGTTATAGATACATAAATTACTTCACTAATTGATCGATCGATATACTTATTGTTAGAAACAATGCTTGATGAACTCCTATGAATTAGTGAACCGTGTTTAATTCTTAATCATCTTAATGATAGATTATCTTTTTTAATTGTCAAATGAACTATCAAACTGTCAAAATTTGCCATTTATTAATAGATATTTTTAAAATATAGAATTTATTATTTAAATATTGCATAATTTTTTTATTTTTCTTGTAATTTTAAGTAAGATTTTATGTTATTTGAATGAAGGTAAATATGTCTGGCAGATTATATAAAGTTGCGAGGTAGTCAGATACCTAATTCTTTATTTCCTGTATCCGTATATTCCAGTCACTAAATGAAAATAAACTTACGTCTAGATTTGTAGGTATATTGTCTTATACATATACAATTATGTAATCCTTGCGTTGAATTAAAAAGTCTTTATTAAATATATTTAGATTCAAAAAAATATATTTAGATACATTTCTTACACTCTAATAAACTAAGAAAATTATAACAGAAGTATATTCGTGTATTCATAATTCTTGCGTGTTACATAAACATTAAGCTTGCAAGTATTATATAAAATTATATAACCACTGGCTTCTAAAATAAATATAAGGAAATAGGATCCTTTTTTGAAGATAAATACCACAATCGATTTTATCATCAGGCTTACTAGTCATATCACTCGAATAAAGCACCCGAAAGAATTGTTAACATATTAAGAAAATCTTTAAACATTGTTTAAATTTAATTTTTAATATATTTTTTTACGCACATATCTATTAGTTTTAAATTTATTAATAATAGAAATTTAATAATTTTTTTAAATAAAATTTTTTTATATAAAATTAGTTTTATATAATATATTATTAAAGCTATAGTATATATGTATGTATATATATAATTTGTTTTTTCTTTAAATTAAATTCATATACATTTAATTATAGACATATCTAAAATCCTAGAAATCCTTAATTTACGATTGAAAACATAATTAAATATTTAACAAAATTTTAAGTTATTTAATATAGGTAATTAAAAATTAACAATAATTTGTTAATAATACAAATTTAATAATTTTTTTAAATTAAATTTTTTAATATAAAATTAATTTTATATAATATATTATTAAAGCTATATACCTATGTATGTATATATATAATTTGTTTTTTCTTTAAATTAAATGCATATACATTTAATTATAGACATATCTAAAATCCTAGAGATCCTTAATTTACGATTGAAAACATAATTAAATATTTAACAAAATTTTAAGTTATTTAATATAGGTAATTAAAAATTAACAATCATTTTTTAAAGATAGAAATACATATTATACTATACAGGGTGAGGAAAAAGTATGGGACCGGTAAAATATCTCGAAAACAAAGACTTTTTGAGAAAAATGTTTCAAATAAAAGTTGTAGGGCTTTAAGTGGTGCATTACATAATAATATTATTATGATCTTGAATAGCGTTGTCAAGGTCATGTGAAGGTTACTCTCAATTTTTAAAATGGAACTCCCTATTTTTTATTACATATTCTTATAGCTTATCTCGAAAGCTTTCCAAAACACTATAATTAAGTTATTTTTTATTAAGTACTTTCCGAGTTATAAGACTTGAAGTTTACAGTATTTTGACATAAAATATAAAATATCCTGTGAAATATTCAGTTTTCGGTAATCTTACCTTAATACTTTTATGCACAGAATAATGAGATCAATTAATTGGTGTAAAGAAACATATTTTTTTTAAAGCAACTATGTGTTTTCTTTACACCAACTGATTGGTCTCATTATTCTGTGCATAAAAGTATTAAGGTAAGATTACCAAAAACTTTCACAAGAGATAACTCGGAAAATACTTAATGAAAAATAACTTAATTCTAGTGTTTTGGAAAGCTCTCGAAATAAGGTACAAGAATATGTAATAAAAAATAGGGAGTTTCATTTAAAAAAATTGAGTGACCTTCACGTGACCTTGCCAACGCTATTCAAGATCATATAATAATATTGTTATGTAATGCGCCACTTAAAGCCCTACAACTTTTATTAGAAGCATTTTTCCCAAAAAGCTTTCGAGATATTTTATCGCGGTATCTTTTCCTCACTCTGTATATACATATATGAGATAAAAGCTTATCTATGCATTTGATTTGGGGGAATATCCTATATATTTATACATATCAATATCAATCCACTCCTGTGCGTGAGAACGTTGCAATTTGCACACTCGACCTGTGCGATTCTGCAGCGCAAATTTAACACAAGTACGATACATGACATAGCGCAGGCGTTGCGCACTTTCCACCCCCACTGACACTCTTTGCGATCCTCGCGGAATAGGGGTGGGCTGGAGACACCAGGGGGTGAAGCCAAGGCGAGCCTTCACTTCAGTGAGAGACTAAACGCGAACTCGCGCGTCGCGGTTCCCGTTTCGCGATCGAAAAATTACACACAACACACTCACACACGCACACACACATGCATACAAACAAACAGAGCGTGTATATGCATCCCTTGCCATTTATACACACACACATATATTTATATATGCAGATATTTATATATTATTCAATATTTTTGTACCGATAATTAAGTGACTTTTTTTACATCTCAATATATACGTCCATGAAAGAGAAAGGATCATTGTGTGTACATAGAGATATTATATATATGGTGTAAAGTTAGTATAGGTGCGACAGACCTCAGACCCGTTATCGATGGGTAGAACGGATATGTCAAAAACGCTCAACGCCTATAGAATGTGAGTAGAACATTATAAAATGTTCCTTAATCGTTCCATCAATAATTTCCCCTTTAATCGCACAAATGATTAAAAAGGAATGACGTGTATTTACGAAATTTTTGATTTAGGAAATATATCGATAAAGTGCTATTTGAATAATAGGAGCCAGCAGTTTCACATTTACATAAGTATATTAAAGTGGTTTTTCAAATTCGATATCACTGTAATTAATATCTGTACAAGATCATTCGTTTTAATTTTTCTTCATTTCATAGTTTTCAGTTTATTTGATATTTTTTGTCAATTTTTCCGACATTCTCTCTCAATATATGCAGTTTCATATTAAATGGGAAAAATACAACAAGCCAAAGATAAACTGATAATGTGGATTGAGGAAATAGATATAATTGAAAATGTATAACGAGAATATGGTGTGATTTTGGGGAAGAAAATGGCGGACGGATTTAACGAAGGAAATTGTTATAAGAACTCGCAAAATTAGGGTTTGATTCTGTTGGACTTGGGGATAAGGCTTATCCCCCCATATTCGCGATTGCTATGTCTGTAGCAGACCTAGGAATTGCACAACTGTTAGTTGGTGTCAGACACAAGCATCGATCGGGAGCTCGTGGCGACGTTATCGCGTATTGGATATATTTCGAGCTAGATGTAGATATACGCAATTTATCGTATGCGCGAATATTGAAATTTATGCCTTATCTAATCTTCTATTAATTTATTGAAGATTAGGATGAACATTGATCACAATCTTGCATGGATTTCTAGCACAAAAGTACGAAAATTTTGCATGATTGAGGTCCAATGCATATAAATATAAGTTTAACAACAGCTTGATTCATCTGGGCTTCTACTTCTTTTTGAAGATTAGAAAATTGTGTTATTAGACGGATATTTTGTACAGATTTCTCTGTTACAAATGTGTAAGTGAAAGTTTCGTTATGATTGAAATCTAGGTTTTTATTAGATTTATATTTCCAACAACATTAAATTGATTCTAATTAGGGTTTATATAATTATCTAAGATTTCTGAAGATATTATATATGTATAATATTAGATTAACATTGATAATGTGTTGCTAGACACTCATGTTTTAACTGTGGTTTATCTATGAGATTTTATTTCTTCTTAAAAACTGGAATTTTATATTAATGCTAATTATAATATTGATAAGTGCGACTCTATTATTGAGTATACGCATACGAAAAAATGTTTCAACTTTAAAAAATTTAATTGTTTTCGCATCGTCACATAATCACAAAAGTAGGATGCCTATCTCCGGAAACAATCTAAAAAATTTGAAACTTTCAGAGGTTCTTTTTTACTTAGAAAAATCAGAGAATTCTCGTGAAATTTTATTATGAGATTCAGAAAAAAATTTTTGTTGTCTTTTTGACAATTGTAGTCTTAAATCGTTGATTAGTCAGGTTAATCAATGATATAGGATTAACATGTGACCATATAGATACTTTTGTTTTTTAATATTTGGATATTTTTATTGCTTTTGTCATATATTGTTCAAATTTATTTAAATCGATATTAAATGCCAGACGAAATTGGGTTTAGATATATTGGATAGAGATATTGGATTTATATACTTTATTTATTTATTTATTTATTTAACAAATAAATATTTATTTTGAAATATATTTATGATGATGACGATTCTGCATTATTTAAAATATATTACAAATATAAATATAAATATATGTGTGTGTGTATATAAGAAGGGAAGTCAAAAAATAAAGTTTCAACTAATTAAATTTTTTAATATTAATATTTTTACGAAAGTGCTTACATATCTCATATTTAAAGATACACATCCTTACGTTATTTGTCAACATAGTTCCCTCCTTTATTATACTTGTCTAAGCGATAGATCCAATTAAAACCTTGTCGATAAAAAGTGGAATCCTGCTGAACTATTTCTGGCATTTTTTGCACTTGTTCTTTTGCACTTCATTCAGATGAAAATGTCAAAAATGTATTGCAAAAATGGCTTCGTAAGCAAGATCAGTGAAATGCAAATTAAAACAAGATCAAAGAAATATATATATTTGTTTATATTTAATGTCTCAGCAAAATACTGAAAATGCAATCATCATAATCTTGATTGCAATTCTTGATGATAAAAAAATGAAAATATTATGCAAATAAAAAAATGCTTGTCTTATGAAAGCCATTCAGTTCTTTTATTATTTTTATAAATCTAATATTTAAAAAATGAAATAACTCATTTTTTAACGTATAAATTGCAATTATTAGAAAACACACAATAAAGAAATTTATTTTAAAAAGTTGCACCTAAAAATTCTTTAATTTTACCTAAAATTTTTTAAACAAAAAATACTTAGAAAATCTGGGGATTTGGCAAGAATTTTTTTACAAGTTTTAAGTAGGTGTCCTGAAAAAATTATTCATTGTTTTGATTCTGAAATACTTTGGATATAGTTAGTTGAAGGAATCAAAGAGAAAAAAATTTCAAGAACGTAATGAAAATATAATACAAGGAAAAAAATAGACCCCTCTTTCTTTGAATTGATAATTTTGATTGATGAATTTTTAATTGATAAGATTTCGGCAAAGAGAGAGAGAGACGCATATAGGAAGGGGAAAAGCTTCTTTCTTCCTTAATGAATCCATTACACTTCAGAATCGAAAGTCTATTGCGTGTCATATTTCACTTCGTCTTTCATGCGAATCGAAACTTAGAGATTGCGGCTTCGAAAAAAAAAAGGAACACGATTGCATGTGTAAACAAATTTATTTAATCATAATTGTTTCATTAGCTTAAGAATGTATTAGGTCGATCAAATTTCTTTTTATTGCACTAATAGAAAGAAAAGACTAATAAATTTTTTAATGAACTTAATAGATGCAATTAAGTAATTTAGCGATTTTTTCGTATATTTCTTTTATTTTTTTTTGTTTAGAAGAAGAATGAAAGTGTGTAGTCTTATGGTAACTTTTTAATTGAGTTCTCGAATTTTAAAGATTTATATTTTACCTCCAGATTACACTTTTACTTTTAATAGTTTACTAATATTTTTCCAAGTAAAATGTTTTTTAATAAAAGGTTTTAATTAATTAATTTTTTAGTGAGAGACAAAAGAGAAATTACAAATATCTGTATTATTTTCTATATTAATCAATTAACTGCAGACGATGTGGATCAGAATAATTATATGCTAATTTAAACTAATCTATAGAAAGTTTTTTATTCTTACAAAATTTGATGTATAAAGCAAATAAACAACATGGAAGCTACTTCATCGATTTTTTGGAAATATACATTTTATGTATTTATTATCAGCTTAATACAAATGTAATCTAATTTAATTTTAGAATTTTGGTTAGGGTTGAAATCAGAAAATTCATGTAAGATGCAGAATGCAGGGTCGAAGCCTTTTTTCTACCCACTTATCCGTATTTATCCTTTATCTTCTATATTTGTCGACTTTACAACTTGCCGGTTATACTTTATCTCTTTATTACTTTATCTCTGCCGTTATAGCAATATTGCGTGCTCAAAATTATTGTGTTTAATTACGAATATGTGAAAAATAGAACAAAACGATAATTTTTTTCAACATATTTAATTTTTACGCGTCAAAATTCATAAAATATGTAAGTTTTAGAAAATCTATTGACCACTATACAGAAGATTTATTAATATGAATATATCATTTATATAAAAAAATCTTATGAGTTTTATGATAATATAATATAATAAATACATTATATTTTACTTGTATATAATTTGATATAAATATATCGTAAATATGTAAGTATAAAAAAAAAAGATAATTTTCTCACGCACAGAGCAGAAAGCAGTTGAAAAGAAATTATGTAGAAGTATGTAAAAATTCGTTCTTTTCCCTTCATAGTTTCAGGTTCCTTGCTATTGTATCTTTCGAAATTTACTAGGATATCCAGAATCGCTCTAAGGCTTCGAATTATGATTTTTAATTCCTTTTGTGTATTTTTTAAATTTATAACATGGTTTATGTAGTGAAAGGCCGATTAATTCGAGAATAAATCCAATGTGAATAACTCAGATTGGTCGATTTAATATCGTTAGTTCAAACAATCGAGCTCACTCGTCGGAGATGAAAAGCTATTAAACGGCAGAAATACCAGAATTGAACAAGTAATCTTGTCGCGAGCTCGTCAAATTTGCCCATAGTATCAGTTATTGGACGTGAATAAGATTTATGAGTGGCTGAAAACTTTAATCAAGAGCCCAAGACACAAGTATCACAATCTATCATATAAGGGATCGAACAGATTCAATTGGAACGGTTTTGTTATTTTTTATTATTTTGTGATAAATTCCCATATTGGAATATATTTCCAACTTTCGACATCGCCAAATGAAAAGTCTATTTTTAATCGCAATAAAACTATGGAAATTTCGTGTAATCGGAAAAGACTACTGATTGGTTATTTATCTTGCAATATAGATCGATTTCGAAAGAAATTTATATATATCCAAGAATATCGTTGGAAATTTATTTTTCGATTATAGTCGCGAATAGAGATTTATAATAACTCCCAAAAAGAGAGAGAGAGAGAGAGAAAGAAGACAACCTTTCTTCACAAACCCCTATTGATTACACGATGGCAACACGAATCGTTCTTCTTCACCATCGAATTTCCAACAGCGTTGCATCTCTACAGGTCGATTTATAAAAAATATGATGTATGAAGAGCTATTTTTAACCGATGCTGACAAAAAAATGTTTACAAGATAACCCGATCATTATTATGATATTAAATTAAAAAATTTAGAATTTGAAATTTAAAATTTTAAAAATTTAATTAAAAAAATTTTTTTAATTAAGTATATTTAATGTTTAAATTATTAGTAATATTTTGATGCTACATATTTAAATTATCGTACTAATGTGTTTTGAAAAATTTTTTGAGCACTACAGAACAGTTTTTTTTTTTTAACAGGTCTCTTTTTTTCTTACACACATTCATCTCTGTATTATTAATAACTTGGATTTTTCTGCTGCATTTTTTATATCGTGTATTTTCTTAAATCTTTTTCTTCTATTTTCTTTTTTTTATTCTGTGAATATATTTAAAATATAGAAAGAAATAAAAAAAATTAAAGAATTGTAAGTATCGTTTGTTCATATGAATATAATTTGTAGTATATTTCTATTAATATTATGCTGCTATACATACATTTTTATTAATATTTATTTAAATTTATTAATTAAATTGTAGAACAAAAATAATTGTGAGCAATAAAAAGTAAAATAATAATTATAGAGAGATCATTTATTACAGACCATTTATTACGGACCATTTATTACAGATCATTACAGACCAGTGAAAGATGGTGTTTAACCACATTATTTCTATAATTTCTATAGTTAACTGTTTTACTCTGTTCTGTTTCACGCAATTTTTTATACTTATTAAAAAATTTATTATTTAATTATTTAAAATTTAAATTTTTTTGACAATTTTAATATGTTTGACTTGACAAATTGTATGTGTATTATTTGCATAGCTTGAAAAAATTCAAAGAAAAGATTGAAACGTTTGTATATAAATAAAACCAGATATTATAGTGAAATTAAAATTTATTGCTCAAATGCATTTGGGCTCAAATCTGCCTTTGATTTATTTTGATTTTATTGCGATTTTTTTGTATGCTAGTGTTTTTTTATTATTACAATTAGAAGAAATTCTTTTCTATCGCATTCTATTTCTTATTATTCTATAATATTTTATTATTTTAATTATTTAATTATATTTTAATTATTTTAATTATATTTTAATGATTTAATTATAATATTTTAATATTTTATTATTTCTTTTAATTAATTAATTCTATAATCTATATATATACAGGATGTTAAAAAATTAGACCGACAAATTTTGAAAGGACATAAAAGGCTTCAAAATAAACATTTTTTGTTAATACTATTTTTCTCTATGACGTTTAATTTTAATACTAATACGTGATATGAAATAGGAGTTTGTGACTTAAACGATAAACAAACATATAAGTGGAAAAATTAAATAGTATTTTAATCTTGAACAAAAAAAAAAACACGAAACAAATACATAAAAATAATTTACTCTTTTTACAGTAAAAATGCTTAAAAAATCCTCCATTAATTTCACTACAAAGGTATGACAGACTCAAAGTCACAAACTCATATCTCGTGTAGTATTAAAACTAAATATTGTAGAGAAAATTAGTATTAACAAAAAATGTTTAGTTTGAAGTCTTCTTTCCCTTCAAAGCTTGTTAGTCTAATTTTAACATTATTTTTAACACCCTGTATACAATTTTATAATAAATATTTTTAATTTTTTATTTTTACAATAAATATTTTTATTTTATAAATATTTATTTATAAAATTATTATAAAATTATTTAAATATAAATATAATAAATTACAATTTTATAATAATATAAAATTTATCAAACTTTCTCTCTCTCTCTCTCTCTCTCTCTCTCTCTCTCTCTCTCTCTCTCTCTCTTCTTGTTTATAAGAGTGAGAGAGAGGATAATAAATTAATATATCTCGTGAATCGTCCTGTATCTGTGTTTGCTCTGTCGGAACGAAAGCGCCGCTTTGTCGGACTGCGCCGACGTCGAAATATTGACTCGATATGATTGCAGCATGTTAGAGACCCTAGCACGTAGACAGCTCTAACACTCTGAAGACATGGGGTAAGTTTTCTTTCTCTCTCTCCTCGTCCTCGTTTTTTCGATCGGCTCTTCGATCAAGCCTTCGTCGATCGCGTGCTCGAGTTATTATTAATGTTGTCTTGTCATGTCGGAGTATTTTCGGGTACCTCTTCGGCCTTCAATGTCCCCCTCACCGACACCGGAAGCGCCTCGCTTATCGACCATATTGCGAAAATAAAATTGCGGCATTTAAATTTCTGATTTTGTATCAGAAAATTAATTGTTTACGTATGAGGGTGAATATTTGATTTTTTTTTTAGGTCCTTGTACTGCTTTAAAATATAAATATTAAAGATTATGTGATAAAATATGAAGAAATATATAGCAAAAGAAATCTTTCTTGTCTTATCGAATGTAAATTAATTAACTTCTGTTCTTGTTTTCAGTAAAAAAATCGAAAACATAGGCAGAATGACGGCGATGACGCAGGAGGAAATCGTGGCCGGTGCGCGAACAGTCGCTCAAGGCCTGGAGGCTCTTCGAGTCGAGCATGGTGGTCTTCTACAGGGTTTGCAGTCTCAAGACGCACCAGCTGCCCGCGACAAGGCTAGTCTGCTGTCCAAGATCATCGAGATGATCGACCTGGGCCTAGGCGAGGCGCAGGTGATGCAAGCCTTGGCGAGTCATCTGCAGATGGTGGAAGCGGAAAAGCAAAAGCTGAGGACACAGGTGAAGAGGCTGTGCCAGGAAAATGCCTGGTTAAGGGATGAACTCGCTGGTACTCAGCAAAAGTTGCAAGCGAGCGAGCAAGCTGTAAGTGTCTTTGATATATCACTTTTCATTCATTAACGTGACTTTAAGTAGTATGTGTACACATGTACTATGTACATATATGCAGTATTTGCTCAGTTTGCTGTTATCTAAAGAAAATTATATAGATGATCATCTAGATGAAATTTTGGCAGCTTTATAGATAATAAAAATATGTATTATCTATATCTGCATCTAACAATAAGATGAAAAAAAGTGTTAGCTTTACTAAATTATTTAGACGAATGTTCAGATAATTTGATAGAGTCATAGCACATAAAAATACTTAAGTAGTAGAACTTAAGCAGTAAACGATACAAATTTATAAATAAAAGTATATGAATATATTTTTATATCCCCCTTTTATAATTTACATTTTTTTTTATAACTGTGTTTACATAAGCGGTCTTAAAAATAATATTATCTGGAAGTTATCTAGAGATGAGTCGTTATATAATTTTATATTTTATCTAGATATATTTAAAACAAAATCATCTTCATCTTATCTAAGATGAATTTACATATTTTCATCTCATCTTTATCTAGCTAATTTTAAAATCATTTAAGAACAACACTGCATATACGTATAGAAGTATATTTTTTTCTTAATTATATATTTTATGCATCACTGTAATAAAATATCAACTTTTTACATTTTTTTAAATGCCTGTAACTTATACATATAATAAGAATAGAGAGTTATAAAGTTTTATTTAAAGCTTCAAAATTAGGATTTTAAGCACGTATAATTTTTTTTATAAAATTTTATAATGGGTTGCATAATTTTCAAAAGTTGACACTTGCAATTACATTTTTTCTATAATTGGGAATTTTTTTTATTGGGAAAAATAAGAAAGATCAAACTTGATTTTTTTATGACTTAGTATAAGCAATTTGCAACATGCAGCTGTTTGAATATATCCAAAAGCAATCTTCTACAAATTGCGCTCTACAATTTAACGTGACTTTTATAAAAAATAATCACATTCTCAAGTCTGGCATTATTTCTCCGCAAGACAGTTTGTTCATCATTCTAATTAGGATGTCTATTACATTTTAAATTGCATATTTCGCAGGTTGCTCAGTTGGAGGAAGAAAAGAGACACTTAGACTTTATGGCCAGTATGCGGCAATATGATCCGGATCCATCGACAGAGGATGAAAACGCTAAGGATCGACCGAAGGACGATCCAGTGGTGGATCTGTTTCCGGATGATGATGCGGATGATCGTAATAGCAAATGTAGGTGTCTCTCTAGACTTAAAATATCGCAAAAGTAAAACTTCTAAAAACATTAAAATATTTTCCAAAAAAATAGTTCCATGTTTTTATGAAAAATTAACAATAAATATAAAGAACAAATTATTTTAAAAACAATAATAAATAGAAAATCATTAAATAATAAAAATATAAAATGGATCAATTTCATAATATATTGTAATAAATCAATTTAATTAAAATTCTTTACTTTTATGACTTTTAATAAAACCCAAGTAGCAAACTAACGCCATTAAACGTCAAAATGACGTCATTTTGATGTCTAATGACGTCATTCGACGACGTTAAGATAAACACAAGATATTTTACTATGACTATTTCGTTAATATAAAAATTTTTGTTTTTTTCAGCTATATCTCCGACTCCGCCATCGCAGTTTGCCCAACAAGTAAACGCTGGCTACGAAATACCGGCGCGTCTGCGCACACTGCATAATTTAGTGATTCAGTATGCAAGTCAAGGCCGTTACGAGGTAGCAGTTCCTTTATGTAAACAAGCCTTGGAAGATTTGGAGAAGACTTCCGGTCACGATCATCCCGACGTAGCGACCATGCTGAACATCCTCGCTCTCGTATATCGGGACCAGAATAAATACAAAGAAGCCGCGAACCTGCTGAACGACGCGTTGGCGATTCGAGAGAAAACATTGGGCGAGAATCATCCCGCGGTGGCGGCGACGCTGAACAATCTGGCGGTGCTGTACGGAAAACGAGGGAAGTACAAGGAGGCTGAACCTCTGTGCAAACGAGCGCTGGAGATCCGCGAGAAGGTGCTGGGTCGCGATCATCCGGATGTCGCGAAGCAGCTAAATAATCTAGCGCTGTTGTGTCAAAATCAAGGCAAATATGAAGAGGTGGAACGCTACTATCAACGCGCGCTCGAGATCTATGAAGCTAAGCTAGGCCCGGACGATCCGAACGTCGCCAAAACGAAAAATAATCTGGCATCCTGTTACCTGAAGCAAGGAAAGTACAAGGACGCCGAGGTGCTATACAAACAGGTGCTCACCAGAGCGCATGAGAGAGAATTCGGCGCTATTGACGGAGATAACAAGCCGATCTGGCAGGTACTACGAGAACCTACTACCTGCATCAGTATTGTAGTGGCGGTCAAAGCTGCAAACAAAAGTCCAATTTTTTACTTTTAGACCTATCGGAATCTTCAAAGATAAAAGCAGCAGTTAAAAGTTCCTAAAATTAAATAAAAGAAAAAGAAAATAGTCATTTATAATTTATTCACTATAATATTCTTCAAAACGATTTATTCACTGGAAATATCCTTGAAAACGATTCCTTTTATATTCTTAATAACGACTATAGCGTTTGGAAGTTTACCGCTTTGGTTGACATTACTTGGAAAAAAATACAAACTTTTGAAAACTTATTTGCATACATATCTTTAATAATTTTAAATAAATAGATAATGAGAAGTTGTGACAAAAACATTTTGAATAGCAATATTTGTCGCTATTTAGACTATTACGTTACTTGAATTAAAAAGTTAATAACTAAAATTTAAAAAATATAATTAAAATTTTTCAAAATATTGTAATGTAGAAGATAAGACAAATGACATAGATTACTTAAATTTTCTATTACATATTATTCGAGTGAATAAACATTAAAATATTTTCGTATTTGTACAACATTAGAAGAAAAAAGAGAAAGAGATTATTCATAAATTAGAAATATCATTTTTTAATGGAATTTTTTATAAATTGAAATATTTAATAGAAAAATGTTCAAATTAAGTATAAAAATATCAAATTTATTAACACAAAACATAATATAAATACATTTTAAAATAATTACTGATATTTTTTCATTAATATCATAAAATTAATATAATATAAAATTGAAAACTACTGAAAATTTTATAAAGAAAGTAATATAACACTCTGTGTTTTCTGTTTAAGTATGTAAAGTCTATTTTATATAAGTTTATATAAATCCAAAATAAATTAAATTTAAAAATTTTTAATGCACTATATTAGGGCTTTTATAATATGCAAACTTTAATTTATCTTATATATTAAACTTTTATACAGAAAATTATTCTTATATAATTTGATTATATTGTATTAAAAAAATTGTTGCAATCCGGATATGTATGTGTATATGTATTCAATTCAACATAACTTCTAAGAAAACTGATCATATCTAAAAGATTATACCTAATCTGACCTAATCGCAGAATTATCTTTATGATAATATTTCTCTGTTTTGCAATATCCAACATTTAACGACGATATGACGATTATCGTTGATTTATTATCTGGCGCTTACTAAAAAGATTATCATAAGATTATTATAAAATTTAAAATATAAGATTATTATAAAATTTAAGATGTATAGCAGTATTTTTTGTCGTGATTTCTCTGGTCCTGCATGAAGAACCACTCTATATTACGGCATTTTATTCTAAAAATCAAGTACTTTAAATACATTTTCTTAAAAGTTTACTTTTAATCGCTTTTATCATTAATAGATGTTCTGATTTCTGTTTTCAGGTAGCTGAAGAGAGGGAAGAGAACAAGCACAGAAACAAGGAGAACACACCATACGGCGAATATGGTGGTTGGCACAAAGCTGCGAAGGTGGACTCTCCTACGGTTACCACCACTCTAAAGAATCTCGGCGCACTTTATCGAAGACAGGGCAAATACGAGGCCGCGGAAACGCTCGAAGACTGCGCCATGAGATCTCGAAGAGAGGTAAGACTTGCATTTATTAAAGGAATACACATAAATAACGTAATTAACGATACTTCTTATATTTCTCGTATGCAGCACGTGCAGCAAGTGAGTAAAAGCTAACGATCTTGAATTTAGTTCGTGAAGTCTTGCATAGTGGCTGCATTTTGCAGGAACAATTTTTTTTTCTCTATTCTTTTTTCGAGTTTTTTTTACATTTTTGTTACTCCAATTTTAACTTACAATTAGATTAGCACATTAACTACCATTATTATATGCATAATATTGATACATAATCATCATTATTGTAATACATATAATTTAAAGAAAAAACTAAAGTTTCTTTCTCCAGACTAATAAATATAATATATATTTTTTTTAAATATCTTTATTAACACAATTAATAACAATATAGTAACATTTATTATATTCTAGATTTTTGGAAGCTGAAAACGATGTCGCAAACCAAATTTCACTAGCACGTCAGATTTCCAAAAAATAATTGAAGTTTAATGTGTAAAAAGTGCTGGTGAAAACTGGCTTGCATTGTTTTCAGCATTCAAAAATCTATAAGAAACACCTTGTCTGGTGCAAAATAATGAAAAAAAAAATTTTTGTTTGTAAACCAGTGTAATTTAAATTCAAAAATATATATTTTTTATTATACATTATATATATAATAAAATTAAAATTCGTTCTTTTCTCTCTTTTATAGGCGTTAGAGCTGGTGAACAAGGCGCGAGTAGCGCAGCTGCTGGGCGACGAGAAGAGCTCGACCAGACGCGGTTCGCGGTCAAGTTTAGCCAACAGCGAGCACGAGCAGAGCCACGAGGAGGTGAGTGTCTCTTCCTCCTTTCTCTTTTTTTTTTCTCCTCGTTCGTCAACGTACGATATATTTTTAGCAAGTACGCACTTTCGCATGTTATATACAAGTAGTTGAACACACGAACACACTTTATAGTTGTCTACTATCCTTTTCTTCTTTCTTTTTGTTCTTTTTTTCGTTCCGCCTCGTCGTCCTCCGCCTCGTCTCCGGCACAACCTGAATGAATCTGAATTCTCATCCGAATTCTCTCACCGAAACGAACGCAAATGAACGCAGGCGAGTAGCTCGCTGCCACTAGTGCAAAGGGCACTGCACGAGGGACAATCAGCGGCAGGCGCCGGCCAGCATCAGCACGACGCTAGTCCTAATAAACCCGGTTTTAAAAACAAGATCTTCCAAGCTTTCGGTATTCACACGTCGTCGTCTACGTAGGCTTAAGCGGATGATCCCGTTTTCTATGTCTTCTTCATCTTTTATTCCGCCTGTATATCGTTAGGTTCGTTCTCTTCAGCTGCGTCTTCCTTTATCAAATATATGTTCTCTCAGTTTTCACTTTTTCCTTTCTTTTTTTTTCTCTCTCCAATCGATTATTGATGTGAATTTTATTTCGAATACGGAAAATATAACGCAACTGAAGAGAACAGATCTATTTTAAATGCAATGTAACTAAAGAAGACGGATCTATTTTAAATGTAATATAATAATTAACGAAGACAGATCTATTTTATGCTTTCATTCGTTGTTAGTTAACGATCTTCTCACAGTAGGGCGTCATTATATAATAGATAGATATGTAGAATTTTATGGAGAATCAGCAATTTTTTTTTAAGGATTTTAAAAAGAAAGATATATTTAATTTCAATCCTCAAAGCTAGCATACCTGGCAATTATAATAATTCATGTTAACTAATTGATTTCTTGATATTTTTTGAATATTATAAATAAAATGTGAAAAATTATTAATGCATTTAAAAGATAATTAAATTTAAAGTGCAATATTAATATTGAAAGTGTTATCGAGAAAATAAAGTATTGATTAAAAGATTTATTTTAAACTCTAAAATTTCACAATTATTTTTTGGGGGATCTGTTTCAAATTATTATAAAAAATTTATCATTATTTCTATCTATAAAAATAATTTAATTTAATTTACTTTTTTATACATATTAAAGTTCTAAAACAAACTTGCGTAATTGCATAAACATATACATAGAGATGAATCATTTATATGCCTAAAGGACGCCACAGTGGTGCATAAAATTAATCAGACAAATTTTATATCGTTAAAGTTTTTATGTTTATATATATATACAAAGCAATAAAATAACAGTTTAATATCATTATAGGGCGATGTTCGAAAATATCAGTTTGTAAAATATTGATTCATGTGTTTAAATTTGCATTTCGCGCATTTAAAAGGACTTATTTCACGTTGGCTATTTATGATAATTGTCTATGAATGATTCACTACTTTCTTCTTTTACATTTTGTTAAAGAAAGACAATTTTGTAATTTTTTATTGTCATTTTATGTTTAATAAAACATAACTGAATTATCTTCATCTTTAATATTAATAAGAAATTTATTCTTTACAAAAATTTCAGAAACAAAATCTTTTGTGTGTTTAAAAGATTTAATTAAATTTATATTAAGTTTTCTAAAGATTATATTATATTTCCTTCAATTTTTAGCGATTGAATACATATTAGTGTAGATTAAAGTCTGCTGTGTACTAATGTAGGTAGAAAAAGCATAAATATAAATAAGGATCAGGATTGATGAAACGCTCAATATATATTTTATTAAATAATATATAAACTGTGTATCGATATCTCGTGGATATCCAACATATTTATGCATATATTTGTCTTTCAAATTTTATATGATTGAATTTGCTATTAGATATGTATTTGATCGATTTCTCTCTATGCATATGCGTGATGCAAATTAATCTGTACGCAAAATCCTTTAACAATATTAGGAAAGAATTATAACTGAATGTTAAAACAACATTAAGGAAGAATTAAAATTAAATGTTAAAATAATATTAAGAAAGAACTGAAACTGAACCGACTGTAAGTCAAGGTATGCCGGATTATAGAGTAAAACGTGCGATGATATATATCTGTAATACACTCTGAGCATGTGATAAAGCATATGTGACGCCTAGTGGTAGATGGATTTTTCCAAACGAGTCATTCATTATAAAATTATCTCGCGAGGTCCCTCAAAATTATAACAATTTTGCGGAGATATGATAAGTTATTTTGAGAACTTTATTTAACAACAAGTAGTATATCGAGAATTTTTTTCTTTTCAGCAAATATTTTTTATGACATCCTCTATAAGATTACTTATTATTACATTTTATTGCACACTCTATAAGATTACTTATCATGGTTTTTTTTGTAAGATAACAAAAAAAATTCAACAGCCTTACGTTTTTCTTTTTTTTTCTTTTCCTCTTTTTCCCTTTTTTTTTTAAAGACGATAAAGATGCATTTCTCTTCGTTCTTCGTGTATATGTGCATGTGTGTGTGACTGTCTGTGATATTTTGAGCACGTAAGAAGGTTTCAATTATGGGTTTTTGACGCACAGATTGAAACCTTCTTACGTATTTTAGCATTATAGATAGTCATATGCATCGTTCCGATTGCGAGATATTTTATATAAATTGCATTTACATGAGACTAATCTTTCAGATAGATATCTCACACCATGGATATAAGAAATAACTGAACTGTGACTGTAATCCGATGCGAAATGATCACGAGGAACGTTCTATATAAATCTTTAGACACAGAAATACGTGATTTTAATGTTGTAATATATTTGATATTAAAAATGACATAAATTGACATATTAATGAGATGGATAAATATTTTTATATAATATTTTGAAAGTTAAATTTCATATAAAAATGATATTTACTTTTATCGCATTTCTTTGAATACATCAGAAACCATAACATGATATAGTTTCGGTCTATTTTGTCCGTTTCGTTGAATTATATTTTTTCTGCTTGGACAAAAATTTTACAGTCAATCCAGTCATTTTCTTATGTCTATAATATAACACACAAGCAAATTGCGACAATCGAACGTATTCGGCATGTTGCACTTACCTAGAAGAAAAAGATGAATAAAATTAGAAATCGATAGAAATTTAAAAATAGAAAATTTATTTAAAAAAATTTCTTAATGGAGAGATATAGAATTAATTAGTAGAATGCGATTGTATTTTTTATCTGTAAAAAATACAATCTGTTATATTATAAAGCTTGATTCTTTTTTTTTATACCACAAGCCTTACTAGAAAGAACATTTTTATCTTTCTTTTTCAACATAATTTGACGAATAACTTAGACATTCGAAAGTAGTATTATTGCAAATAGCAGC
Source organism: Prenolepis imparis (assembly GCF_030444845.1). NCBI lineage: Eukaryota > Metazoa > Arthropoda > Insecta > Hymenoptera > Formicidae > Prenolepis > Prenolepis imparis. The sequence goes on along the minus strand of NW_028141159.1, from coordinate 22,864,334 downwards.
TTTGCTTAATTATATAATACAGTATAAATACGCAAAGACAACGCGATTTCCCAAAGAGAGAAACGACAAAATATATTAATAATGATTAAAGGCTTCGATAAATAAAAAAAAGATTGTTTATATTATAATTTTCAATGTATTTTCCGATTTCTGCTTATTACGATATATAGTATGGTCGCTTACGATACAGTTTAAATAAAAATCGAAATCCATTGTGTGAATATCAAAAACTATGTATTTTAATTTTTTTAAAGTTAACATATATATGTAAGAAAATGTTACGAATGTTTTTTTTCTGATTTTTATTAAATTTGTATCGTAGAAAGAATTCTTTCAAGTTCGCAATGCAATTATATATATATATATCTCTTGTGTAAATATCTATAATAATTGCAAACGTACGTCTCGAATGTCTGTGCGTTGTAAAGATGTCGATTTTTCAAAACTCAATATGTGACTTTCAGCGATATCTTCATCGCAATTTATGTAAGATTTAAAACAAGATTGTAGCGATCTCTTATGGTATTTGGGTGTTTGGAAGATATATTTTATTAATAATAGCCATAAATATATTTATGCGATTTTTTTATAGAGAAAAATATATTTTAAATATAATTTGGATAAATATATGTTTTGAATATATTAGAGAAATATACTTGAATTATATTTGAAATATATTTTAGTGGCAAAAACGACGTAGGCAATATCTCTTACAAGATCTCAACGTACATGTAAAAAAAAAAAAAAAAACAAACTACTTTTTTGTTGATTTTTGCGTTGAGAGATATCAAGAAAGTTTTAATGAAAAAAAAAAAAATGATGAGTTTTATATATTATATGAAGCGGCATTTATTATTTTTTTCTTCTAGATAGCATAATTGTTATATAATCTAATATCTTTGATTAAATTAATGATGGAAAGCTCTAATGATATGGTAAAAGTAATGAAGATAGTGCCTTGAGACTTTAATAAATAAAACATAATAAATTATTTTCAAAAGGAGACTCGTAGTTTTATTTGATTTTTACACCATTCTGCGATATTCTCATTGAAAAAAATTCATGGTTACCTAGAAAATGCGTACAATAACTAATAAATTAACAGACTAATTTTGTAGCTTTTCTGTTGATAAAATTTATAATAGACACTTGACAAAGTTTGTTCTTAGCTGATACGTAACATAAAGATTGTAGAATCGAATTTGCACTTTAGTGTACATGTATATGTTTATATTTTTAGGGTGCTTGTTTTTTCCTCTCACATGTGTGTATTGTGTTTATGTGTCCTATTACATATTGAGCAAATGACAATAAGTAGAAAAAGAAAGCAAAAAACATTGCAACAATTTTATTTTGCGCTTATATCGTTAAAATAGAATTAGGGATCGAAGGAAAATTTCAGAACAGAGAGATATGAAAAAAATCGATGCCGATTATTTCATAATAGATGCGTTCTATATCGAGATACTTCTTGATCCGAGACACTTTGTACACCCTTGTATTGTAATTTAATATGTAGAAGAAGCTAATCTCAATGTGGAATTGATGTATTGTAATATGTTGATGCATTGAATGCAATATATTGCATTAATTTTATTCGCACGAAAAATTTGTGCACTGTTCGTTCTCTGGATCAACTTTTGTGTTGTCGTTTTTGTGTTTCGCTTTGATTCTTGAGTATAAACTGAAAACTGGGTCCAGAGTACAAGATGACGATGACGATGACGCAGCGGAAACGCATCGCTTCTGGATGACAGATGGATATATAGATATAATATTAATAATAATAAGGTGCGTATTTTTTTTCGTAGAACTAGAGTTCTCCTTTTTTTTTTATGTTCTTAATGCACAAACTATGAAATGGATTATACTTATTCTCGATTATTCTCCCCACTTTATTTATTTTTTTCTTAGATCTCATGTAAACTTGGTTTCTTTTGAGCAAACAAAATATTTCGTACTAATAATATTGAAGAATCGCAGAGATAAAGTTGAAATATATGCTTAAAAAATGTACTTATTGTGTGTAATAGATGTGTGTGCTTCTGTATATCATCTAGTTTATTTGTCTAATTTGTAATCAGATCGTTACATCTTTCTTTTTCTTTGGGAAGTAATAATATAGTAATTTAAAATAACAGAGATGAGAGAAAAAAACGATTGCGCACATAATACTTTTATTTAATTCTTGTAATGTCATTTACTTCTTCAATTCTTGTTGCCCAAAGATTAATTTGTTAATTTCGTAATCGTTCTTGTTCGAAATTCCCAACTATTATAATAGTAATAATAGTATTAAATATATAATTTACAGTAACAATGTTCTATTGAGTACAATAAATATAGACTGTAAAACAAATATTAAATATTTAATAATCAAGAAAATTTTAGGATACAATTTGCAAATTTGCTATTATGTGGACTTGCATGCTGAAGTAATAATTGTGCACCATAGTTGTTTTCTTATTTTTTTATGCTTGCTAATAAATATAAATACTATTTAATTAAATAATATTGTGCATTTTTTTCAGCAGTAATATTAATGTTTTATAAAACTTTGTTTTATAAAACTTTGTAGTATATATAGACATAATTATATAAATATCTTGTGTCTTTAATCGAAATAGGATTTAACTGTATTAATTTATTAAGTAATTTTTTAAATAAAAAATATGGAAATAATTAAATTTTTTTTTCTTACTGCAGTTCTTTTATGATGATTTTGTTCTTTGATTGTGATATTAGAAGCAAGAAATTACAAGATTTCTTTTTTTGAAAAAATATGTTAGAAAAAAATATGTTATAATTATTAAAAATAATAAATTTTTATTAAAAATAATAAATATTTATTAAAAATAATAAATTAGTTTTTACACACACATAAAATGTTATTTAGCACGGATTGTTAACATATATAATACAAATTTCCTGTTTTATGATCTTGCATTAATACTCAATCTGCATGCGTCCTGCATTTTCAATAAAAATGGACGTTATGACAATTAATCAAATTTGTAGCTAGTTATTAATTCACGAATAATAGAAAAAGTCTTCGATATTTTTATCGAACGGTTAGTGATATGCGGAAAAATTTATTTCGACATATCTAGCAGAAAAAAAAATTTACATGATTTTTCACTTCCTACACATAATTCAATATATTTAATTAATAATTACATAATAATTGTATAATAATGAAGAGTTGGGAAGGATTGAAAAGACTACCTGATAGGATAGTATTAGCTATTAACTTTCCTTAATATATCGTTTAAATTTAATAAAACACTTTTAATATAAATAGATTTTATATAAAAAAAGTATTTAGTAGTTCTCTTAATATAATAACATAGTTTATTATAAAAAGGATTACAACGAAAAAAATAATTAATTTTTCAGTTATTTGTGAGATGATAGGGATACGCATTTTGATGACTGGAATATAAAAAATAATTACAAGGAATGATTATTTTGAGTTTTACATTTGAAACAAAGTTATTTGTTCATTGATCGATATTTTTATCTCTATATACTATTTAAAAATTTTGTTTAGAGAGTGTTAGATTTTTAGATTACTTACTTTATTTTTCTCCAAAATAGTTCATAATAATCTTTCTGGAGCAATTAAAGACACGAGGTTTTTCGTATTCTTTAAGACAGCCAATCTTAAAACTTGCTTTTGTTCTGTTGCAGGACTGGAAATACGCTTTTCGCGCGAAGTAAAAAGGACATTTGTCGAAGAAAGCTAATTAGACTATAATCTCAATGTGCGGATGATAAAAACGAAAGATGATTCTGTAACACGTTGACCGATGATGATGATGATGATGATGATGTTCATTATGTCCGGATCGTCGTTTTACGTCGTTTACACACAAACACATTCCAGCTGCTTCTTTCTAAACGGGAAAAAAATAAAAAATACGCACTGTATATCGAGATATGTTGCTGCTAGTTTTTTTACTCGTAGCTTTATGCGAACGACTTGGGCGAATAAATTAATCTACTGCGTTTCGAATGTTTGTCCGAACGAATTTGAAAGATATCCAGTAATCTGAATCAAAATCGAAAGGAATTACAACACGATCACACTTATACTTCGCACATCTATTATATATCAATGTTAATATGCATAAACACGTTATTTCAGTATTTCTCTTCAATAACGCGAATTATCATTTCAACTGGAATTAGATCTGCTCGAAATCGAATCATATTTGTACACCATTATGTATCACACTTGATATAAAAAAAACGTATTTTACATTAATTTTTTAAATTTATTTGTATAATTGTTAATATTTATTATATTTATATAAACATATTATCTGCAATAATGAATGCGTTAAAAGAGTTTCTTAAAAAAGAGAAAACATCTTTCCTTTCATGCAATAATTGAAGAAATCTTTTTTTTTTCAAACTATTTTAAGGGATTATTTTTAAAAATTTATTCTTTTAAAAAGTGAATTTATGTTTTTCACACCCTGTGAGATCTTCATCTAGATATATTTTTCTGAAGTTTTCATGGGGCGTAAAGTTACGAGGGAGGATGATAAAACTTAATAAAACATTTTTTTTATTTTTCAGTCCCTCGTATAAGTCCGTATAATCTCCATTTCTTCAAAATAATTTTTTAGAAATGTGGATTCGAGAAACTCTGGTAAGGTAATAAAATATCTTCAATTTGTAAAACAAGGAAATAAAGAATTAATATTAATAAATCGACAAGTCAACCTGGACTTGTAATTGCCAGAAAATGGTCTACTTTCAAGCAATGCTATATGCCTACGACAACACTGCGTTTTCTTATGTTAGATTCTTTGCACGTCTTTTTTATATAAGCTTTTGCATACGAATTAGTAAATTTTTTTTATTAGAAATGTGCCAAACAATACAGAGCACATTTCTAATTGCTGTTTTTTTTTCTAAAAATTATTTCCTATTTTAAAATTTTTTTTCGAAATTAAGAAAAAGTTTTTTTTATGCCGCTCTTTTTCATTTTTTCATCTGATCGCGTGATTAAGTTCGAGTAAGAAAGCAAATAAAAGACAGACATTTTCATCTTAATTATGTGTATCATTAGAATACAAATAAAGAGTGAGCGAAAATCTTGGAATATACCGAAAATGTTCAATGCTGATAATTTTAAAATAAGGAAAATGTGACTCTCTCTGATTTACTAGCTTGTATACATTTAGTTGAAAAAACGCACTGTATATTCTAAGCTATATGAATCACAAAAGATTGCAATATTTTCGATAAGTTTTGACGAGTTTAATTATATGCATTAAAATCATCGTTTTCAAATATAGTAAATATAAATCAAAAAGAGAATTCTCTCTTTTTGTGCTTTTTCACAATGCATTTAATATCGATTGGTGCAAAATTTATTTTTTAAGGACATGAATATTGTTAACTACAATCTTATCGTTAGAACAAAATTACGTATTAAAATATCGGATTTGTTCCAAAAATCACCAAAATAAAAAAAATATCTCTATACTTTTATTAACAACTATGTATGTATATCTAAGAAATCTATAGATATAAAAAGTAAATTTTATTCTATATTTGTTTAAATATTTTTATCAGATGACTCATCACTTTTCAATCTGAATCGATTTATAACTGAGAAGACTGTGAGGAAAAGAATAGTTATGCACGCATATATATATATATTTCTTTTTATGAATTTTTAAGTATTATAAAAAAAGTTACGTTATCACGCAGTATTTATTGTTTTATTTGAGTTTCGTCGTTCTTGGACCTGGAAAACTAAATCCCCCAAAAATAACAAAATCCTACGAAACAGTAAGCGATTTAATTATAATTGAGCATTTTTGTCGAGTATTCTTGACTTAAGGCTATTGCCTTGACATAAGCATAATCAAAATGCTTGACTAATTGACTTGTTTACTATTTAAGTTTTTTGTATGTGATGATTTTTAATTTTTTAATTTTTACTTCTCTTAGTTTTAAGTGACAAAGATATACGATTGATTTTCTTTATTATTTATTACTTGAAAGCCACAGCTTTTTAAAGAATTTTTTATACGAAAAACTTCGAAAGTTCTCAGAAAATTAAATTTAAAAAATTTGCTAATTAAGAATTCTATACGTCATTATAAAATAATGAAAATATCTAAACGAAATTATGCAATTTCAGTAATTAAGTTTCAATATCGGATTTACATGTTTAATTCACGAATCTGACAATCCAATGTGCGAGAAGTGAAAAAATGTTGAATTTTTGCTCGGAATATTAGCTCTTTATTTTTACAGGTCAATTTCAATTATTTTTCATTCCCGATATTCTAACTATAACGTCACCTTCTCTGCCTTCCATGCATTTCGCTTTGCATGAGAGCCTAAAAGGCCTAAATTCTCTTTCGATTTGATTTCATTTAATGGATATCAATTGTAGCGGCGTCTTTTAAACTCCGTAAGAACTTGGAAATCTGATTTAGAAAAGAGTTTTTTAAAACCCCTTAATGCATACGATAGTATAATAATAGATTAAAATTAATTCCTAAGCAATATTTCATTTTTAGTGAATTTGTTTCAATGGCATCATTTAAATCTCATGGTATCAAAATAAAGTTATATCTGCATTTAAACTAAAAATTAAACTTTTATTATTTTTGCGAATATAAGATGATTTGAAATTATTTTATAATAAAATTATAAACGTATAAATTAAAGAGTGAAAGGTAACGAGCTCACACAAAGCATATCTTATAAAATTAACAAAACATGTTTTTTTCTCTATTTTGTTATTTATAAGAATTTACAATGAAACAACGTATATATACACTCACAAACATATAAATATAATACAATCATATTCACATAATTATGGTGCGTTGTATTATTAAAATTTTTTAATAAAATAAAATAAAGCGATAGGTTCTTTTTCTGCAATATAGATATAGCGTGATTATTTGTAGACAATGTATAATTTTGACACTGTATGTGTTTTTTTTAAACATATTAAAATAAATTTTATTTTAAGTAAATTGAGTAAAATTTCAATATATCTGACTTATTTATGTATCTGTAATGTCTAAGTATCTGATTTACTTAAATATAAAAAAGATAAATAAATAATCCTTGTTGAATTTTTAGAGTAAATATAATTTGTTGAAACATTCGATTAAATTAAAAAAATATTTATATTTTTCTGTATTGAGATCAAATTTTACAAAAATGATCTATTTGATCAAGAAACGGAATTAATTTTTATTCGATTAATTTTACTAAATTTCTGTGCAATATATTTTGCGTCGTTTTGCGATATAGAGAAAACTGAATAGTTCATTTCGTTTCTATAACATTTATATAAAGAAAAAGTAAACGAAACTTTATTTTGTCACAAAAAACATAGTTTAGAATTAATGTCATTAGATCTATCAAACGGAATCTCATCAAATGAAAATTTTTTTCGAGAAATAACGATGCTTTTATATTTGGGATAAATAAATAATCATCAGTAACAGTCAGTATGATTATTATAGTTCGATGCCAAGATTTGACTTTATTATTCTATTGTACATTTCGTATCAAGTGAAATTTTTTTTAAAAATTGTATTCAGTTTATTTTATAATAATTAAAAAATATAAAAGATCTCTATTTCTATAAACTCAAATTTCAATATATCATATCTTTTAAACTTGATATATAAATAAAACTGTCTTATGATACATGTACAATGAAATCATAAATTTAAGTTTCGCTACAAAACTTGCGATAATCGTGCCGAGCGATAAATAATGTTGGAAAAATATAAATATATATTGGCTCACAGACACGAATGAATATACGTAGGTACTGTTTTATCATATATGCGATGTTGCATAATATTAGTATAATATACTGAAGCTTTCGAAGCGTACTATAGCTCTCAGGTGCAAATATATTGTTATTTAATGACAAACATACATGTATAAGCTTTGATTTATAATAAATATTTCCACTTGTACACATCTGGCTTTTTTTAAATATCGATAAAGTTTGCGATATAGCTCATTATTTAGTGTTGGAACTTTAATTTAAGAAAGTAAGAATAAATATGCAATCAATTTTTTTTCTAACATTTCCTCTCCCTATATTTTAGTTCCTTCTTTATTAATTTCTTTTCTTCAAAATTTGTCTCGCGAGCTGCTCTCTGATTATTTGCCATGTTCTCATATGATTATTATATGTTGAAAAAATGAAATAAATTCTCTCTGTGTGTAATTGCTATTTTTTAAGAATAAGAATGATTAATATTAATGAAAGTTTCTGTTAATTTTCCGCTACATATTAATACATATATATGACATGTATTATGAAATATATATGTATAACATTTGAACTCAGTTTTATGTGATTTTTCATCAAATCCTAAAGAGAACTTCTTTAATTTTCTAAATATTTATAATTATTTATTGATATAATGAGATTTGTAAATTAATTTTTATTTAACAAAATTTATTCAAAAAGTCAGCATTATTTTTTGTGTCAAGAATAGTTGTATATATACATGTAATGGAATGTCGACTATATTGACACAATTGGAAATTCGAATTGTATCAATTAACTCTAATAAGGCCAATTGTTGAATGAACAATATACGCAACAGCAATCAGCTCGAATTTATATATAATATCTATAGTATATTTATTTATATGTATATGAATACAAATACAGATATATCCGTTTATATAGCTATATACGTATACATTTATTTATGTAGCTATATACACATTCTTATCAAGGTATAATGTCAGTCGGAAGTTTATGACATCGTGTCCTCCAGGATTTGTTTGCATTAAAATATGTAACGATAATCGAAAAGGAATTCGACAAGATAATATAAGAATTTATATAATTTCGAAAATGATAAAAAAGATATTTTAAACATTTTTATTCTTGAAATGCAAACATTATTGGAATTTTAATCATTACAGAAGGATTCTTAAAAAGTAAAGTCGTTTACTTAAGCTAATCAATTGTGAAAGAAACTAAATTATTAGCTGTAATCATTAGCAAAATTGCTTCAATAATCGAAGAAAGTAATATTTTTATATATTATTTGTCAAGAGAGAAGCGATCATAAATTCTTATTAAAAAAAAAACCTTTACTAATCTGTTCTGCGTGACTTTCTTTTTGATATAAGAATCATATTTGATATTTTGCAAGAAAATATCTTGATAAATAATAAATATAGATTTTAAAAAAATGGTAATTACAACAGTATTTAACACATTATAAATTAGAAATTGAAAGTAAAAATAAAAAGATATAAAGCCGATTATTATTACAACAAAACAAGAAATTTTATGCTAAGTTTACTTATTTCATATATTATTTTTTATTTATATATACATATATTATCGTACTTATATATTAATATATATATATATATATATATATATATATATATATATACAGGGTGTCCGGTGGTTCGCGTTTCATCTGTCGTGGGCAGATTCCTGGGATCATTTGGAGACATTTTTCCTCAGCGAAAATTAAAACTTTTAAGCCGCGAATCTCATACGGCGCACAATAATATTACGTATATTGTATCAAAAAGTTTGTAGGCTGGTATTCTGATGGTACCATCATAATGTGTAGACAATGTACTGTTAAAATATATGAAAGAATAATTTTTGGCGCGTCTTAAAATATTGAAAATTAAAACTTTTAAGCCGCGAATCTCATACGGCGCACAATTATATTACGTATATTGTATCAAAAAGTTTGTAGGCTGGCATTCTGATGGTACCATCATAATGTGTAGACAATGTACTGTTAAAATATATGAAAGAATAATTTTTGGCGCGTCTTAAAATATTGAAAATTAAAACTTTTAAACCGCGAATCTCATACGGCGCACAATTATATTACGTATATTGTATCAAAAAGTTTGTAGGCTGGTATTCCGATGGTACCATCATAATGTGTAGACAATGTACTGTTAAAATAAATGAAAGAATAATTTTTTGCGCGTCTTAAAATATTGAAAATTAAAACTTTTACGCCGCGAATCTCATACGGCGCGGATTTATTTTACGTATATTGGATCAAAAAGTTTGTAGGCTGGTATGCTGATGGTACCATCATAATGTGCAGGATAGGTACTGTTGAAATATATACACGAATAATTTTTGGCGCGTTTTAAAGTAATGAAATTTAATATTATTAACCCGCGGACCCTATACGGCGCGGATATATTTTACTTATATTGGATCAAAAAGTTTGTAGGCTGGTATGCTGATGGTATCATCATAATGTGCAGGATAGGTACTGTTGAAATATATACACGAATAATTTTTGGCGCGTTTTAAAGTAATGAAATTTAAAATTATTAAGCCGCAGACCTCATACGGCGCGGATTTATTTTACATATATTGCAAAGTTTGTACGCTGTTGTCTGCTTGGTACCAAAAGATTCTGTAATCAATGTACTATTAAAATGTATAATCGATGAATTTTTGGCTCGTCTTAAAATATTAGAAATCGATACTCTTTTACCGCTGACCCCATGCGACGCAAGCTTATTTTATGTATATCAAGTTAAAAAATTTGTACGCTGGTGTCTGCTTGGTACCAAATAATTCTGTAATCAATGTACAATTAAAATGTATAATCGATGAATTTTTGGCTCGTCTTGAAATATTAGAAATCGATACTTTTTTGCCGCTGAATCTATGCGACGCATCCTTAATTTATGTATAGCAAATGAAAAAATTTGTACGCTGGTGTCTGCATGGTACGAAAAGATTCTGTAATCAATGTACAATTAAAATGTATAATCGATGAATTTTTGGCTCGTCTTAAAATATTAGAAATCGATACATTTTTGCCGCTGAATCTATGCGACGCATCCTTAATTTATGTATAGCAAATGAAAAAATTTGTACGCTGGTTTCTGCATTGTACCAAAAGATTCTGTAATCAATGTACTATTAAAATGTATAATCGATGAATTTTTGGCTCGTCTTAAAATATTAGAAATTGATACTTTTTACCGCTGACCCTATGCGACGCACCTTATTTTATGTATATCAATATAAAAAATTTGTACGCTGCTGTCTGTGTGGTACCAAAAGATTCTGTAATCAATGTACTATTAAAATGTATAAACGATGAATTTTTGGCTCGTCTTAAAATATTAGAAATCGATACTTTTTTGCCGCGGACCCTGTGCGACGCATCCTTATTTTATATTTATCGTATTAAAAAATTTGTACGCTGGTGTCTGCATGGTACCTAAAGATTATGTAATCAATGTACTATTAAAATGTATAATCGATGAATTTTTGGCTCGCCTTGAAATATTAGAAATCTATACTCTTTTACCGCTGACCCCATGCGACGCATCCTTAATTTATGTATAGCAAATGAAAAAATTTGTACGCTGGTGTCTGCTTGGTACCGAATAATTCTGTAATCAATGTACTATTAAAATGTATAATCGATGAATTTTTGGCTCGTCTTTAAATATTAGAAATTCATACTTTTTTGACGCGGACCCTGTGCGACGCATCCTTATTTTATGTATATCAAATTAAAAAATTTGTACGCTGGTGTCTGCATGGTACCAAAAGATTCTGTAATCATTGTACAATTAAAATGTATAATCGATGAATTTTTGGCTCGTCTTAAAATATTAGAAATCGATACTCTTTTACCGCTGAACCCATGCGACGCAAGCTTATTTTATGTATATCAAGTTAAAAAATTTGTACGCTGGTGTCTGCTTGGTACCAAATAATTCTGTAATCAATGTACAATTAAAATGTATAATCGATGAATTTTTGGCTCGTCTTGAAATATTAGAAATCGATACTCATTTAACGCTGACCCCAAGCGACGCATCCTTAATTTATGTATAGCAAATGAAAAAATTTGTACGCTGGTGTCTGCATTGTACCAAAAGGTTCTGTAATCAATGTACAATTAAAATGTATAATCGATGAATTTTTGGCTCGTCTTAAAATATTAGAAATCGATACTCTTTTACCGCTGAATCTATGCGACGCATCCTTAATTTATGTATAGCAAATGAAAAAATTTGTACGCTGGTGTCTGCATGGTACCAAAAGATTCTGTAATCAATGTACAATTAAAATGTATAATCGATGAATTTTTGGCTCGTCTTAAAATATTGGAAATCGATACTTTTTTGCCGCTGAATCTATGCGACGCATCCTTAATTTATGTATAGCAAATGAAAAAATTTGTACGCTGGTGTCTGCATGGTACCAAAAGATTCTGTAATCAATGTACTATTAAAATGTATAATCCATGAATTTTTGGCTCTTCTTTAAATATTAGAAATTGATACTTTTTTGACACGGACCCTGTTCGACGCACCCTTATTTTATGTATATCAAATTAAAAAATTTGTACGCTGGTGTCTGCATGGTACCAAAAGATTCTGTAATCAATGTACAATTAAAATGTATAATCGATGAATTTTTGGCTCGCCTTGAAATATTAGAAATCGATACTCTTTTACCGCTGACCCCATGCGACGCAAGCTTATTTTATGTATATCAAGTTAAAAAATTTGTACGCTGTTGTCTGCTTGGTACCAAATAATTCTGTAATCAATGTACTATTAAAATGTATAATCGATGAATTTTTGGCTCGTCTTTAAATATTAGAAATTCATACTTTTTTGACGCGGACCCTGTGCGACGCATCCTTATTTTATGTATATCAAATTAAAAAATTTGTACGCTGGTGTCTGCATGATACCAAAAGATTCTGTAATCATTGTACAATTAAAATGTATAATCGATGAATTTTTGGCTCGTCTTAAAATATTAGAAATCGATACTCTTTTACCGCTGACCCCATGCGACGCAAGCTTATTTTATGTATATCAAGTTAAAAAATTTGTACGCTGGTGTCTGCTTGGTACCAAATAATTCTGTAATCAATGTACTATTAAAATGTATAATCGATGAATTTTTGGCTCGTCTTTAAATGTTAGAAATTCATACTTTTTTGACGCGGACCCTGTGCGACGCATCCTTATTTTATGTATATCAAATTAAAAAATTTGTACGCTGGTGTCTGCATGGTACCAAAAGATTCTGTAATCAATGTACAATTAAAATGTATAATCGATGAATTTTTGGCTCGTCTTAAAATATTAGAAATCGATACTCTTTTACCGCTGACCCCATGCGACGCAAGCTATTTTATGTATATCATGTTAAAAAATTTGTACGCTGGTGTCTGCATGGTACCAAAAGATTCTGTAATAAATGTACTATTAAAATGTATAATCGATGAATTTTTGGCTCTTCTTTAAATATTAGAAATTGATACTTTTTTGACACGGACCCTGTTCGACGCATCCTTAATTTATGTATAGCAAATGAAAAAGTTTGTACGCTGTTGTCTGCTTGGTACCAAAAGATTCTGTAATCAATGTACTTTTAAAATGTATAATCGATGAATTTTTGGCTCGTCTTTAAATATTAGAAATCGATACTTTTTTGCCGCTGAATCTATGCGACGCATCCTTAATTTATGTATAGCAAATGAAAAAGTTTGTACGCTGTTGTCTGCTTGGTACCAAAAGATTCTGTAATCAATGTACAATTAAAATGTATAATCGATGAATTTTTGGCTCGTCTTAAAATATTAGAAATCGATACTCTTTTACCGCTGACCCCATGCGACGCAAGCTTATTTTATGTATATCATGTTAAAAAATTTGTACGCTGGTGTCTGCATGGTACCAAAAGATTCTGTAATCAATGTACTATTAAAATGTATAATCGATGAATTTTTGGCTCTTCTTTAAATATTAGAAATTGATATTTTTTTGACACGGACCCAGTTCGACGCACCCTTATTTTATGTATATCAAATTAAAAAATTTGTACGCTGGTGTCTGCATGGTACCAAAAGATTCTGTAATCAATGTACAATTAAAATGTATAATCGATGAATTTTTGGTTCGTCTTAAAATATTAGAAATCGATACTTTTTTGCCGCTGAATCTATGCGACGCATCCTTAATTTATGTATAGCAAATGAAAAAGTTTGTACGCTGTTGTCTGCATGGTACCAAAAGATTCTGTAATAAATGTACTATTAAAATGTATAATCGATGAATTTTTGGCTCTTCTTTAAATATTAGAAATTGATACTTTTTTGACACGGACCCTGTTCGACGCACCCTTATTTTATGTATATCAAATTAAAAAATTTGTACGCTGGTGTCTGCATGGTACCAAAAGATTCTGTAATCAATGTACAATTAAAATGTATAATCGATGAATTTTTGGCTCGCCTTGAAATATTAGAATTCGATACTCTTTTACCGCTGACCCCATGCGACGCAAGCTTATTTTATGTATATCAAGTTAAAAAATTTGTACGCTGGTGTCTGCTTGGTACCAAATAATTCTGTAATCAATGTACAATTAAAATGTATAATCGATGAATTTTTGGCTCGTCTTGAAATATTAGAAATCGATACTCATTTACCGCTGACCCCAAGCGACGCATCCTTAATTTATGTATAGCAAATGAAAAAATTTGTACGCTGGTGTCTGCATTGTACCAAAAGGTTCTGTAATCAATGTACAATTAAAATGTATAATCGATGAATTTTTGGCTCGTCTTAAAATATTAGAAATCGATACTCTTTTACCGCTGAATCTATGCGACGCATCCTTAATTTATGTATAGCAAATGAAAAAATTTGTACGCTGGTGTCTGCATGGTACCAAAATATTCTGTAATCAATGTACAATTAAAATGTATAATTCATGAATTTTTGGCTCGCCTTGAAATATTAGAAATCGATACTCTTTTACCGCTGACCCCATGCGACGCATCCTTAATTTATGTATATCAAATTAAAAAATTTGTACGCTGGTGTCTGCATGGTACCAAAAGATTCTGTAATCAATGTACAATTAAAATGTATAATCGATGAATTTTTGGCTCGTCTTGAAATATTAGAAATCGATACTTTTTTGCCGCTGAATCTATGCGACGCATCCTTAATTTATGTATAGCAAATGAAAAAATTTGTACGCTGGTGTCTGCATGGTACGAAAAGATTCTGTAATCAATGTACAATTAAAATGTATAATCGATGAATTTTTGGCTCGTCTTAAAATATTAGAAATCGATACATTTTTGCCGCTGAATCTATGCGACGCATCCTTAATTTATGTATAGCAAATGAAAAAATTTGTACGCTGGTTTCTGCATTGTACCAAAAGATTCTGTAATCAATGTACTATTAAAATGTATAATCGATGAATTTTTGGCTCGTCTTAAAATATTAGAAATTGATACTTTTTACCGCTGACCCTATGCGACGCACCTTATTTTATGTATATCAATATAAAAAATTTGTACGCTGCTGTCTGTGTGGTACCAAAAGATTCTGTAATCAATGTACTATTAAAATGTATAAACGATGAATTTTTGGCTCGTCTTAAAATATTAGAAATCGATACTTTTTTGCCGCGGACCCTGTGCGACGCATCCTTATTTTATATTTATCGTATTAAAAAATTTGTACGCTGGTGTCTGCATGGTACCTAAAGATTATGTAATCAATGTACTATTAAAATGTATAATCGATGAATTTTTGGCTCGCCTTGAAATATTAGAAATCGATACTCTTTTACCGCTGACCCCATGCGACGCATCCTTAATTTATGTATAGCAAATGAAAAAATTTGTAAGCTGGTGTCTGCTTGGTACCGAATAATTCTGTAATCAATGTACTATTAAAATGTATAATCGATGAATTTTTGGCTCGTCTTTAAATATTAGAAATTCATACTTTTTTGACGCGGACCCTGTGCGACGCATCCTTATTTTATGTATATCAAATTAAAAAATTTGTACGCTGGTGTCTGCATGGTACCAAAAGATTCTGTAATCATTGTACAATTAAAATGTATAATCGATGAATTTTTGGCTCGTCTTAAAATATTAGAAATCGATACTCTTTTACCGCTGACCCCATGCGACGCAAGCTTATTTTATGTATATCAAGTTAAAAAATTTGTACGCTGGTGTCTGCTTGGTACCAAATAATTCTGTAATCAATGTACAATTAAAATGTATAATCGATGAATTTTTGGCTCGTCTTGAAATATTAGAAATCGATACTCATTTAACGCTGACCCCAAGCGACGCATCCTTAATTTATGTATAGCAAATGAAAAAATTTGTACGCTGGTGTCTGCATTGTACCAAAAGGTTCTGTAATCAATGTACAATTAAAATGTATAATCGATGAATTTTTGGCTCGTCTTAAAATATTAGAAATCGATACTCTTTTACCGCTGAATCTATGCGACGCATCCTTAATTTATGTATAGCAAATGAAAAAATTTGTACGCTGGTGTCTGCATGGTACCAAAAGATTCTGTAATCAATGTACAATTAAAATGTATAATCGATGAATTTTTGGCTCGTCTTAAAATATTGGAAATCGATACTTTTTTGCCGCTGAATCTATGCGACGCATTCTTAATTTATGTATAGCAAATGAAAAAATTTGTACGCTGGTGTCTGCATGGTACCAAAAGATTCTGTAATCAATGTACTATTAAAATGTATAATCCATGAATTTTTGGCTCTTCTTTAAATATTAGAAATTGATACTTTTTTGACACGGACCCTGTTCGACGCACCCTTATTTTATGTATATCAAATTAAAAAATTTGTACGCTGGTGTCTGCATGGTACCAAAAGATTCTGTAATCAATGTACAATTAAAATGTATAATCGATGAATTTTTGGCTCGCCTTGAAATATTAGAAATCGATACTCTTTTACCGCTGACCCCATGCGACGCAAGCTTATTTTATGTATATCAAGTTAAAAAATTTGTACGCTGTTGTCTGCTTGGTACCAAATAATTCTGTAATCAATGTACTATTAAAATGTATAATCGATGAATTTTTGGCTCGTCTTTAAATATTAGAAATTCATACTTTTTTGACGCGGACCCTGTGCGACGCATCCTTATTTTATGTATATCAAATTAAAAAATTTGTACGCTGGTGTCTGCATGATACCAAAAGATTCTGTAATCATTGTACAATTAAAATGTATAATCGATGAATTTTTGGCTCGTCTTAAAATATTAGAAATCGATACTCTTTTACCGCTGACCCCATGCGACGCAAGCTTATTTTATGTATATCAAGTTAAAAAATTTGTACGCTGGTGTCTGCTTGGTACCAAATAATTCTGTAATCAATGTACTATTAAAATGTATAATCGATGAATTTTTGGCTCGTCTTTAAATGTTAGAAATTCATACTTTTTTGACGCGGACCCTGTGCGACGCATCCTTATTTTATGTATATCAAATTAAAAAATTTGTACGCTGGTGTCTGCATGGTACCAAAAGATTCTGTAATCAATGTACAATTAAAATGTATAATCGATGAATTTTTGGCTCGTCTTAAAATATTAGAAATCGATACTCTTTTACCGCTGACCCCATGCGACGCAAGCTATTTTATGTATATCATGTTAAAAAATTTGTACGCTGGTGTCTGCATGGTACCAAAAGATTCTGTAATAAATGTACTATTAAAATGTATAATCGATGAATTTTTGGCTCTTCTTTAAATATTAGAAATTGATACTTTTTTGACACGGACCCTGTTCGACGCATCCTTAATTTATGTATAGCAAATGAAAAAGTTTGTACGCTGTTGTCTGCTTGGTACCAAAAGATTCTGTAATCAATGTACTTTTAAAATGTATAATCGATGAATTTTTGGCTCGTCTTTAAATATTAGAAATCGATACTTTTTTGCCGCTGAATCTATGCGACGCATCCTTAATTTATGTATAGCAAATGAAAAAGTTTGTACGCTGTTGTCTGCTTGGTACCAAAAGATTCTGTAATCAATGTACAATTAAAATGTATAATCGATGAATTTTTGGCTCGTCTTAAAATATTAGAAATCGATACTCTTTTACCGCTGACCCCATGCGACGCAAGCTTATTTTATGTATATCATGTTAAAAAATTTGTACGCTGGTGTCTGCATGGTACCAAAAGATTCTGTAATCAATGTACTATTAAAATGTATAATCGATGAATTTTTGGCTCTTCTTTAAATATTAGAAATTGATATTTTTTTGACACGGACCCAGTTCGACGCACCCTTATTTTATGTATATCAAATTAAAAAATTTGTACGCTGGTGTCTGCATGGTACCAAAAGATTCTGTAATCAATGTACAATTAAAATGTATAATCGATGAATTTTTGGTTCGTCTTAAAATATTAGAAATCGATACTTTTTTGCCGCTGAATCTATGCGACGCATCCTTAATTTATGTATAGCAAATGAAAAAGTTTGTACGCTGTTGTCTGCATGGTACCAAAAGATTCTGTAATAAATGTACTATTAAAATGTATAATCGATGAATTTTTGGCTCTTCTTTAAATATTAGAAATTGATACTTTTTTGACACGGACCCTGTTCGACGCACCCTTATTTTATGTATATCAAATTAAAAAATTTGTACGCTGGTGTCTGCATGGTACCAAAAGATTCTGTAATCAATGTACAATTAAAATGTATAATCGATGAATTTTTGGCTCGCCTTGAAATATTAGAATTCGATACTCTTTTACCGCTGACCCCATGCGACGCAAGCTTATTTTATGTATATCAAGTTAAAAAATTTGTACGCTGGTGTCTGCTTGGTACCAAATAATTCTGTAATCAATGTACAATTAAAATGTATAATCGATGAATTTTTGGCTCGTCTTGAAATATTAGAAATCGATACTCATTTACCGCTGACCCCAAGCGACGCATCCTTAATTTATGTATAGCAAATGAAAAAATTTGTACGCTGGTGTCTGCATTGTACCAAAAGGTTCTGTAATCAATGTACAATTAAAATGTATAATCGATGAATTTTTGGCTCGTCTTAAAATATTAGAAATCGATACTCTTTTACCGCTGAATCTATGCGACGCATCCTTAATTTATGTATAGCAAATGAAAAAATTTGTACGCTGGTGTCTGCATGGTACCAAAATATTCTGTAATCAATGTACAATTAAAATGTATAATTCATGAATTTTTGGCTCGCCTTGAAATATTAGAAATCGATACTCTTTTACCGCTGACCCCATGCGACGCATCCTTAATTTATGTATATCAAATTAAAAAATTTGTACGCTGGTGTCTGCATGGTACCAAAAGATTCTGTAATCAATGTACAATTAAAATGTATAATCGATGAATTTTTGGCTCGTCTTGAAATATTAGAAATCGATACTTTTTTGCTGCTTAATCTATGCGACGCATCCTTAATTTATGTATAGCAAATGAAAAAATTTGTACGCTGGTGTCTGCATGGTACGAAAAGATTCTGTAATCAATGTACAATTAAAATGTATAATCGATGAATTTTTGGCTCGTCTTAAAATATTAGAAATCGATACATTTTTGCCGCTGAATCTATGCGACGCATCCTTAATTTATGTATAGCAAATGAAAAAATTTGTACGCTGGTTTCTGCATTGTACCAAAAGATTCTGTAATCAATGTACTATTAAAATGTATAATCGATGAATTTTTGGCTCGTCTTAAAATATTAGAAATTGATACTTTTTACCGCTGACCCTATGCGACGCACCTTATTTTATGTATATCAATATAAAAAATTTGTACGCTGCTGTCTGTGTGGTACCAAAAGATTCTGTAATCAATGTACTATTAAAATGTATAAACGATGAATTTTTGGCTCGTCTTAAAATATTAGAAATCGATACTTTTTTGCCGCGGACCCTGTGCGACGCATCCTTATTTTATATTTATCGTATTAAAAAATTTGTACGCTGGTGTCTGCATGGTACCTAAAGATTATGTAATCAATGTACTATTAAAATGTATAATCGATGAATTTTTGGCTCGCCTTGAAATATTAGAAATCGATACTCTTTTACCGCTGACCCCATGCGACGCATCCTTAATTTATGTATAGCAAATGAAAAAATTTGTAAGCTGGTGTCTGCTTGGTACCGAATAATTCTGTAATCAATGTACTATTAAAATGTATAATCGATGAATTTTTGGCTCGTCTTTAAATATTAGAAATTCATACTTTTTTGACGCGGACCCTGTGCGACGCATCCTTATTTTATGTATATCAAATTAAAAAATTTGTACGCTGGTGTCTGCATGGTACCAAAAGATTCTGTAATCATTGTACAATTAAAATGTATAATCGATGAATTTTTGGCTCGTCTTAAAATATTAGAAATCGATACTCTTTTACCGCTGACCCCATGCGACGCAAGCTTATTTTATGTATATCAAGTTAAAAAATTTGTACGCTGGTGTCTGCTTGGTACCAAATAATTCTGTAATCAATGTACAATTAAAATGTATAATCGATGAATTTTTGGCTCGTCTTGAAATATTAGAAATCGATACTCATTTAACGCTGACCCCAAGCGACGCATCCTTAATTTATGTATAGCAAATGAAAAAATTTGTACGCTGGTGTCTGCATTGTACCAAAAGGTTCTGTAATCAATGTACAATTAAAATGTATAATCGATGAATTTTTGGCTCGTCTTAAAATATTAGAAATCGATACTCTTTTACCGCTGAATCTATGCGACGCATCCTTAATTTATGTATAGCAAATGAAAAAATTTGTACGCTGGTGTCTGCATGGTACCAAAAGATTCTGTAATCAATGTACAATTAAAATGTATAATCGATGAATTTTTGGCTCGTCTTAAAATATTGGAAATCGATACTTTTTTGCCGCTGAATCTATGCGACGCATTCTTAATTTATGTATAGCAAATGAAAAAATTTGTACGCTGGTGTCTGCATGGTACCAAAAGATTCTGTAATCAATGTACTATTAAAATGTATAATCCATGAATTTTTGGCTCTTCTTTAAATATTAGAAATTGATACTTTTTTGACACGGACCCTGTTCGACGCACCCTTATTTTATGTATATCAAATTAAAAAATTTGTACGCTGGTGTCTGCATGGTACCAAAAGATTCTGTAATCAATGTACAATTAAAATGTATAATCGATGAATTTTTGGCTCGCCTTGAAATATTAGAAATCGATACTCTTTTACCGCTGACCCCATGCGACGCAAGCTTATTTTATGTATATCAAGTTAAAAAATTTGTACGCTGTTGTCTGCTTGGTACCAAATAATTCTGTAATCAATGTACTATTAAAATGTATAATCGATGAATTTTTGGCTCGTCTTTAAATATTAGAAATTCATACTTTTTTGACGCGGACCCTGTGCGACGCATCCTTATTTTATGTATATCAAATTAAAAAATTTGTACGCTGGTGTCTGCATGATACCAAAAGATTCTGTAATCATTGTACAATTAAAATGTATAATCGATGAATTTTTGGCTCGTCTTAAAATATTAGAAATCGATACTCTTTTACCGCTGACCCCATGCGACGCAAGCTTATTTTATGTATATCAAGTTAAAAAATTTGTACGCTGGTGTCTGCTTGGTACCAAATAATTCTGTAATCAATGTACTATTAAAATGTATAATCGATGAATTTTTGGCTCGTCTTTAAATGTTAGAAATTCATACTTTTTTGACGCGGACCCTGTGCGACGCATCCTTATTTTATGTATATCAAATTAAAAAATTTGTACGCTGGTGTCTGCATGGTACCAAAAGATTCTGTAATCAATGTACAATTAAAATGTATAATCGATGAATTTTTGGCTCGTCTTAAAATATTAGAAATCGATACTCTTTTACCGCTGACCCCATGCGACGCAAGCTATTTTATGTATATCATGTTAAAAAATTTGTACGCTGGTGTCTGCATGGTACCAAAAGATTCTGTAATAAATGTACTATTAAAATGTATAATCGATGAATTTTTGGCTCTTCTTTAAATATTAGAAATTGATACTTTTTTGACACGGACCCTGTTCGACGCATCCTTAATTTATGTATAGCAAATGAAAAAGTTTGTACGCTGTTGTCTGCTTGGTACCAAAAGATTCTGTAATCAATGTACTTTTAAAATGTATAATCGATGAATTTTTGGCTCGTCTTTAAATATTAGAAATCGATACTTTTTTGCCGCTGAATCTATGCGACGCATCCTTAATTTATGTATAGCAAATGAAAAAGTTTGTACGCTGTTGTCTGCTTGGTACCAAAAGATTCTGTAATCAATGTACAATTAAAATGTATAATCGATGAATTTTTGGCTCGTCTTAAAATATTAGAAATCGATACTCTTTTACCGCTGACCCCATGCGACGCAAGCTTATTTTATGTATATCATGTTAAAAAATTTGTACGCTGGTGTCTGCATGGTACCAAAAGATTCTGTAATCAATGTACTATTAAAATGTATAATCGATGAATTTTTGGCTCTTCTTTAAATATTAGAAATTGATATTTTTTTGACACGGACCCTGTTCGACGCACCCTTATTTTATGTATATCAAATTAAAAAATTTGTACGCTGGTGTCTGCATGGTACCAAAAGATTCTGTAATCAATGTACAATTAAAATGTATAATCGATGAATTTTTGGCTCGTCTTAAAATATTAGAAATCGATACTTTTTTGCCGCTGAATCTATGCGACGCATCCTTAATTTATGTATAGCAAATGAAAAAGTTTGTACGCTGTTGTCTGCTTGGTACCAAAAGATTCTGTAATCAATGTACTATTAAAATATATAATCGATGAATTTTTGGCTCGTCTTAAAATAATAGAAATCCATACTCTTTTACCGCTGACCCCATGCGACGCAAGCTTATTTTATGTATATCAAGTTAAAAAATTTGTACGCTGGTGTCTGCTTGGTACCAAATAATTCTGTAATCAATGTACTATTAAAATGTATAATCGATGAATTTTTGGCTCGTCTTTAAATATTAGAAATTCATACTTTTTTGACGCGGACCCTGTGCGACGCATCCTTATTTTATGTATATCAAATTAAAAAATTTGTACGCTGGTGTCTACATGGTACCAAATAATTCTGTAATCAATGTACAATTAAAATGTATAATCGATGAATTTTTGGCTCGTCTTAAAATATTAGAAATCGATACTCTTTTACCGCTGACCCCATGCGACGCAAGCTTAATTTATGTATATCAAGTTAAAAAACTTGTACGCTGGTGTCTGCATGGTACCAAAAGATTCTGTAATCAATGTACAATTAAAATGTATAATCGATGAATTTTTGGCTCGTCTTGAAATATTAGAAATCGATACTCATTTACCGCTGATCCCAAGCGACGCATCCTTAATTTATGTATAGCAAATGAAAAAATTTGTACGCTGGTGTCTGCATTGTACCAAAAGGTTCTGTAATCAATGTACAATTAAAATGTATAATCGATGAATTTTTGGCTCGTCTTAAAATATTAGAAATCGATACTCTTTTACCGCTGAATCTATGCGACGCATCCTTAATTTATGTATAGCAAATGAAAAAATTTGTACGCTGGTGTCTGCATGGTACCAAAAGATTCTGTAATCAATGTACAATTAAAATGTATAATTGATGAATTTTTGGCTCGCCTTGAAATATTAGAAATCGATACTCTTTTACCGCTGACCCCATGCGACGCAAGCTTATTTTATGTATATCAAGTTAAAAAATTTGTACGCTGGTGTCTGCTTGGTACCAAATAATTCTGTAATCAATGTACAATTAAAATGTATAATCGATGAATTTTTGGCTCGTCTTGAAATATTAGAAATCGATACTCATTTACCGCTGATCCCAAGCGACGCATCCTTAATTTATGTATAGCAAATGAAAAAATTTGTACGCTGGTGTCTGCATGGTACCAAAAGGTTCTGTAATCAATGTACAATTAAAATGTATAATCGATGAATTTTTGGCTCGTCTTAAAATATTAGAAATCGATACTCTTTTACCGCTGAATCTATGCGACGCATCCTTAATTTATGTATAGCAAATGAAAAAATTTGTACGCTGGTGTCTGCATGGTACCAAAAGATTCTGTAATCAATGTACAATTAAAATGTATAATCGATGAATTTTTGGCTCGTCTTAAAATATTAGAAATCGATACATTTTTGCCGCTGAATCTATGCGACGCATCCTTAATTTATGTATAGCAAATGAAAAAATTTGTACGCTGATTTCTGCATTGTACCAAAAGATTCTGTAATCAATGTACTATTAAAATGTATAATCGATGAATTTTTGGCTCGTCTTAAAATATTAGAAATTGATACTTTTTACCGCTGACCCTATGCGATGCACCTTATTTTATGTATATCAATATAAAAAATTTGTACGCTGCTGTCTGTGTGGTACCAAAAGATTCTGTAGTCAATGTACTATTAAAATGTATAAACGATGAATTTTTGGCTCGTCTTAAAATATTAGAAATCGATACTTTTTTGCCGCGGACCCTGTGCGACGCATCCTTATTTTATATTTATCGTATTAAAAAATTTGTACGCTGGTGTCTGCATGGTACCTAAAGATTATGTAATCAATGTACTATTAAAATGTATAATCGATGAATTTTTGGCTCGCCTTGAAATATTAGAAATCGATACTCTTTTACCGCTGACCCCATGCGACGCATTCTTAATTTATGTATAGCAAATGAAAAAATTTGTACGTTGGTGTCTGCTTGGTACCGAATAATTCTGTAATCAATGTACTATTAAAATGTATAATCGATGAATTTTTGGCTCGTCTTTAAATATTAGAAATTCATACTTTTTTGACGCGGACCCTGTGCGACGCATCCTTATTATATGTTTATCAAATTAAAAAATTTGTACGCTGGTGTCTGCATGGTACCAAAAGATTCTGTAATCATTGTACAATTAAAATGTATAATCGATGAATTTTTGGCTCGTCTTAAAATATTAGAAATCGATACTCTTTTACCGCTGACCCCATGCGACGCAAGCTTATTTTATGTATATCAAGTTAAAAAATTTGTACGCTGGTGTCTGCTTGGTACCAAAAGATTCTGTAATCAATGTACTATTAAAATGTATAATCGATGAATTTTTGGCTCTTCTTTAAATATTAGAAATTGATACTTTTTTGACACGGACCCTGTTCGACGAACCCTTATTTTATGTATATCAAATTAAAAAATTTGTACGCTGGTGTCTGCATGGTACCAAAAGATTCTGTAATCAATGTACAATTAAAATGTATAATCGATGAATTTTTGGCTCGCCTTGAAATATTAGAAATCGATACTCTTTTACCGCTGACCCCATGCGACGCAAGCTTATTTTATGTATATCAAGTTAAAAAATTTGTACGCTGTTGTCTGCTTGGTACCAAATAATTCTGTAATCAATGTACTATTAAAATGTATAATCGATGAATTTTTGGCTCGTCTTTAAATATTAGAAATTCATACTTTATTGACGCGGACCCTGTGCGACGCATCCTTATTTTATGTATATCAAATTAAAAAATTTGTACGCTGGTGCCTGCATGGTACCAAAGGATTCTGTAATCATTGTACAATTAAAATGTATAATCGATGAATTTTTGGCTCGTCTTAAAATATTAGAAATCGATACTCTTTTACCGCTGACCCCATGCGACGCAAGCTTATTTTATGTATATCAAGTTAAAACATTTGTACGCTGGTGTCTGCTTGGTACCAAATAATTCTGTAATCAATGTACTATTAAAATGTATAATCGATGAATTTTTGGCTCGTCTTTAAATATTAGAAATTCATACTTTCTTGACGCGGACCCTGTGCGACGCATCCTTATTTTATGTATATCAAATTAAAAAATTTGTACGCTGGTGTCTGCATGGTACCAAATGATTCTGTAATCAATGTACAATTAAAATGTATAATCCATGAATTTTTGGCTCGTCTTAAAATATTAGAAATCGATACTTTTTTGCCGCTGAATCTATGCGACGCATCCTTAATTTATGTATAGCAAATGAAAAAAATTGTACGCTGGTGTCTGCATTGTACCAAAAGGTTCTGTAATCAATGTACTATTAAAACGTATATTCGATGAATTTTTGGCTCGTATTTAAATATTAGAAATCGATACTTTTTTACCGCTGAATCTAAGCGACGCATCCTTAATTTATGTATAGCAAATGAAAAAGTTTTCGCTGTTGTCTGCTTGGTACCAAAAGATTCTGTAATCAATGTACTTTTAAAATGTATAATCGATGAATTTTTGGCTAGTCTTTAAATATTAGAAATCGATACTTTTTTGCCGCTGAATCTATGCGACGCATCCTTAATTTATGTATAGCAAATGAAAAAGTTTGTACGCTGTTGTCTGCTTGGTACCAAAAGATTCTGTAATCAATGTATAATTAAAATGTATAGTCGATGAATTTTTGGCTCGTCTTAAAATATTAGAAATCGATACTCTTTTACCGCTGACCCCATGCGACGCAAGCTTATTTTATGTATATCAAGTTAAAAAATTGGTACGCTGGTGTCTGCTTGGTACCAAATAATTCTGTAATCAATGTACAATTAAAATGTATAATCGATGAATTTTTGGCTCGTCTTGAAATATTAGAAATCGATACTCATTTAACGCTGACCCCAAGCGACGCATCCTTAATTTATGTATAGCAAATGAAAAAATTTGTACGCTGGTGTCTGCATTGTACCAAAAGGTTCTGTAATCAATGTACAATTAAAATGTATAATCGATGAATTTTTGGCTCGCCTTGAAATATTAGAAATCGATACTCTTTTACCGCTGACCCCATGCGACGCAAGCTTATTTTATGTATATCAAGTTAAAAAATTTGTACGCTGTTGTCTGCTTGGTACCAAATAATTCTGTAATCAATGTACTATTAAAATGTATAATCGATGAATTTTTGGCTCGTCTTTAAATATTAGAAATTCATACTTTTTTGACGCGGACCCTGTGCGACGCATCCTTATTTTATGTATATCAAATTAAAAAATTTGTACGCTGGTGTCTGCATGGTACCAAAAGATTCTGTAATCATTGTACAATTAAAATGTATAATCGATGAATTTTTGGCTCGTCTTAAAATATTAGAAATCGATACTCTTTTACCGCTGACCCCATGCGACGCAAGCTTATTATATCAAGTTAAAAAATTTGTACGCTGGTGTCTGCTTGGTACCAAATAATTCTGTAATCAATGTACAATTAAAATGTATAATCGATGAATTTTTGGCTCGTCTTGAAATATTAGAAATCGATACTCATTTAACGCTGACCCCAAGCGACGCATCCTTAATTTATGTATAGCAAATGAAAAAATTTGTACGCTGGTGTCTGCATTGTACCAAAAGGTTCTGTAATCAATGTACAATTAAAATGTATAATCGATGAATTTTTGGCTCGTCTTAAAATATTAGAAATCGATACTCTTTTACCGCTGAATCTATGCGACGCATCCTTAATTTATGTATAGCAAATGAAAAAATTTGTACGCTGGTGTCTGCATGGTACCAAAAGATTCTGTAATCAATGTACAATTAAAATGTATAATCGATGAATTTTTGGCTCGTCTTAAAATATTGGAAATCGATACTTTTTTGCCGCTGAATCTATGCGACGCATCCTTAATTTATGTATAGCAAATGAAAAAATTTGTACGCTGGTGTCTGCATGGTACCAAAAGATTCTGTAATCAATGTACTATTAAAATGTATAATCGATGAATTTTTGGCTCTTCTTTAAATATTAGAAATTCATACTTTTTTGACGCGGACCCTGTGCGACGCATCCTTATTTTATGTATATCAAATTAAAAAATTTGTACGCTGGTGTCTGCATGGTACCAAAAGATTCTGTAATCATTGTACAATTAAAATGTATAATCGATGAATTTTTGGCTCGTCTTAAAATATTAGAAATCGATACTCTTTTACCGCTGACCCCATGCGACGCAAGCTTATTTTATGTATATCAAGTTAAAAAATTTGTACGCTGGTGTCTGCTTGGTACCAAATAATTCTGTAATCAATGTACTATTAAAATGTATAATCGATGAATTTTTGGCTCGTCTTTAAATATTAGAAATCGATACTTTTTTGCCGCTGAATCTATGCGACGCATCCTTAATTTATGTATAGCAAATGAAAAAGTTTGTACGCTGGTGTCTGCATGGTACCAAAAGATTCTGTAATCATTGTACAATTAAAATGTATAATCGATGAATTTTTGGCTCGTCTTAAAATATTAGAAATCGATACTCTTTTACCGCTGACCCCATGCGACGCAAGCTTATTTTATGTATATCAAGTTAAAAAATTTGTACGCTGGTGTCTGCTTGGTACCAAATAATTCTGTAATCAATGTACTATTAAAATGTATAATCGATGAATTTTTGGCTCGTCTTTAAATATTAGAAATCGATACTTTTTTGCCGCGGAACCTGTGCGACGCATCCTTATTTTATATTTATCGTATTAAAAAATTTGTACGCTGGTGTCTGCATGGTACCTAAAGATTATGTAATCAATGTACTATTAAAATGTATAATCGATGAATTTTTGGCTCGTCTTAAAATATTAGAAATCGATACTCTTTTACCGCTGAATCTATGCGACGCATCCTTAATTTATGTATAGCAAATGAAAAAATTTGTACGCTGGTGTCTGCATGGTACCAAAAGATTCTGTAATCAATGTACAATTAAAATGTATAATTGATGAATTTTTGGCTCGCCTTGAAATATTAGAAATCGATACTCTTTTACCGCTGACCCCATGCGACGCAAGCTTATTTTATGTATATCAAGTTAAAAAATTTGTACGCTGGTGTCTGCTTGGTACCAAATAATTCTGTAATCAATGTACTATTAAAATGTATAATCGATGAATTTTTGGCTCGTCTTTAAATATTAGAAATTCATACTTTTTTGACGCGGACCCTGTGCGACGCATCCTTAATTTATGTATAGCAAATGAAAAAGTTTGTACGCTGTTGTCTGCTTGGTACCAAAAGATTCTGTAATCAATGTACAATTAAAATGTATAATCGATGAATTTTTGGCTCGTCTTAAAATATTAGAAATCGATACTCTTTTACCGCTGACCCCATGCGACGCAAGCTATTTTATGTATATCATGTTAAAAAATTTGTACGCTGGTGTCTGCATGGTACCAAAAGATTCTGTAATAAATGTACTATTAAAATGTATAATCGATGAATTTTTGGCTCTTCTTTAAATATTAGAAATTGATACTTTTTTGACACGGACCCTGTTCGACGCATCCTTAATTTATGTATAGCAAATGAAAAAGTTTGTACGCTGTTGTCTGCTTGGTACCAAAAGATTCTGTAATCAATGTACTTTTAAAATGTATAATCGATGAATTTTTGGCTCGTCTTTAAATATTAGAAATCGATACTTTTTTGCCGCTGAATCTATGCGACGCATCCTTAATTTATGTATAGCAAATGAAAAAGTTTGTACGCTGTTGTCTGCTTGGTACCAAAAGATTCTGTAATCAATGTACAATTAAAATGTATAATCGATGAATTTTTGGCTCGTCTTAAAATATTAGAAATCGATACTCTTTTACCGCTGACCCCATGCGACGCAAGCTTATTTTATGTATATCATGTTAAAAAATTTGTACGCTGGTGTCTGCATGGTACCAAAAGATTCTGTAATCAATGTACTATTAAAATGTATAATCGATGAATTTTTGGCTCTTCTTTAAATATTAGAAATTGATATTTTTTTGACACGGACCCTGTTCGACGCACCCTTATTTTATGTATATCAAATTAAAAAATTTGTACGCTGGTGTCTGCATGGTACCAAAAGATTCTGTAATCAATGTACAATTAAAATGTATAATCGATGAATTTTTGGCTCGTCTTAAAATATTAGAAATCGATACTTTTTTGCCGCTGAATCTATGCGACGCATCCTTAATTTATGTATAGCAAATGAAAAAGTTTGTACGCTGTTGTCTGCTTGGTACCAAAAGATTCTGTAATCAATGTACTATTAAAATATATAATCGATGAATTTTTGGCTCGTCTTAAAATAATAGAAATCCATACTCTTTTACCGCTGACCCCATGCGACGCAAGCTTATTTTATGTATATCAAGTTAAAAAATTTGTACGCTGGTGTCTGCTTGGTACCAAATAATTCTGTAATCAATGTACTATTAAAATGTATAATCGATGAATTTTTGGCTCGTCTTTAAATATTAGAAATTCATACTTTTTTGACGCGGACCCTGTGCGACGCATCCTTATTTTATGTATATCAAATTAAAAAATTTGTACGCTGGTGTCTACATGGTACCAAATAATTCTGTAATCAATGTACAATTAAAATGTATAATCGATGAATTTTTGGCTCGTCTTAAAATATTAGAAATCGATACTCTTTTACCGCTGACCCCATGCGACGCAAGCTTAATTTATGTATATCAAGTTAAAAAACTTGTACGCTGGTGTCTGCATGGTACCAAAAGATTCTGTAATCAATGTACAATTAAAATGTATAATCGATGAATTTTTGGCTCGTCTTGAAATATTAGAAATCGATACTCATTTACCGCTGATCCCAAGCGACGCATCCTTAATTTATGTATAGCAAATGAAAAAATTTGTACGCTGGTGTCTGCATTGTACCAAAAGGTTCTGTAATCAATGTACAATTAAAATGTATAATCGATGAATTTTTGGCTCGTCTTAAAATATTAGAAATCGATACTCTTTTACCGCTGAATCTATGCGACGCATCCTTAATTTATGTATAGCAAATGAAAAAATTTGTACGCTGGTGTCTGCATGGTACCAAAAGATTCTGTAATCAATGTACAATTAAAATGTATAATTGATGAATTTTTGGCTCGCCTTGAAATATTAGAAATCGATACTCTTTTACCGCTGACCCCATGCGACGCAAGCTTATTTTATGTATATCAAGTTAAAAAATTTGTACGCTGGTGTCTGCTTGGTACCAAATAATTCTGTAATCAATGTACAATTAAAATGTATAATCGATGAATTTTTGGCTCGTCTTGAAATATTAGAAATCGATACTCATTTACCGCTGATCCCAAGCGACGCATCCTTAATTTATGTATAGCAAATGAAAAAATTTGTACGCTGGTGTCTGCATGGTACCAAAAGGTTCTGTAATCAATGTACAATTAAAATGTATAATCGATGAATTTTTGGCTCGTCTTAAAATATTAGAAATCGATACTCTTTTACCGCTGAATCTATGCGACGCATCCTTAATTTATGTATAGCAAATGAAAAAATTTGTACGCTGATTTCTGCATTGTACCAAAAGATTCTGTAATCAATGTACTATTAAAATGTATAATCGATGAATTTTTGGCTCGTCTTAAAATATTAGAAATTGATACTTTTTACCGCTGACCCTATGCGATGCACCTTATTTTATGTATATCAATATAAAAAATTTGTACGCTGCTGTCTGTGTGGTACCAAAAGATTCTGTAGTCAATGTACTATTAAAATGTATAAACGATGAATTTTTGGCTCGTCTTAAAATATTAGAAATCGATACTTTTTTGCCGCGGACCCTGTGCGACGCATCCTTATTTTATATTTATCGTATTAAAAAATTTGTACGCTGGTGTCTGCATGGTACCTAAAGATTATGTAATCAATGTACTATTAAAATGTATAATCGATGAATTTTTGGCTCGCCTTGAAATATTAGAAATCGATACTCTTTTACCGCTGACCCCATGCGACGCATTCTTAATTTATGTATAGCAAATGAAAAAATTTGTACGTTGGTGTCTGCTTGGTACCGAATAATTCTGTAATCAATGTACTATTAAAATGTATAATCGATGAATTTTTGGCTCGTCTTTAAATATTAGAAATTCATACTTTTTTGACGCGGACCCTGTGCGACGCATCCTTATTATATGTTTATCAAATTAAAAAATTTGTACGCTGGTGTCTGCATGGTACCAAAAGATTCTGTAATCATTGTACAATTAAAATGTATAATCGATGAATTTTTGGCTCGTCTTAAAATATTAGAAATCGATACTCTTTTACCGCTGACCCCATGCGACGCAAGCTTATTTTATGTATATCAAGTTAAAAAATTTGTACGCTGGTGTCTGCTTGGTACCAAAAGATTCTGTAATCAATGTACTATTAAAATGTATAATCGATGAATTTTTGGCTCTTCTTTAAATATTAGAAATTGATACTTTTTTGACACGGACCCTGTTCGACGAACCCTTATTTTATGTATATCAAATTAAAAAATTTGTACGCTGGTGTCTGCATGGTACCAAAAGATTCTGTAATCAATGTACAATTAAAATGTATAATCGATGAATTTTTGGCTCGCCTTGAAATATTAGAAATCGATACTCTTTTACCGCTGACCCCATGCGACGCAAGCTTATTTTATGTATATCAAGTTAAAAAATTTGTACGCTGTTGTCTGCTTGGTACCAAATAATTCTGTAATCAATGTACTATTAAAATGTATAATCGATGAATTTTTGGCTCGTCTTTAAATATTAGAAATTCATACTTTATTGACGCGGACCCTGTGCGACGCATCCTTATTTTATGTATATCAAATTAAAAAATTTGTACGCTGGTGCCTGCATGGTACCAAAGGATTCTGTAATCATTGTACAATTAAAATGTATAATCGATGAATTTTTGGCTCGTCTTAAAATATTAGAAATCGATACTCTTTTACCGCTGACCCCATGCGACGCAAGCTTATTTTATGTATATCAAGTTAAAACATTTGTACGCTGGTGTCTGCTTGGTACCAAATAATTCTGTAATCAATGTACTATTAAAATGTATAATCGATGAATTTTTGGCTCGTCTTTAAATATTAGAAATTCATACTTTCTTGACGCGGACCCTGTGCGACGCATCCTTATTTTATGTATATCAAATTAAAAAATTTGTACGCTGGTGTCTGCATGGTACCAAATGATTCTGTAATCAATGTACAATTAAAATGTATAATCCATGAATTTTTGGCTCGTCTTAAAATATTAGAAATCGATACTTTTTTGCCGCTGAATCTATGCGACGCATCCTTAATTTATGTATAGCAAATGAAAAAAATTGTACGCTGGTGTCTGCATTGTACCAAAAGGTTCTGTAATCAATGTACTATTAAAACGTATATTCGATGAATTTTTGGCTCGTATTTAAATATTAGAAATCGATACTTTTTTACCGCTGAATCTAAGCGACGCATCCTTAATTTATGTATAGCAAATGAAAAAGTTTTCGCTGTTGTCTGCTTGGTACCAAAAGATTCTGTAATCAATGTACTTTTAAAATGTATAATCGATGAATTTTTGGCTAGTCTTTAAATATTAGAAATCGATACTTTTTTGCCGCTGAATCTATGCGACGCATCCTTAATTTATGTATAGCAAATGAAAAAGTTTGTACGCTGTTGTCTGCTTGGTACCAAAAGATTCTGTAATCAATGTATAATTAAAATGTATAGTCGATGAATTTTTGGCTCGTCTTAAAATATTAGAAATCGATACTCTTTTACCGCTGACCCCATGCGACGCAAGCTTATTTTATGTATATCAAGTTAAAAAATTGGTACGCTGGTGTCTGCTTGGTACCAAATAATTCTGTAATCAATGTACAATTAAAATGTATAATCGATGAATTTTTGGCTCGTCTTGAAATATTAGAAATCGATACTCATTTAACGCTGACCCCAAGCGACGCATCCTTAATTTATGTATAGCAAATGAAAAAATTTGTACGCTGGTGTCTGCATTGTACCAAAAGGTTCTGTAATCAATGTACAATTAAAATGTATAATCGATGAATTTTTGGCTCGCCTTGAAATATTAGAAATCGATACTCTTTTACCGCTGACCCCATGCGACGCAAGCTTATTTTATGTATATCAAGTTAAAAAATTTGTACGCTGTTGTCTGCTTGGTACCAAATAATTCTGTAATCAATGTACTATTAAAATGTATAATCGATGAATTTTTGGCTCGTCTTTAAATATTAGAAATTCATACTTTTTTGACGCGGACCCTGTGCGACGCATCCTTATTTTATGTATATCAAATTAAAAAATTTGTACGCTGGTGTCTGCATGGTACCAAAAGATTCTGTAATCATTGTACAATTAAAATGTATAATCGATGAATTTTTGGCTCGTCTTAAAATATTAGAAATCGATACTCTTTTACCGCTGACCCCATGCGACGCAAGCTTATTATATCAAGTTAAAAAATTTGTACGCTGGTGTCTGCTTGGTACCAAATAATTCTGTAATCAATGTACAATTAAAATGTATAATCGATGAATTTTTGGCTCGTCTTGAAATATTAGAAATCGATACTCATTTAACGCTGACCCCAAGCGACGCATCCTTAATTTATGTATAGCAAATGAAAAAATTTGTACGCTGGTGTCTGCATTGTACCAAAAGGTTCTGTAATCAATGTACAATTAAAATGTATAATCGATGAATTTTTGGCTCGTCTTAAAATATTAGAAATCGATACTCTTTTACCGCTGAATCTATGCGACGCATCCTTAATTTATGTATAGCAAATGAAAAAATTTGTACGCTGGTGTCTGCATGGTACCAAAAGATTCTGTAATCAATGTACAATTAAAATGTATAATCGATGAATTTTTGGCTCGTCTTAAAATATTGGAAATCGATACTTTTTTGCCGCTGAATCTATGCGACGCATCCTTAATTTATGTATAGCAAATGAAAAAATTTGTACGCTGGTGTCTGCATGGTACCAAAAGATTCTGTAATCAATGTACTATTAAAATGTATAATCGATGAATTTTTGGCTCTTCTTTAAATATTAGAAATTCATACTTTTTTGACGCGGACCCTGTGCGACGCATCCTTATTTTATGTATATCAAATTAAAAAATTTGTACGCTGGTGTCTGCATGGTACCAAAAGATTCTGTAATCATTGTACAATTAAAATGTATAATCGATGAATTTTTGGCTCGTCTTAAAATATTAGAAATCGATACTCTTTTACCGCTGACCCCATGCGACGCAAGCTTATTTTATGTATATCAAGTTAAAAAATTTGTACGCTGGTGTCTGCTTGGTACCAAATAATTCTGTAATCAATGTACTATTAAAATGTATAATCGATGAATTTTTGGCTCGTCTTTAAATATTAGAAATCGATACTTTTTTGCCGCTGAATCTATGCGACGCATCCTTAATTTATGTATAGCAAATGAAAAAGTTTGTACGCTGGTGTCTGCATGGTACCAAAAGATTCTGTAATCATTGTACAATTAAAATGTATAATCGATGAATTTTTGGCTCGTCTTAAAATATTAGAAATCGATACTCTTTTACCGCTGACCCCATGCGACGCAAGCTTATTTTATGTATATCAAGTTAAAAAATTTGTACGCTGGTGTCTGCTTGGTACCAAATAATTCTGTAATCAATGTACTATTAAAATGTATAATCGATGAATTTTTGGCTCGTCTTTAAATATTAGAAATCGATACTTTTTTGCCGCGGAACCTGTGCGACGCATCCTTATTTTATATTTATCGTATTAAAAAATTTGTACGCTGGTGTCTGCATGGTACCTAAAGATTATGTAATCAATGTACTATTAAAATGTATAATCGATGAATTTTTGGCTCGTCTTAAAATATTAGAAATCGATACTCTTTTACCGCTGAATCTATGCGACGCATCCTTAATTTATGTATAGCAAATGAAAAAATTTGTACGCTGGTGTCTGCATGGTACCAAAAGATTCTGTAATCAATGTACAATTAAAATGTATAATTGATGAATTTTTGGCTCGCCTTGAAATATTAGAAATCGATACTCTTTTACCGCTGACCCCATGCGACGCAAGCTTATTTTATGTATATCAAGTTAAAAAATTTGTACGCTGGTGTCTGCTTGGTACCAAATAATTCTGTAATCAATGTACTATTAAAATGTATAATCGATGAATTTTTGGCTCGTCTTTAAATATTAGAAATTCATACTTTTTTGACGCGGACCCTGTGCGACGCATCCTTAATTTATGTATAGCAAATGAAAAAGTTTGTACGCTGTTGTCTGCTTGGTACCAAAAGATTCTGTAATCAATGTACAATTAAAATGTATAATCGATGAATTTTTGGCTCGTCTTAAAATATTAGAAATCGATACTCTTTTACCACTGACCCCATGCGACGCAAGCTTATTTTATGTATATCATGTTAAAAAATTTGTACGCTGGTGTCTGCATGGTACCAAAAGATTCTGTAATCAATGTACTATTAAAATGTATAATCGATGAATTTTTGGCTCTTCTTTAAATATTAGAAATTGATATTTTTTTGACACGGACCCTGTTCGACGCACCCTTATTTTATGTATATCAAATTAAAAAATTTGTACGCTGGTGTCTGCATGGTACCAAAAGATTCTGTAATCAATGTACAATTAAAATGTATAATCGATGAATTTTTGGCTCGTCTTAAAATATTAGAAATCGATACTTTTTTGCCGCTGAATCTATGCGACGCATCCTTAATTTATGTATAGCAAATGAAAAAAATTGTACGCTGGTGTCTGCATTGTACCAAAAGGTTCTGTAATCAATGTACTATTAAAACGTATATTCGATGAATTTTTGGCTCGTATTTAAATATTAGAAATCGATACTTTTTTACCGCTGAATCTAAGCGACGCATCCTTAATTTATGTATAGCAAATGAAAAAGTTTGTACGCTGTTGTCTGCTTGGTACCAAAAGATTCTGTAATCAATGTACTTTTAAAATGTATAATCGATGAATTTTTGGCTCGTCTTTAAATATTAGAAATCGATACTTTTTTGCCGCTGAATCTATGCGACGCATCCTTAATTTATGTATAGCAAATGAAAAAGTTTGTACGCTGTTGTCTGCTTGGTACCAAAAGATTCTGTAATCAATGTACAATTAAAATGTATAATCGATGAATTTTTGGCTCGTCTTAAAATTTTAGAAATCGATACTCTTTTACCGCTGACCCCATGCGACGCAAGCTTATTTTATGTATATCAAGTTAAAAAATTTGTACGCTGGTGTCTGCTTGGTACCAAATAATTCTGTAGTCAATGTACTATTAAAATGTATAATCGATGAATTTTTGGCTCGTCTTTAAATATTAGAAATTCATACTTTTTTGACGCGGACCCTGTGCGACGCATCCTTATTTTATGTATATCAAATTAAAAAATTTGTACGCTGGTGTCTGCATGGTACCAAATGATTCTGTAATCAATGTACAATTAAAATGTATAATCCATGAATTTTTGGCTCGTCTTAAAATATTAGAAATCGATACTCTTTTACCGCTGAATCTATGCGACGCATCCTTAATTTATGTATAGCAAATGAAAAAAATTGTTCGCTGGTGTCTGCATTGTACCAAAAGGTTCTGTATTCAATGTACTATTAAAACGTATAATCGATGAATTTTTGGCTCGTCTTTAAATATTAGAAATCGATACTTTTTTACCGCTGAATCTATGCGACGCATCCTTAATTTATGTATAGCAAATGAAAAAGTTTGTACGCTGTTGTCTGCTTGGTACCAAAAGATTCTGTAATCAATGTACTATTAAAATGTATAATCGATGAATTTTTGGCTCGTCTTAAAATATTAGAAATCGATACTCTTTTACCGCTGACCCCATGCGACGCAAGCTTATTTTATGTATATCAAGTTAAAAAATTTGTACGCTGGTGTCTGCATGGTACCAAAAGATTCTGTAATCAATGTACAATTAAAATGTATAATCGATGAATTTTTGGCTCGTCTTAAAATATTAGAAATCGATACTTTTTTGCCGCTGAATCTATGCGACGCATCCTTAATTTATGTATAGCAAATGAAAAAATTTGTACACTGGTGTCTGCATTGTACCAAAAGGTTCTGTAATCAATGTACTATTAAAATGTATAATCCATGAATTTTTGGCTCGTCTTAAAATATTAGAAATCGATACTTTTTTACCGCTGACCCAATGCGACGCACCTTATTTTATGTATATCAAGATAAAAAGTTTGTACGCTGCTGTCTGTGTGGTACCAAAAGATTCTGTAATCAATGTACTATTAAAATGTATAATCGATTAATTTTTGGCTCGTCTTAAAATATTAGAAATCGATACTTTTTTGCCGCGGACCCTGTGCGACGCATCCTTATTTTATATTTATCGTATTAAAAAATTTGTACGCTGGTGTCTGCATGGTACCAAAAGATTCTGTAATCAATGTACAATTAAAATGTATAATTGATGAATTTTTGGCTCGCCTTGAAATATTAGAAATCGATACTCTTTTACCGCTGACCCCATGCGACGCAAGCTTATTTTATGTATATCAAGTTAAAAAATTTGTACGCTGGTGTCTGCTTGGTACCAAATAATTCTGTAATCAATGTACAATTAAAATGTATAATCGATGAATTTTTGGCTCGTCTTGAAATATTAGAAATCGATACTCATTTACCGCTGATCCCAAGCGACGCATCCTTAATTTATGTATAGCAAATGAAAAAATTTGTACGCTGGTGTCTGCATTGTACCAAAAGGTTCTGTAATCAATGTACAATTAAAATGTATAATCGATGAATTTTTGGCTCGTCTTAAAATATTAGAAATCGATACTCTTTTACCGCTGAATCTATGCGACGCATCCTTAATTTATGTATAGCAAATGAAAAAATTTGTACGCTGGTGTCTGCATGGTACCAAAAGATTCTGTAATCAATGTACAATTAAAATGTATAATTGATGAATTTTTGGCTCGCCTTGAAATATTAGAAATCGATACTCTTTTACCGCTGACCCCATGCGACGCATCCTTAATTTATGTATATCAAATTAAAAAATTTGTACGCTGGTGTCTGCATGGTACCAAAAGATTCTGTAATCAATGTACAATTAAAATGTATAATCGATGAATTTTTGGCTCGTCTTGAAATATTAGAAATCGATACTTTTTTGCCGTTGAATCTATGCGACGCATCCTTAATTTATATATAGCAAATGAAAAAATTTGTACGCTGGTGTCTGCATGGTACGAAAAGATTCTGTAATCAATGTACAATTAAAATGTATAATCGATGAATTTTTGGCTCGTCTTAAAATATTAGAAATCGATACATTTTTGCCGCTGAATCTATGCGACGCATCCTTAATTTATGTATAGCAAATGAAAAAATTTGTACGCTGGTTTCTGCATTGTACCAAAAGATTCTGTAATCAATGTACTATTAAAATGTATAATCGATGAATTTTTGGCTCGTCTTAAAATATTAGAAATTGATACTTTTTACCGCTGACCCTATGCGATGCACCTTATTTTATGTATATCAATATAAAAAATTTGTACGCTGCTGTCTGTGTGGTACCAAAAGATTCTGTAGTCAATGTACTATTAAAATGTATAAACGATGAATTTTTGGCTCGTCTTAAAATATTAGAAATCGATACTTTTTTGCCGCGGACCCTGTGCGACGCATCCTTATTTTATATTTATCGTATTAAAAAATTTGTACGCTGGTGTCTGCATGGTACCTAAAGATTATGTAATCAATGTACTATTAAAATGTATAATCGATGAATTTTTGGCTCGCCTTGAAATATTAGAAATCGATACTCTTTTACCGCTGACCCCATGCGACGCATTCTTAATTTATGTATAGCAAATGAAAAAATTTGTACGTTGGTGTCTGCTTGGTACCGAATAATTCTGTAATCAATGTACTATTAAAATGTATAATCGATGAATTTTTGGCTCGTCTTTAAATATTAGAAATTCATACTTTTTTGACGCGGACCCTGTGCGACGCATCCTTATTTTATGTTTATCAAATTAAAAAATTTGTACGCTGGTGTCTGCATGGTACCAAAAGATTCTGTAATCATTGTACAATTAAAATGTATAAACGATGAATTTTTGGCTCGTCTTAAAATATTAGAAATCGATACTCTTTTACCGCTGACCCCATGCGACGCAAGCTTATTTTATGTATATCAAGTTAAAAAATTTGTACGCTGGTGTCTGCTTGGTACCAAAAGATTCTGTAATCAATGTACTATTAAAATGTATAATCGATGAATTTTTGGCTCTTCTTTAAATATTAGAAATTGATACTTTTTTGACACGGACCCTGTTCGACGAACCCTTATTTTATGTATATCAAATTAAAAAATTTGTACGCTGGTGTCTGCATGGTACCAAAAGATTCTGTAATCAATGTACAATTAAAATGTATAATCGATGAATTTTTGGCTCGCCTTGAAATATTAGAAATCGATACTCTTTTACCGCTGACCCCATGCGACGCAAGCTTATTTTATGTATATCAAGTTAAAAAATTTGTACGCTGTTGTCTGCTTGGTACCAAATAATTCTGTAATCAATGTACTATTAAAATGTATAATCGATGAATTTTTGGCTCGTCTTTAAATATTAGAAATTCATACTTTATTGACGCGGACCCTGTGCGACGCATCCTTATTTTATGTATATCAAATTAAAAAATTTGTACGCTGGTGCCTGCATGGTACCAAAGGATTCTGTAATCATTGTACAATTAAAATGTATAATCGATGAATTTTTGGCTCGTCTTAAAATATTAGAAATCGATACTCTTTTACCGCTGACCCCATGCGACGCAAGCTTATTTTATGTATATCAAGTTAAAACATTTGTACGCTGGTGTCTGCTTGGTACCAAATAATTCTGTAATCAATGTACTA
The DNA here is from genome assembly GCF_030444845.1 of Prenolepis imparis. Lineage (NCBI taxonomy): Eukaryota > Metazoa > Arthropoda > Insecta > Hymenoptera > Formicidae > Prenolepis > Prenolepis imparis. The sequence goes on along the minus strand of NW_028141159.1, from coordinate 22,823,539 downwards.
TTAAAATGTATAATCGATGAATTTTTGGCTCGTCTTTAAATATTAGAAATTCATACTTTTTTGACGCGGACCCTGTGCGACGCATCCTTATTTTATGTATATCAAATTAAAAAATTTGTACGCTGGTGTCTGCATGGTACCAAATGATTCTGTAATCAATGTACAATTAAAATGTATAATCCATGAATTTTTGGCTCGTCTTAAAATATTAGAAATCGATACTTTTTTGCCGCTGAATCTATGCGACGCATCCTTAATTTATGTATAGCAAATGAAAAAAATTGTACGCTGGTGTCTGCATTGTACCAAAAGGTTCTGTAATCAATGTACTATTAAAACGTATATTCGATGAATTTTTGGCTCGTATTTAAATATTAGAAATCGATACTTTTTTACCGCTGAATCTAAGCGACGCATCCTTAATTTATGTATAGCAAATGAAAAAGTTTTCGCTGTTGTCTGCTTGGTACCAAAAGATTCTGTAATCAATGTACTTTTAAAATGTATAATCGATGAATTTTTGGCTCGTCTTTAAATATTAGAAATCGATACTTTTTTGCCGCTGAATCTATGCGACGCATCCTTAATTTATGTATAGCAAATGAAAAAGTTTGTACGCTGTTGTCTGCTTGGTACCAAAAGATTCTGTAATCAATGTATAATTAAAATGTATAGTCGATGAATTTTTGGCTCGTCTTAAAATATTAGAAATCGATACTCTTTTACCGCTGACCCCATGCGACGCAAGCTTATTTTATGTATATCATGTTAAAAAATTTGTACGCTGGTGTCTGCATGGTACCAAAAGATTCTGTAATCAATGTACTATTAAAATATATAATCGATGAATTTTTGGCTCGTCTTAAAATAATAGAAATCCATACTCTTTTACCGCTGACCCCATGCGACGCAAGCTTATTTTATGTATATCAAGTTAAAAAATTGGTACGCTGGTGTCTGCTTGGTACCAAATAATTCTGTAATCAATGTACAATTAAAATGTATAATCGATGAATTTTTGGCTCGTCTTGAAATATTAGAAATCGATACTCATTTAACGCTGACCCCAAGCGACGCATCCTTAATTTATGTATAGCAAATGAAAAAATTTGTACGCTGGTGTCTGCATTGTACCAAAAGGTTCTGTAATCAATGTACAATTAAAATGTATAATCGATGAATTTTTGGCTCGCCTTGAAATATTAGAAATCGATACTCTTTTACCGCTGACCCCATGCGACGCAAGCTTATTTTATGTATATCAAGTTAAAAAATTTGTACGCTGTTGTCTGCTTGGTACCAAATAATTCTGTAATCAATGTACTATTAAAATGTATAATCGATGAATTTTTGGCTCGTCTTTAAATATTAGAAATTCATACTTTTTTGACGCGGACCCTGTGCGACGCATCCTTATTTTATGTATATCAAATTAAAAAATTTGTACGCTGGTGTCTGCATGGTACCAAAAGATTCTGTAATCATTGTACAATTAAAATGTATAATCGATGAATTTTTGGCTCGTCTTAAAATATTAGAAATCGATACTCTTTTACCGCTGACCCCATGCGACGCAAGCTTATTATATCAAGTTAAAAAATTTGTACGCTGGTGTCTGCTTGGTACCAAATAATTCTGTAATCAATGTACAATTAAAATGTATAATCGATGAATTTTTGGCTCGTCTTGAAATATTAGAAATCGATACTCATTTAACGCTGACCCCAAGCGACGCATCCTTAATTTATGTATAGCAAATGAAAAAATTTGTACGCTGGTGTCTGCATTGTACCAAAAGGTTCTGTAATCAATGTACAATTAAAATGTATAATCGATGAATTTTTGGCTCGTCTTAAAATATTAGAAATCGATACTCTTTTACCGCTGAATCTATGCGACGCATCCTTAATTTATGTATAGCAAATGAAAAAAATTTGTACGCTGGTGTCTGCATGGTACCAAAAGATTCTGTAATCAATGTACAATTAAAATGTATAATCGATGAATTTTTGGCTCGTCTTAAAATATTGGAAATCGATACTTTTTTGCCGCTGAATCTATGCGACGCATCCTTAATTTATGTATAGCAAATGAAAAAATTTGTACGCTGGTGTCTGCATGGTACCAAAAGATTCTGTAATCAATGTACTATTAAAATGTATAATCGATGAATTTTTGGCTCTTCTTTAAATATTAGAAATTGATACTTTTTTGACACGGACCCTGTTCGACGCACCCTTATTTTATGTATATCAAATTAAAAAATTTGTACGCTGGTGTCTGCATGGTACCAAAAGATTCTGTAATCAATGTACAATTAAAATGTATAATCGATGAATTTTTGGCTCGCCTTGAAATATTAGAAATCGATACTCTTTTACCGCTGACCCCATGCGACGCAAGCTTATTTTATGTATATCAAGTTAAAAAATTTGTACGCTGTTGTCTGCTTGGTACCAAATAATTCTGTAATCAATGTACTATTAAAATGTATAATCGATGAATTTTTGGCTCGTCTTTAAATATTAGAAATTCATACTTTTTTGACGCGGACCCTGTGCGACGCATCCTTATTTTATGTATATCAAATTAAAAAATTTGTACGCTGGTGTCTGCATGGTACCAAAAGATTCTGTAATCATTGTACAATTAAAATGTATAATCGATGAATTTTTGGCTCGTCTTAAAATATTAGAAATCGATACTCTTTTACCGCTGACCCCATGCGACGCAAGCTTATTTTATGTATATCAAGTTAAAAAATTTGTACGCTGGTGTCTGCTTGGTACCAAATAATTCTGTAATCAATGTACTATTAAAATGTATAATCGATGAATTTTTGGCTCGTCTTTAAATATTAGAAATCGATACTTTTTTGCCGCTGAATCTATGCGACGCATCCTTAATTTATGTATAGCAAATGAAAAAGTTTGTACGCTGGTGTCTGCATGGTACCAAAAGATTCTGTAATCATTGTACAATTAAAATGTATAATCGATGAATTTTTGGCTCGTCTTAAAATATTAGAAATCGATACTCTTTTACCGCTGACCCCATGCGACGCAAGCTTATTTTATGTATATCAAGTTAAAAAATTTGTACGCTGGTGTCTGCTTGGTACCAAATAATTCTGTAATCAATGTACTATTAAAATGTATAATCGATGAATTTTTGGCTCGTCTTTAAATATTAGAAATCGATACTTTTTTGCCGCGGAACCTGTGCGACGCATCCTTATTTTATATTTATCGTATTAAAAAATTTGTACGCTGGTGTCTGCATGGTACCTAAAGATTATGTAATCAATGTACTATTAAAATGTATAATCGATGAATTTTTGGCTCGTCTTAAAATATTAGAAATCGATACTCTTTTACCGCTGAATCTATGCGACGCATCCTTAATTTATGTATAGCAAATGAAAAAATTTGTACGCTGGTGTCTGCATGGTACCAAAAGATTCTGTAATCAATGTACAATTAAAATGTATAATTGATGAATTTTTGGCTCGCCTTGAAATATTAGAAATCGATACTCTTTTACCGCTGACCCCATGCGACGCAAGCTTATTTTATGTATATCAAGTTAAAAAATTTGTACGCTGGTGTCTGCTTGGTACCAAATAATTCTGTAATCAATGTACTATTAAAATGTATAATCGATGAATTTTTGGCTCGTCTTTAAATATTAGAAATTCATACTTTTTTGACGCGGACCCTGTGCGACGCATCCTTAATTTATGTATAGCAAATGAAAAAGTTTGTACGCTGTTGTCTGCTTGGTACCAAAAGATTCTGTAATCAATGTACAATTAAAATGTATAATCGATGAATTTTTGGCTCGTCTTAAAATATTAGAAATCGATACTCTTTTACCACTGACCCCATGCGACGCAAGCTTATTTTATGTATATCATGTTAAAAAATTTGTACGCTGGTGTCTGCATGGTACCAAAAGATTCTGTAATCAATGTACTTTTAAAATGTATAATCGATGAATTTTTGGCTCGTCTTTAAATATTAGAAATCGATACTTTTTTGCCGCTGAATCTATGCGACGCATCCTTAATTTATGTATAGCAAATGAAAAAGTTTGTACGCTGTTGTCTGCTTGGTACCAAAAGATTCTGTAATCAATGTACAATTAAAATGTATAATCGATGAATTTTTGGCTCGTCTTAAAATTTTAGAAATCGATACTCTTTTACCGCTGACCCCATGCGACGCAAGCTTATTTTATGTATATCAAGTTAAAAAATTTGTACGCTGGTGTCTGCTTGGTACCAAATAATTCTGTAATCAATGTACTATTAAAATGTATAATCGATGAATTTTTGGCTCGTCTTTAAATATTAGAAATTCATACTTTTTTGACGCGGACCCTGTGCGACGCATCCTTATTTTATGTATATCAAATTAAAAAATTTGTACGCTGGTGTCTGCATGGTACCAAATGATTCTGTAATCAATGTACAATTAAAATGTATAATCCATGAATTTTTGGCTCGTCTTAAAATATTAGAAATCGATACTCTTTTACCGCTGAATCTATGCGACGCATCCTTAATTTATGTATAGCAAATGAAAAAAATTGTACGCTGGTGTCTGCATTGTACCAAAAGGTTCTGTATTCAATGTACTATTAAAACGTATAATCGATGAATTTTTGGCTCGTCTTTAAATATTAGAAATCGATACTTTTTTACCGCTGAATCTATGCGACGCATCCTTAATTTATGTATAGCAAATGAAAAAGTTTGTACGCTGTTGTCTGCTTGGTACCAAAAGATTCTGTAATCAATGTACTATTAAAATGTATAATCGATGAATTTTTGGCTCGTCTTAAGATATTAGAAATCGATACTCTTTTACCGCTGACCCCATGCGACGCAAGCTTATTTTATGTATATCAAGTTAAAAAATTTGTACGCTGGTGTCTGCATGGTACCAAAAGATTCTGTAATCAATGTACAATTAAAATGTATAATCGATGAATTTTTGGCTCGTCTTAAAATATTAGAAATCGATACTTTTTTGCCGCTGAATCTATGCGACGCATCCTTAATTTATGTATAGCAAATGAAAAAATTTGTACACTGGTGTCTGCATTGTACCAAAAGGTTCTGTAATCAATGTACTATTAAAATGTATAATCCATGAATTTTTGGCTCGTCTTAAAATATTAGAAATCGATACTTTTTTACCGCTGACCCAATGCGACGCACCTTATTTTATGTATATCAAGATAAAAAGTTTGTACGCTGCTGTCTGTGTGGTACCAAAAGATTCTGTAATCAATGTACTATTAAAATGTATAATCGATGAATTTTTGGCTCGTCTTAAAATATTAGAAATCGATACTTTTTTGCCGCGGACCCTGTGCGACGCATCCTTATTTTATATTTATCGTATTAAAAAATTTGTACGCTGGTGTCTGCATGGTACCTAAAGATTATGTAATCAATGTACTATTAAAATGTATAATCGATGAATTTTTGGCTCGTCTTAAAATATTAGAAATCGATACTCTTTTACCGCTGAATCTATGCGACGCATCCTTAATTTATGTATAGCAAATGAAAAAATTTGTACGCTGGTGTCTGCATGGTACCAAAAGATTCTGTAATCAATGTACAATTAAAATGTATAATTGATGAATTTTTGGCTCGCCTTGAAATATTAGAAATCGATACTCTTTTACCGCTGACCCCATGCGACGCAAGCTTATTTTATGTATATCAAGTTAAAAAATTTGTACGCTGGTGTCTGCTTGGTACCAAATAATTCTGTAATCAATGTACTATTAAAATGTATAATCGATGAATTTTTGGCTCGTCTTTAAATATTAGAAATTCATACTTTTTTGACGCGGACCCTGTGCGACGCATCCTTAATTTATGTATAGCAAATGAAAAAGTTTGTACGCTGTTGTCTGCTTGGTACCAAAAGATTCTGTAATCAATGTACAATTAAAATGTATAATCGATGAATTTTTGGCTCGTCTTAAAATATTAGAAATCGATACTCTTTTACCACTGACACCATGCGACGCAAGCTTATTTTATGTATATCATGTTAAAAAATTTGTACGCTGGTGTCTGCATGGTACCAAAAGATTCTGTAATCAATGTACTATTAAAATGTATAATCGATGAATTTTTGGCTCTTCTTTAAATATTAGAAATTGATATTTTTTTGACACGGACCCTGTTCGACGCACCCTTATTTTATGTATATCAAATTAAAAAATTTGTACGCTGGTGTCTGCATGGTACCAAAAGATTCTGTAATCAATGTACAATTAAAATGTATAATCGATGAATTTTTGGCTCGTCTTAAAATTTTAGAAATCGATACTCTTTTACCGCTGACCCCATGCGACGCAAGCTTATTTTATGTATATCAAGTTAAAAAATTTGTACGCTGGTTTCTGCTTGGTACCAAATAATTCTGTAATCAATGTACTATTAAAATGTATAATCGATGAATTTTTGGCTCGTCTTTAAATATTAGAAATTCATACTTTTTTGACGCGGACCCTGTGCGACGCATCCTTATTTTATGTATATCAAATTAAAAAATTTGTACGCTGGTGTCTGCATGGTACCAAATGATTCTGTAATCAATGTACAATTAAAATGTATAATCCATGAATTTTTGGCTCGTCTTAAAATATTAGAAATCGATACTCTTTTACCGCTGAAACTATGCGACGCATCCTTAATTTATGTATAGCAAATGAAAAAAATTGTACGCTGGTGTCTGCATTGTACCAAAAGGTTCTGTATTCAATGTACTATTAAAACGTATAATCGATGAATTTTTGGCTCGTCTTTAAATATTAGAAATCGATACTTTTTTACCGCTGAATCTATGCGACGCATCCTTAATTTATGTATAGCAAATGAAAAAGTTTGTACGCTGTTGTCTGCTTGGTACCAAAAGATTCTGTAATCAATGTACTATTAAAATGTATAATCGATGAATTTTTGGCTCGTCTTAAAATATTAGAAATCGATACTCTTTTACCGCTGACCCCATGCGACGCAAGCTTATTTTATGTATATCAAGTTAAAAAATTTGTACGCTGGTGTCTGCATGGTACCAAAAGATTCTGTAATCAATGTACAATTAAAATGTATAATCGATGAATTTTTGGCTCGTCTTAAAATATTAGAAATCGATACTTTTTTGCCGCTGAATCTATGCGACGCATCCTTAATTTATGTATAGCAAATGAAAAAATTTGTACGCTGGTGTCTGCATTGTACCAAAATGTTCTGTAATCAATGTACTATTAAAATGTATAATCCATGAATTTTTGGCTCGTCTTAAAATATTAGAAATCGATACTTTTTTACCGCTGACCCAATGCGACGCACCTTATTTTATGTATATCAAGATAAAAAGTTTGTACGCTGCTGTCTGTGTGGTACCAAAAGATTCTGTAATCAATGTACTATTAAAATGTATAATCGATGAATTTTTGGCTCGTCTTAAAATATTAGAAATCGATACTTTTTTGCCGCGGACCCTGTGCGACGCATCCTTATTTTATGTTTATCGTATTAAAAAATTTGTACGCTGGTGTCTGCATGGTACCTAAAGATTATGTAATCAATGTACTATTAAAATGTATAATCGATGAATTTTTGGCTCGTCTTAAAATATTAGAAATCGATACTCTTTTACCGCTGAATCTATGCGACGCATCCTTAATTTATGTATAGCAAATGAAAAAATTTGTACGCTGGTGTCTGCATGGTACCAAAAGATTCTGTAATCAATGTACAATTAAAATGTATAATTGATGAATTTTTGGCTCGCCTTGAAATATTAGAAATCGATACTCTTTTACCGCTGACCCCATGCGACGCAAGCTTATTTTATGTATATCAAGTTAAAAAATTTGTACGCTGGTGTCTGCTTGGTACCAAATAATTCTGTAATCAATGTACTATTAAAATGTATAATCGATGAATTTTTGGCTCGTCTTTAAATATTAGAAATTCATACTTTTTTGACGCGGACCCTGTGCGACGCATCCTTAATTTATGTATAGCAAATGAAAAAGTTTGTACGCTGTTGTCTGCTTGGTACCAAAAGATTCTGTAATCAATGTACAATTAAAATGTATAATCGATGAATTTTTGGCTCGTCTTAAAATATTAGAAATCGATACTCTTTTACCACTGACCCCATGCGACGCAAGCTTATTTTATGTATATCATGTTAAAAAATTTGTACGCTGGTGTCTGCATGGTACCAAAAGATTCTGTAATCAATGTACTATTAAAATGTATAATCGATGAATTTTTGGCTCTTCTTTAAATATTAGAAATTGATATTTTTTTGACACGGACCCTGTTCGACGCACCCTTATTTTATGTATATCAAATTAAAAAATTTGTACGCTGGTGTCTGCATGGTACCAAAAGATTCTGTAATCAATGTACAATTAAAATGTATAATCGATGAATTTTTGGCTCGTCTTAAAATATTAGAAATCGATACTTTTTTGCCGCTGAATCTATGCGACGCATCCTTAATTTATGTATAGCAAATGAAAAAGTTTGTACGCTGTTGTCTGCTTGGTACCAAAAGATTCTGTAATCAATGTACTTTTAAAATGTATAATCGATGAATTTTTGGCTCGTCTTTAAATATTAGAAATCGATACTTTTTTGCCGCTGAATCTATGCGACGCATCCTTAATTTATGTATAGCAAATGAAAAAGTTTGTACGCTGTTGTCTGCTTGGTACCAAAAGATTCTGTAATCAATGTACAATTAAAATGTATAATCGATGAATTTTTGGCTCGTCTTAAAATATTAGAAATCGATACTCTTTTACCGCTGACCCCATGCGACGCAAGCTTATTTTATGTATATCAAGTTAAAAAATTTGTACGCTGGTGTCTGCTTGGTACCAAATAATTCTGTAATCAATGTACTATTAAAATGTATAATCGATGAATTTTTGGCTCGTCTTTAAATATTAGAAATTCATACTTTTTTGACGCGGACCCTGTGCGACGCATCCTTATTTTATGTATAGCAAATGAAAAAATTTGTACGCTGGTGTCTGCATGGTACCAAATGATTCTGTAATCAATGTACAATTAAAATGTATAATCGATGAATTTTTGGCTCGTCTTAAAATATTAGAAATCGATACTCTTTTACCGCTGAATCTATGCGACGCATCCTTAATTTATGTATAGCAAATGAAAAAAATTGTACGCTGGTGTCTGCATTGTACCAAAAGGTTCTGTATTCAATGTACTATTAAAACGTATAATCGATGAATTTTTGGCTCGTCTTTAAATATTAGAAATCGATACTTTTTTACCGCTGAATCTATGCGACGCATCCTTAATTTATGTATAGCAAATGAAAAAGTTTGTACGCTGTTGTCTGCTTGGTACCAAAAGATTCTGTAATCAATGTACTATTAAAATGTATAATCGATGAATTTTTGGCTCGTCTTAAAATATTAGAAATCGATACTCTTTTACCGCTGACCCCATGCGACGCAAGCTTATTTTATGTATATCAAGTTAAAAAATTTGTACGCTGGTGTCTGCATGGTACCAAAAGATTCTGTAATCAATGTACAATTAAAATGTATAATCGATGAATTTTTGGCTCGTCTTAAAATATTAGAAATCGATACTTTTTTGCCGCTGAATCTATGCGACGCATCCTTAATTTATGTATAGCAAATGAAAAAATTTGTACGCTGGTGTCTGCATTGTACCAAAAGGTTCTGTAATCAATGTACTATTAAAATGTATAATCCATGAATTTTTGGCTCGTCTTAAAATATTAGAAATCGATACTTTTTTACCGCTGACCCTATGCGACGCAACCTTATTTTATGTATATCAAGATAAAAAATTTGTACGCTGTTGTCTGCTTGGTACCAAAAGATTCTGTAATCAATGTACTATTAAAATATATAATCGATGAATTTTTGGCTCGTCTTTAAATATTAGAAATTCATACTTTTTTGACGCGGACCCTGTGCGACGCATCCTTATTTTATGTATAGCAAATGAAAAAGTTTGTACGCTGTTGTCTGCTTGGTACCAAAAGATTCTGTAATCAATGTACTATTTAAATGTATAATCGATGAATTTTTGGCTCGTCTTTAAATATTAGAAATTGATACTTTTTTGACGCGGACCCTGTGCGACGCATCCTTATTTTATGTATATCAAATTAAAAAATTTGTACGCGGTATCTGCATGGTACCAAAAAATTCTGTAATCAATGTACAATTAAAATGTATAATCGATGAATTTTTGGCTCGTCTTTAAATATTAGAAATCGATACTTTTTTGACGCGGACCCTGTGCGACGCATCCTTATTTTGTTTATCAAATTAAAAAATTATCGTAAAAATGAATTATTTACATAATAAAGCTGGAGTCAAATTCTGTATGAAAATGCATTCAATGTCTCTCAAATAATTAATTAAAATGAATAAACTTATCAAACATCTAATTTAATTAAATTATATAAATATTTAGTTGGGACCAATATCGTAAAAATGAATTAATTACATAATGAAGCTGGTGCCAAATTGTTAATGAGAATGCATTTAGTGTCTTTCAAACAAGTAATTAAAATGATTGAAATACTTTTAGATCTCATTTAATTAAATTATATAAATATTCAGATGTTACCAATATCGTAAAAATGAATTAATTATTAATAATATAGCTGGTGCCAAATTCTCAATGAAAATGCATTCAGTGTCTTTCAAACAAGTAATTAAATTGATTGAAATACTCTTAGATCTCATTTAATTAAATTATATAAATATTCAGATGGGACCAATATTTTTGGTGATGAAAATATGTGAATTAATTATGCAATGCATAAAAATTTATTATTAAAATCTTTAACAGAGAACAAAAAAATAGAATTTCTTACAAGAATCTTCGATCAAAATATCTGCGCTTCTATTAGATTCGCGCGTCTGTACCGCGCGAGACTGACCGCAAGACTCTGAGCAGCGGTATCGCCAAACGCAGCTATACGTCCGTCACGCTGCGCGTCTCGCGCAAGACTGACGATGACGATCAGTCTCGCAATCGCAATGTCTCGAAGTCTCGAGATCGAGAATCAGTCTCGCGCGAGACGCGCAGCGTGACGGACGTATAGCTGCGCTTGGCGATACCGCTGCTCTAAGTCTTGCGGTTTGCGGTCAATCTCGCGCAAAACGTGCAGCAACTCCACCTTGATTATTTTATATTTTCGATATGGGTCTATCATCTGAATATTTTCATAATTTAAATAATTGATCTGGGATCAATCTAATCATTTAAATTTTTTAATTGGGCAAAAATTAAATTATTTTTATTAAGAATTTAATTCCTGCTTTATTATATAATTATTCCATATTTTCGATATGGGTCTATTATCTAAATATTTTCATAATTAATATAATTGATCTGGGATCGATCTAATCATTTTAATTTTTTAATTGGGCAAGAATTAAAGCGTTCTCATTATAGTACTTTGAACTTTTTTAATATTTGTAATAGTTATCAACTGATTTCTGTCAAAAAATATTAATTAAGTTAAAACAAACTTCATATTACTTTTTTGAAAATATTATTTTTTTAACATAAAATCGAAGAATGGCACGTAGCGCGCGCTTGTGTTGTTCTAGTATTAATAAAAAAAGAGATTACAAGATAAAATTAAAAATATCTGAAAATTCATATAATTTTTTATTCGTTTTGTCGTTCTATTAAATATTTGAATGTTGATTTTAAATAAAATTTAAAAATATATTTATAAATATGCGAGGTTTTTTTTTAATGTTAAAATAATTGTCAGTCGTAAATTTACGAATACGTACGAATAGTAGAAAAGTGTTTATTGAGCATAGACTTACATTACAATGATAATAATCACTATAATAACGAAGTTTATAATGATAATTAATGATACAGGCTTCATATCGCAAGGGATAAAAAAGTTACTTAAATGTAATTTTACAAACTTCTCCGATTTGTATCGGTTTGACTAGTACATTAAAAGCATATATCGACATTAATTTAACTAATCGTCATGTTAATCATAAAACGAATGAGAGCACATCTACGCCACAAGCTGATATACAAGGTATAGTATATTAAAAACGTGTTAAATAAATTAAATACAAAAAAATGTACATTTATAGATCGCTAATTATTATTATATATATAACGAATGCGCTAATTGTAAAAAAAAACGATAAAAAATGCAAGGCTGATTTGTACGAACTCTCTGTAGCAAAATATGTTTAATGTTACTTTTGTGAATAAAAAATCGTCAATACTTCTCGCAGATCTAACGAAATCTTCGATATTTTTTACAAATATAAAAACTATCACTGCTTATTTATAGTTTCTAATTTCGTATCGCCAATTATTATTATTATTATTATTACCATTCTTTATTTCATAATTTTGTTGAGATACACATGGCATAGATGCTACACATTTATACACATACACAGCCTTGTAGATCCAAATCAACCTAGCAAATTTTTTTTGCAGAAAACAAAGCAAGGAATCACATGTCAAAAATATTAATAATAAAATTAATATATATAGAACTTATAATAATAAATATACAATGAAATTTGCTTAACAGTACGGATTGCTTATTTTGTTAGATTTCACGACTCTTCATCTTGTAGAAAGTACTTAAAATAGAGGTTCTAAAAGCTACTCTTCTTCGTTCTTTCTTTTTAAATTTCGCATCTTCTCGCGCGCACGCGAAGAACTTTTCTTATTAATTTTTTTGTCACTCGATATTATTTAGAAAACGTATAGCGCAATTTATGTCTTATATATATATATATAAAGTATTACATTCGCAGAAGTTGGTTCTCAAGTCCAGAGATCATCATAATAAATATTAACATGTTTGCAATAAGAAGACTGAATCTTTAAAAGTAAATTTTGGAAAATAATCAGAAAATTTGATAATTTTTTAAAAACTTTTCTTCTTAAAATATTGAAACAAGCAAAAAGGCTCAAACAGAAAGCTTTTTTTATTTCAATATATAGTTTCTTACAAGTAAATTTTTTAAATTTGATATAAAAAATCCTGTATAATTTAATTATTAATTATAGGAAGTTAATTATAATAATTATTTCGGTAATTTAATTAAACAATTATTAATTAAATATCAAACAGTGAGTAATAATAATCTATTTTAATTAATAAAATAAAAAACTTATATTAATTTTATTTATTAATTACTAACAATAAGATAAATATATTATTTATCAATCTTTCATTTAATTTTTTTATTAAATAATTATTTATTATTTTATTTCTCTGATGTTCTCTCGACACAAGTTCCACTTCATTCATTTAGAAGAGCTTTGCTTCGAAAGAGCAACGTTCTTCTTTTTTTTTTTTATTGCAAACGTTCACGAGACATTGAATACTGTGAATAAATACAATATAATATACGACTTATCGCGATACACTGTATATCGTGTGTATGATCACAATCATACGTATTCTTCATGATTATCATTTCTCACACATATGTACGAGGATTTTCATTCTTCTTCATCCTATCAGAGTTACATTTGATGAAATATAATTTAAATCCACATTGCATCAAACCGATCGATAATTAACACTTGATCGCAGAAAATAGTTTCTGTAATACGTTTATATAATACGATTTATAATTGCGGTGATCGAAATATTATATTAACCCTCATTAGAAGATAATATAAATTTTACAAAGTTTCGCAAAAAGATTAAATAAAAGAAAATATTAAAATTATACAAAAAGACTCACATCGATATCAGGAGACTATATTGCATAACTGTAAATTTAGTTATAAATTTTTAATATTTATTTTACCACTTTCGAAATTAAAAAAAAAAATTTAAGAGATTTATTTATTTATCAGGAAAATGACATACATTGTTCTTTATATTTTTGATATATAAATATCATATCTATAAGAAAGAAAAAAATAATTACATATATATATGCCATTTATATTATTATTGTATGTATGTATAAAGCTCTACATTTTTTGTATTATAATTTTAATGTTCTGTGGTCTCAAAAACCAAAATTCTGTGAGGGTTAAAATATAACAAATCCATGATTAAACATCGCATACTGTTTAATATCACTCTCTCTATTCGTAATTAAGAAATTTATATCAAATTTTCTTTTCCTTCTCATTGTTTAGTGAAATACCAAAATATGCTATATGTATGTATGAGTGACAAAGATTTTCTTATTTATATCTATCGTCAATTTCTTATAAGAAAGTGTTCATAAAAATTGGCAGTGCTGAAAGAATTTCCACATCAAAATTCTTTTTCAAAAAATCCTTAAATGCTCAAGTTGAAATTGTATAATTCGATATTCAAATAGATATTTTAGTGGAAAAGAAAATGTATTATAACTTTCCATGATATACGATTTATATCTTGGAAATGACGATTTATGAGTGATATCTAGAGAGACTAATTTTTTATGTTAATTAAAATACTTCGCAACTTTTAAGAACTAGTCTTGGGCCACGCTATTTTTGCGTCAATCCGTTTGTAGGCGAAAAGGCAGTGAGAGAGCTCCTGCGGACACTCATGATCTCCAAGCAATGTTTCTGAAACAATTAAATGTTCAAATACAGCAATCATAAATCACCGAAATATATCATTTTTTATTTTATTTATTGAAAAAATTATTATTTTAGAAAATATATCATTATAAAAAAATTTATTATATTATTTATAACAAAACTTTTATATTTAATATATATTAATATATTTTCTATTATAAAACATATTTTACATTATTATTATTATTTTATATTATTATATTTCTCTCTCACATTAAATTTTATATTTTATTTATATATGTATAGGTTTACCTTCCCCTTGCACCAACTTGAAAAGTCCATAGTCTTGAGGGTTGGTGCATCTGATTTTATGCGCAAGGATACGGCAGATTTCCTTGGTATTCATGTTAGGTCGTACCGGAAGTGTTCTGGTGTTTAGGGAACCGTGCAGCTCATCCGGTACCAAGATCCGCATCACGGACGAACAATCGGGCGTTCCACATCCCTAAAAAGAAATTATCATCATCAAGATATCCAATTAAAATTTAATATATTTAGATTTTCTCCAGACAATATGCTTTAAATATATACACACACATGTAATCATTATATAAACTTATTTTATTGTTGTATAAAAATATTATAATTATAATTTTTATATTATATAATTATAATATATAATTATATAATATTATTATATAATTTTATATTATTATATTATTTTATTGTTGTATTTGTTATATTATATTATTAATTATATTATATTCTTTTAAATATTATTATTATTTTATTTTTGGATAAAAGTAATGTCACATTATCATGCTATACTATACATTTATAATTTATAATATCAACAATTTGTGTTAGTTATGAGATATAATCAGCAATATTTATTGCTTACGTTCAGTGTAGATATGGTTCCTTGGCTGGACTTGAAAGTCTTCAAAACATGCACCGCGCTCGATAGAGTTGTCAAATAATAGCCGCCCTCGCCACTTAACAGAGAAGCGTGCAACAGGCCCCACATGTACTCGGCTTCGATTTCAGCATCCACTACTTTGCCACGTACCAAAACCCAGATCACCAAGGGCAAAAGGTCATCGGCACCCAGCGTAATGTGTCTACCAGAGTTAGCTTGCTTCACCTATAAAAACGTAACAATATTACATTACATTATTAATTAAACATTTTATGATTTCTTTTGCATTATGTATTATAAAATGATAAGAATATTATAAATATACATATATATGTTGATGCTAATATATATATATATATATATATATATATATATATATGTTTATATATATATATATATATATGTTTATATATATATATATATATATATATGTTTCAGAAAAATTGTGGAAAGGCTTACAGAGTTGAAGATGGCCGAAATGGCGGTCAATAAATACTCTAATTTCTCAAGTGGGGAGTCAGATCTTTGCAGTCGCTCAATGCACTTGAGAATGCGCTCCAGATTCTTCTCCGAAGGAGGGACGATCTTCGACTACGCATACAAATAATGGACGATGAGAAGATTTAATAAATATGATATATAAAACAATAAATAATACATAATAAAAAATTGCTAATAACTATGAAATAGTAATAGATATAAATTTATCGATTTCTTTTTAATTTCAATGTAATAAATATTTGTAATTATAATTTCATATAAATTTATATATTCAGTATATTATTTATATATCAGTATATGAAATTTTATTCCCTTTGCTGTATCCTTTGATAGAGTTATACCTTGTTATACCTTTATTACATCTTTTGATACACTTTATTACATATACACACTTACTCGAACGCCGAGATCATGAATAGTCTTCCCCTGGGCGTGTTGAATGTTCTCCGCCAGGGTCTGCAACACTCCGGTGGCGACATAGTAATCGATGAACAGCCGACAAACGTGTTCCCGCAAAGGTCTCACCACTAGGCCCATCATCACATCTTCGAGGATCGCGTCGAGATTGAGGAACTCGTTCGGCCGCAACTTTAATCGCTCCTTCTCCACCTCCTTCTCGAATTCGCGCTCACCGTGTTTCACCAGGTAGTTCTTCATACCCGACATGAACTGCCGCATGTTGCGCATCACCACGTGAGGCGTCGCCTCTTTACTTTCCCGCGTGCATTGAATAAAATTGTCGATGTTCTGCGAAAAGGTCGTCGTCTTGTCCGCAGCAAGTTGAAGAGCGTAAGCTCTGATGGTCGCCCCGGTTCCATTCTGTTGATCACGACTTTTCGAAAGAGCTTGTATTCGTGGCGGTGCTATAAAGAGGAAAATGAACATTATTTTTCAGGATCTCTCAGAATGGAAAAAGTAATATATTTTATATTATAATAAGTATATTCGCAATAGGACATTTATTTATTATTTTTATTGCATAAATATATATTGTTTTATAATCTTTATATTATATTTTATTGATTTTTTATATCCTATATTTTATAATACAGCTTTCTTATAAATAAATATTTGATGAAAAACGGCAAAATAATAAATATATTATCCATGTTACACGCAATTCCATTATTCTATACCTACTAATTATATAATAGAACAATAATGTTACAGATGGATAAATAGATACACGTACTTATTGTTAGTTACGAAAGCTGTCCATTGTTTAATGTGCTAATCACAGTTACGTGTTTCTCAAGGTTTCGCGTAGATATATCAACATGCATTGTGTTTATACCATACGGTGTTACGAAACTGATTAAACGTTTTAAAAGTTTTGTTAAATTTTTTGAATGGAATAAGAATAATGGAGAGAGCAGAAATATATATAAAAAAATTATTTAATCGCGTTAATAGAATATATTTATAATATATTTATATTATATTATATTTTAATAATATATTTATTTTATCAAAACATTCGTTTATAAGAAAGCTGCGTTATAGAATATAGGATATAAAAAATCCATAAAAAATAGTATAAATAAATATAATAAAATTATTCAAATATGATAAAAATATTTAAAAATATTTGTTGAAATTCTTAATATACTTAATCGCAAAATTCATTATAAGAGAGATATGAAACTTGCACAAAAGAGGATCCAGTCGTTCTTTAAAACTCTTGTTTCGCTTAATCTTTTCCACGTCGGTCTCCACATCCGTATCCAGCATGGTCTCCCATTCGGAAGGATCATATGTGCGATCTTTCCGTGAGTCCGGTGTACCTTCGCGGTTCACGTTGTTTCGCTTTTCCACGTTGTCATACGAGGAGTTTCGGTCGCTATACAAGGATTCGCACGTGTCCGATGATTTTAGCAATTCTGGGTATCTGTCGGATCCAAAGATTTATTGTTACAATCGTAGTAAAATGGTACAATTTATCATAAACATCTCTTAAAGAATATTTCAAGAACAAATATTTTAGATGAAAATTATTGAGTGTTAAAGGAGATTTGAAACTTGATGCGTAATCTCAAATATCTTTGTCAAAATTGCATCAAAGGCTACCATTAAATTTTAATTAGGTATTATTCAATTTTTTAATTATTATAGCTTATAGAAATTTCGAAATTATATAATTACATCATTATTCTTTATTAAAAATTAATTTAATTTAATTTTTAATCTCTATTAAAAACTTTCTATGTTATGAAAGGTGATAATTTTTATGCAAATATATTCAATGTCCTCCTCAAACAACGTTTATTTAAAACATTTCTTGCTAAGATAAAATGTTCTAACGCTTTTTAGCTGTCACTCTATATATTTAAATATAGAATATACATAATAATCCATTAGAAATCAGCTGATCAGAGGAAAAGTGACATTCTACATTTTTCGACAAAATTAAATAAAAATGTAAAATAAAAGACATCCTTATGCGAAATTATCGTGAAAACTATTTACAATTTTCTATGTTCCATATTTGATTTTTATTTATGTTAAGAAACATACCGTTGCAGAATTATACTTTGAACCGTCAAGATATCTCCAACAATGTTTCTATTGCACTCCTCGTCACCCGGGAATTTTCTCGCAACATTGTCACCATTATAATCGGCATCGCAATCGTAATCTGGTTCGCAGTCTGGCTCCTCCACGTCATTACCTATCCGAAATAGTTAAGAATTTATTATTATATTTCTAACATATGTATGTATACATACACACACCAGAAATAATCCAGTAATAAATAAATATATACGAAAGGTGATGCGATTATTATCGGAAATAATTATTTAATTCTCCTTCCTGGCAAAAAAATAAAAAATTAATAAATACACTTTTATTAAAAATCGCACATGAAAGTTGTTTGGGATTTTTTCGACTTATTTTCTAACAAATTGTATAATTACGTACTTAATTAGCATAAATTAATTAACATTCTGTAGGGAAAATTTTTTAATCGAATATATAGCATTTAAAGATAAACTATAAATTGCGTATATAATATATTAAATTATATATGCGATGTATAATAAAACGTACCGATAAACTCCCAGCTGGAGTCGACGGTCCAAGAAGTGTCATTGACCATCTTAGTCCTTATCTTCGGTGGCTGAACGGGCTTCGCCCGGGGAATCTTCTTCGTCTCTCTATTTTGGCTCAATCGTTTCGCCAGGTTGTCGACCGACGAAGAAATCAGTGGCGTCTTATCTTCCGTTTCCTCGGCAGGTTCTTCCCAGCAATCGATAGGATGCAACTGATTAGCGTTTCCTGTCGGAGTCTGCAACCAACCTGGTTCGCTGTGCCGATATTTATGTATTAGTGGATTATTTCTGGTCGGTCGTCTCCTCGGAACGATAGCGACATTCTGAGCGATAGCGTCGGCTGGTTCGGCATAAAAGGGACTACTCTGTTTAGATTCCGGGGTCAGGGGACTGTTGCTCCCCGAGTTCGCCAGAACAAGGCCCAATTTGTTCCTCGGAGGCGTCACTGTGTTCGGACTATTCAACGAATTGGCACTGCCTACGGAAACAGGAGAATTTTTAATTTAAAAAAATCTTTAAACAAAATTTTAAAAGGATTTCTAACACTTGATAAGATTAAATATAAAAAAAAGAAATGATTTAAGACACTTCGAACAAAACGTCAAAGTTTTAAGAGAAAAATTTTAATCTGAACTAAAATAAATATAAATTAAAATAAAACAAAACTCTCTAAAATAAAATATAATAAAAATATAATACAAAAATAAAATTAAAATAAAATATGATAATTAACACAACTCACAATTTTCAATATAATCGTATTTCAAAATTTCAATATAATATTCATTACTCTTCTAATAATAAAAAAATTTAAGAATAATATAATATAATATATAATGAAAAATAAGGATATACACATTTTATAACGATATTTTTATAATTATCTTAGCAAAATTCCTCTATTAAATTAATATAAACTCTTTTTTCTACGTAGATTTGTTACACAATATTTTAATGCCATTCTACATGCAACAATCTAATAAATACTTACAAACTCTAGATAGCAGATCGGGTCTCTTTCCCATTCCAGTCTCCTCTAATGAATTCTGATCAGGACTCTTCATTTCCGGAACAGGTTTAAAACTGCTAAATTCCGGACTTGTTATCTCCTTACTATATCCTGTCTTATCATTCCTTAACATGAACCTATCGTCCTTCAAAATTATCTGTTCTCCCGCTGGCAATCTTTCATTCATAAGACTTCTTTCGGATTCCTTGGGACTCAACAGACGGTCATTGGAACTTCTCAGACGATCCTGCGGGGTGCAAACAAGCTTGTTGTCTTTCAACCTGTCATTCCAGGTTGACTGCGTCGACTGGTCGGTCGTGTTCCAGATATCCTCGTAGTCGGAAATCTTGTCGGCTGGCGAGCTACGGTAGTACGATTCCAAGATATCCGATTCTTGATAATGTTGCGAATTTTTCCGATTCTCGCGATCGCGTCGCCTTTTCGACTTACTGGTGCTGGAGGGAGTATTTGGAGAAAGTACGCTAGGTGTCTTCGAAATTAGCTTGGAGGTGGGAGATAAAACTGGCGTGATAGGGGAGAGAGGTGATTTAATAGAGAAGTTGGAAGTGAGAGACTTGTTAGACTGAGGACTCAGCAGTGACGTGTTGGCGTCCGACGGTGTATTTTGCTGTTGACAGATAAACAAAAAGGTTGTGATAATTAAAATTACTCATTATTTTAAGAATTATTTCTCTTTCTTTTACCTGTGAAGTATTCGAGCTCTGATTCACGTTGAAGGTCACCGTCGTAGTCACGGTGAAATTACTTTGACTCTGACTGATACCAGGTTTAGCCCATCTTGGCGGCGGTGGCGGTGGAGTCTTCACAGTTTGCGTAGTTTTATCGCTCTCGGCAACGATATTCCTGATATCCGGTAACTCTGGTGACGTAGCGCATGACAGATTGTTCTGATGGAAGCTCGAGGTAGAAACGAATCTTTCTGAATTCTTGTTCAGACCGTTTTTCAGGGTGTCGAAGCTCTTAACATCCTGCGCGGGACTCAGAACGTTGTTCTCCACGTTGTGAACCACCGGCGATGGGCATCGTATGCTTTGCACTAGGTTCGGTGAGATCAGCTTGTGTTGAGAGAGCTTGTCATTTGGTGACGAGACGTTCCGGTCTCTTTTGTTGTCGTTCAAAGGTTCATTGAAGGTCGTCAGATTGAGGGTATTTGGCGGAGTCGGACGCGGTTGACGTGGCAACGATGATGCAAATGTCGATGTGTTCGTCGGAGAGGGGGTGTCTGCTCGCAAAAATAAAATTTTAGATAAATTATTTTTAGAACAGTTTGAAGAAATTTATCTTGAAAACTAGCTCTTGAAAACGATAATTCTAAATATAAACGAGAGAATTGTGCAGAAATTTACATTAAATATATGTATCATAATTAATATCCCAAAAACAAAAATTTAAAAAGATATTCAAATATAATATTGTTGATTAAATTCGCGCGCGTATTAAAAAAAAACATTTTTTTACTTTATATTATTTTATTTTAATTAATTTATATATTTATTTTTAAATTATATTAAATTTATTTACTTTAAACAATATGATTTTTTAATCAATTCCATATCTGTATTTCTGGATCTTAATTCTTAATTTTTTAATATTTTATATAATTAAAAAAATAGTTTCTACATATAATATATTTAGAAAAAAATTAAGATAAAGCATATGAAATATTTCAAAACATTAAGAAAATATTTATACATGTATAAAATCTTTAAACCGGAATAAAATAAATCTAATCTATAATAAAATAATCTTAAATCTGAGAAAAAATAAGAAAACGCTTTAAAATACAAAAGAGAGCCATAATTTCAACTAATAAAAAAACATTTCAACAATTGATCATTAGTACAATTGAATGAATATCTATAAAAATAAAAAATAAAATGTCAATATCTTTCTTACGTGTATTGTGAGACGATATTGGGGCCAGATTGAGCACTATATTTTCAGTGGTCGGCGTATCCGCATTATTGTTATTATTATTATGATGATTATTGCCTGTGAAAAAAAGATAAAAATATTTTCCACCTATGTCTATAATTCTTGTTTAACTTGAAGCTATTTAATATCAAATGTAAATTTCTAATAAGTCTAACTAATACATTCTAACACACAAAATGTCTAATAAATCTTTTAATAATTAATACATTTATTAGAGAGAACTGATTTTATTTTATTTTTATATGTATTTTCTCTCGCATACAGAATGTGTGGATGTATTTATTAAATAGACATATATCTTTACGTCAAATACATACATAAAAATAATGACAAATCGGCTTGCGATGTGTGAAATGATAATTGTGACAAAATGTTTGTCGTGACAAATATATATTATTAACTAGTCCTAATCTACTAATAATTAATTAACATAAATAATAAACTATTTTAATCCTCATTCGTTATCATTTCACCAATTTATCATTATCATTACAAATTTATTATTAATTGCAAAATGTCAATACATATATTTTATTAATTAATTAATCTTGAAATAATTACAGTATTATTTGCGAAAGTGCATAAAAATATTGTAATCGTAGAAAATAAGCAGAAAAATTGAATGTTTTTAATTTAAGCGTAAGTTTTACTCTTTTAATCATATAGACGGAAGATTATAATATATCTCGAGTATTTTTGAGAGTCACTTATATAGGATACTTTTTGTACATGTATTTTTTATCATTTTTTAGAAAAGTTTTTTTTACGAATTTTTACGAATTTGCAAATATATCGAAAACTTACCACCATGGAAACTGCTAAGACTAGAGGTATTACTGCTACCACTTTCCGGTGGTTTTGGATTCGCCATAGGATACCGCCAAAATTCCTGACCCAGCAATGCCAGCGACGATAATTGCTGTCTATTCTTCGCTTCTCGCATCGCTCTCGGCAGGGTCAACTGCACCGGCAGCTCATCACTGCTTGCCAAACAAAAATAATCACAAATCAATTCAAATTATATATTTCAAATTAAATCAATTAAAAAATTACACTAATTTTATTTTATTAAATTTTCTTAAATTTTCTTAAATTTGTTCAATTTAATTATATATGTATATTTATTAACCATGTGACGGAAAAGTGTGCATATGTGCGTATATGTGCGTACAACGTTGAAATTATATTTTAATTATATTTTTTATACACCTCCATTCACAAAAAATATTTTATAAACAACAATTTTCTACATTAATTAAAATAACAAAGATATTTGAAATAAACAGTTTTATATACTGCCCTCTTTTTCTAACAAATCTCTTATATGTATAATGTATTTCATATAAAATTTTGATATTATTAAATAGTAAGTATTTCATCATAAAATATAGATTCATTATATTTTGCCAGATATGATTTCCGTATTCGATCACAGCATAAAGTTTCTATATTTTATTTTGATCTTATGTTAGACCTGTTTAATATATTTAGCATTTTTTTTTTTTTAATTATGTATTAGGTGTAAATGTGTTTTACGAACTAAAAGAATCCTAAACCAAACTTAACATCCATTATTAAATTAATAATATATAAACAATTTCTTGATTAAATGTATTGATTGTATATCAACTTTTAAACAATTAATTTTTTAAGTGTTTAATAATTTTTTATTATTTGAACTTTCTATTCTAATCTCTTCTATTTATGGCATTGATAAAGGATCCTTATAATATTTTAACTTTCTAAGATTTTTTAGATATATGTATGTATATTCCTTTTTATTGTATATTAATTTTTTTACTCATATTATTATAAAAAATACAATGTAATTATAGAAAGATTTAAAAACCTATAAAGAAACACAAGAGAGCATATATAGCGTTGACAATTAAATGGTTCGTGACACATAGGAATTTGTAGAGATTAGAAGAATGAGGGACGATATCACGTGTGTCATATTTCCGGGGCGGAAATCCGTAATAAATAAGAAAAGAAAGAATAGGCATTCTCACCAGCACTGCGAATAATGAGCAATCAGCGAAGGGATATTGTCGAATCTATTCTCGCTCGTTTCCAAGCTTAGCTTGCCCTTGTTCGCCTGGATCAAGTAATGCTCGATATATGGTCCTTTGCCAGCCGGTAATCTCACCGAAAGAGCCATTGTGTCGCTCTGACTCGATTGTCGCACCACAAAATTCTGCAACAAAAATAAATGTATGCTTATAATAAATCATGATTTTACGTCTACAAAAATAACTAGTTTATATATGTGTGTGTATTTCGAAAAATACGAAATATATACTGTTAATAATATATATATATATATATATATATATATATATATATACATATATATATATATATATATAAGATATAAAAAACAATAATAAATAATATAAGAAAAAATTTATTTTATTGTTTATATCACTAATCTCAATTCCTAATTAAATAATAAAATCATCTTTTTTAATTACATATTTCATTTATCGTAATTAAGTTTTTTCTGTTTTTCAATTTTTTTTTAAAAAAGGAAAAAGATAATAAAATAAGCAATTCAGATTCTAAAAAGATTATCTAAAAATTCTCACAATATATACAGGGTGTTAAAAAATTTGACCGATAAATTGTTGAAGAAAAATAGAAGACTTCAAAATAAACATTTTTTATTAATAATATTTTTCTCTGCGATGTTTTTAGTTTTATACTATATGATATATATATATATATATATATATATAAAATAGAAGTTTGTAACTTAAACATATAATAAACAAACATATATAAATGGAAAAATTTAATTGTATTTTAATCTTGAACAAAACACGGAACAAATACATAAAAGTTAATTCACTCTTTCAAAAATTCCTCCATTAACTTCAATACGAAGATGAGAAACTGAAAAGTCACAAACTCATATCTCATATCACGTAGTATTAAAACTAAACATTGTAGAGAAAATTAGTATGAATAAAAAAATGTTTATTTTGGTCTTTTTTTCTTCTTTTTTTCCTTCGTTTTTTTTTAACACTCTGTATAATCATCAAGAAAATCAAGAAATAAAAAAATAAGGATTTTAGAAGACACATATAAGCAAAAATAAATTTAAAGTAAATAAAAAAAATATTGTAGATATCAATTCTTCTTTATTTTTATAACTCTCGAATCTCTCTTTTTCTGATTTTCTCTTTTTTTTGATAGAATAAAAAACAAAAAACAGGTAAAATGTATTAAATTAAAATAAAGATATCAGAAAAACTACAAATTTTTAAAATAAAAAATCACAAATAAGATTCGCAATTTTCTTATAAATTTTTTAACTAAAGAGACTCGGTAGAGCGAGAAAGAGAGATTGTATCTCATCTATAGAAAGTAACTGCGAGGCGCATTGTTTTTCGGCAGTACAATTCGTTAGAGGCCAGGAGACAGCGGAAAGGATATAGAAATGACAAGGGACGATTAACAAAGGCGCAAAACAATGAGTCGTCGGAGGGGAAGAAATGGCGAAAGAGCAGTGTTTCATCGTTCGCTCGCAGTCATTTCTGCGCTGATTACAGCGCGGGGCTTTTGCGCACCATTACAGAAGCGTTACAGAAAAAAAAAGCAAAAAGATGGAAAGTAAATGTGAATAAGGACGAGCATTTTACCGCTACGTCTTAATCGATTTCTTCATTAATCTTGCTGAGAGATATATTACGCAATATGTGCCCTCATATTTCTTCAACCCCTTTAATAAGCTTTTAAATTATTTGTAATGAAAAAATGTATTATGTTTCGCTAAAAAAATTTAATATTATTGAATTTGTAGATCTCTATTATTTTTTTATATATAACTAAAGAATATAGAGCATAATTATATATAAAATTATAAAAAATTATGAAAAATTTATATATAAAAAATTATACATAAAATTATATAAAAAACAGAATTATAAAAATATAAAATAAATTAAAGATTGAATATATAACATAGAAAATGATAGAGAATATATAATAGAAATATAAAAAATATAAAATAAATTCTACAGATTTTTTTTTGAAGTTTGGATTTTAAATACGTATAGTCTCGTGAATTTATGAAGCGTTCAAGAACTTTTCCATTATATTAATGTTATGTTCTGAAAATATTAAAAGAATAATGCCTGTAATGACGAGTTACGTGCTTCATCGACCTTGCAATCTCGATTTACGTATATAAAAGATTTTCTCAGCACAATTTCATGCCGTCAAGCATTGACATAGTTTTCCGGTTTCTTCTTTTCCTTTCAGTAGTACGAACCGCCCGGATGTTAGAAATACTTCATTGTTTCGAGGCAGAAGCAGATATAAACATGGATAGCGGAAAATGGTGTCGAGCGAAAATGATACCTTCCATTCAGAGAGAAGACAATAGTGATATAAGAGAATTAAAACGAGGTAAGAAAGAATAATGAAGGGAAAAGGCAGACTTCAAAATAAACATTTCTTGTTAATACTAATTTTCTCTGCAACGTTTAATTTTATTCTACATGGTATGAGATATGAGTTTGACGTTTCAGTTTGTCATTTTTGTATTGAAATTAATGAAGGAATTTTTGAGCATTTATTGTAAAAGGAGTGAATCACTTTTATTACTTCGGTCACGAATACAAGTAAAGTAAAAGAATACAGTTATATTAAAAAATTAGGTGCTCGATAGTTATTAGCATAATATTCTTTAATTAAATTCCTTAAATCAAAATATTTCTTATTTAATATTATTTTAAGATATCTAAACGAATTATTAAAATTAAGTGCTCGTACCGTTTAATCGACTAATGATGGGAAGATAAATGCCTGGCAAATTAAAAAAAAATTGCAATATTTAAAACAGACTATGATTTTTACCAAACATATCATTAATATTTAAATAATACTTAATGTACTTAAATTTTTAGAATTAAAATTTAAAGAATATGAAATTCGTGAAAATGGATATAATTATATAGATTTAAATCACTGCAATAATATTCTCGTTTTTAAGTAATACAGTGTATGATTGGCAAATATTGCTTTGTAATGAAAAAAATTATTACCAATATTTTTGCTATCGGCTTTAAATCAGTCGACTGAATATTATACTGATGTTCACAACTATTACATCATACAAAAATGCGTTAAATGGGAATATCTGAAAATGAGGGCCGATATATACGTTATTAAAAAAAATTAGCTTTCAAGTAATATATTTTTATTTTAAATAAAATCACTTTCTTCCTTTTGCATAATTAAAAGATTTCTAAAATATATAAAAAAATAAGTAAATTTCAAACTACTACATTTTAACTAATATTTTATTCTAAGAACAATCTAAATAAATGCAAAAATAAACACAGATACTTTAAATTAAAAAAAAAAGAATTGATGATTAATATAGCGTGAGGATTTTTAATTGGCAAATCAACTCAATTTGTTAAACAACAACAATGCAATAGAAAAATTGTGTATCGTAAAAACAGTTTCCTTCTTTCACGAATTCAGACGTCGTATTTAATTATCTCCTATTTTCTAATTTTCTATCTTTTGATAGACTTTTTAAATATAACTTTATGTTTAATAATATTTCAGGTTTATTAATGAATTGCATCGAGAGCGAGCATTTTCAATGCAATTGTAAATAGATATCAAGATATGTAAACGTCGAATTAAGTGCTCGTACCGCAGGATCTTATATACTGAAGATGGTCAATTGAAAGAAACGTTTATTTGTCGTTCAATCAAGAGTAATAAATATTTTTAGTTGGCACTTTACATCCAGTGCGTTTAGCTCTTATTTGCCCTTACTAATTCTTTATTTATATTCAGAGCCTTATTTTAATATTATTATTTAATTTATGATTTAAGTACACACTCACCCCCTCTTCTTTGCCCTGCAATAAGTGGAAAGCTCCGGCTCTCTGGATACCGGGTAGAAACCAAATCGGATGAGAGCGTATAAGTCTTTCGATCAGAGTGATGTCACAGGCTATCTCGCTTCCAGAATCTTCCGTGGATTCCGAAGATCCTCCCGAAGTGGCCGATCCTTCCGATGAAAGTGATTCTTCACTCTGATAGGAAAAAATATTACGATTATAATATATAGCGAATAATATTATATTTTATCGGAAAATAATAATAGCCATATATAAATAATAGACAAAAATAATAGTTCTTTAAGATAAAATGTTACACTTGTATACAGAATAATTTCTGATATATATTTTCAAGATATTTTCAATCCATTTTCTATATTTACTCTTCAATTATAATTTTTAATACAAAATATTATGAGATATTTTAATGAAATCTTATATGTAATGTATACCTATATTTCTGTTAAAATTGTGAACAAAAATTTACAAAAATTTTTAAATGTTATTTTATTTTTTACTGAAATTAAATTATTAAGGATTTAATGCAGATAGAAATAAGAGGTATTTAATTTTCTCACTTTAAATAATATTTGTTACTTTAAGTACTCTTGCAAATTTTTTATTTATATTAAATTTATTATTATATTAAATTAATTATTAGAAAGATTTAATTTAATTTAATTTAAGTAAAATTCGTTGTTTAACAAGAATAGTTTCTTCAATATTTTCCAAAATAATAATAATAATAATAATTACAATAACAAAGTATATTATATATACACATAAATAAAAAGTATATTATATATATATATATATATAAAATAAGCATTAACTTTGAAGTTAATATAATTAGTATAAAGTTAATATATAACGAAGTTAAATATTAATATTTTGATTCATATAAAAATTTGCAGTTTAAGTTGTCGAAGGGGAATTAATTTTCATCGTATCCCATACAATTGCAATTGTTTCGACGCTCGATTTTTCAGCAATTTGCTTTATTACGGTAAATCTCTGTCTCTTTTAATATCGAAGCGTAAATCCCACCGATTCTATCTCACAATGCGCCTTTAATTCCCTATTATATGATCCTGCCTATCACCCAGTTATTTTTATTCGCAGCCAATTCGTGATCGGTCGTAATTTATTTATCGTTCCTTCTCCTCTTTCCCCAATGCTTTTTTTATGAAGCGGAAAAGTGCCATTGAAAATGATACTCGAACGCTTATGAGCTCTTTCGGGGGAAAAGGGGAAAGAAAAAGACAGACATTCGAAGGATTGAAGAGATTCGATCAATTCTTCATTCTTTTTTTTTCGTCGTTTTCGACGATTTGATCGATGCTGATCGAGCGACGCATTTTTTTTTAATTCCAACTAATCGTGACTTATTTTTTTTTTGCATTCACGAATGGACAAAGATGAGAGAGAAAAATTGATGGCGGACAAAGAGGAACGAAAGCCAAAAAGAGGGGTGGCAAGGGGCATCGGTGAAAGGGTTCGAATGTAATTTAATTTGAAATGCAGACTGACACACGGTTTCGAGCTAACGGGATTAAATGCGGACGTGCGTCGCGTGTTGAATACTCTCTCTTCGAAAGAAGAGGAGGGAGGGGGAGCAGGAAAGAGAAAGCTAATTGTAAATCCCTTAATTACTCGTTAGAAAAAGTCCTGCGCGATAAGACGTCGCCCTGCTTTTCATTGTTTCGTCTGGCTGTAAAATTAAATATACGTAAAATATATGGTATGTCTCTATATGATATTAGACCAAGTTTCCACGTTGTATGTTATTCTAAAGACAAGTTAAAAGGGATATATATAGTTTCTTTAAAATGTAAGACCTTTTATCATAGAAATACATTTACTAAATAAAAACAAAAAATAATAGATACAATATATGTATATATTATTATTCAAAATGATGATTATTAAAATATAGTCTGTTATATATATAATAAAAAGTCCGTATATAAAATCTATTTTATATAAATATATTTTATTTTATATTATTGCGCAAAACAATTTATTTGGCAGATATTTTATTTTATATATATTTCGAATTATTTTTTATTCAAATTTTTTATTCTGGCAATATATGTATATATAAAATATAAAATAAATAAGAAATATATACAATACAGAATGAGTCATTTAACAAATATAATTGTTTCGAGAAAAATTTCCGCTATTTCAAGATTATTTTTGTTTTTTTTTTCTTTAAAGTAGAGTGTATGTTTTTTCTATATAAATCGATTTTCTTATCATTAAATAATCAGTGTATCAATATTTATATAATGTATGTATCAATATATAATATAAATAAAGAATACTGACAATCCATAAATTCAGAACAATAACAAAATAAAGTACCCTTATTAAAAAACATTTATAGCATTTAATATTTAAGTTGTTTTTTAAAAATTATATTACAAATATGCATCCACAATTATCATTTGCCATTTGAATTTTTACAGCAAACAAAATATTATAAATTGAATTATTATATTAAGCGCATGTGATATGATCCATATGGACCGCATAATTTTATAAATAAAAACTTTTTTGAGGAACAGCAAGTGATGTCACGAAATTTAATATGGTACTGCAATCACGGATTTAAATTGCATGTTACAGTATGTTTAATTAAACATACTGTATGATATTTAGTGATGTTACCGCACAACAGTTACCGTCTGCATGCAAATTTTATAATTAGTCGGACAATATCTCGTTTCTCAATAAATACATCCTGTGTTGCAAAGTCGTATTATATAAATTTTATATAAAGTTGAACAAGTATGTTTTCGATAACAACAAAGTTTTCTTTTCACTGAAAATATAATAATGTACTTAAGACCATAATCATGAAAAAAAAGAAAGATGCAATAAATATGATGCAATAATCTCTTCTGTGATACATGTATAATATAAAGACTCATTTTTTACATTTCTGTAAATTATTCTATCATCTTAAAATCCTATACAAATTAAAAAAAAAATGTTTATGTGCGTTTTTATTTATATCTTTATAAAGTATTTTTTATAAATGTAATTTTTTCATTGTTTCTTTGTTCATTGTTTCTTTGTAAATAAATATTGCAATACTTGCGACATAATTTCGAAATGTAATAGCGTTGCAAATAGAGAATGTTCAAAAACTTCATAAAGAAATTTATATAATAATTCGCATTATTACATATATTATATTTGTTTTAAGAAATATTTATGTATTTTACCATTTTAATTGATGTTTTATTAATAATAAATAATGATTCATTAATTAGGTATATTGTAAAAATGTTTGGAATATAATTAGTAATACATATTCATTACAATTTTAATTTTTATGACAGCTTTCCTTTCAATATATGTATTTAATTTATATAATTAGAAATATTTCATCATTATTATCAACTTATATACATGAAATATACGACAGTCATAAATGCATTTTGTATGACAAAATCATCTTCGTATATAACACTACACAGAGAGAATTTTCTGAAAATCATAGTAATCGTAGAACAATATGGTATGGAAAAAATTTTATGAGAATTTCTTTGCTTAATATTTATCACAATAAAAAATAATATCTATCACAATAAAATATAAAATATGTTTGATTAATTTTGCTATATAGTTAGTAAATTTTACTATATAAGTTTAGTAAAATTAATCAAACATATTTTATATTTTATTGTGATAGATATTATTATTTTTTATTGTGATAAATATTAATCAGAGAAAATCTCATAAAATTCTTTCCTTACCATATTGTCCCACGATGATTTTTAGGGTAAATTCTAAGAAAAAATTCTCTCTGTGTAGAAGTGCATGAAAAAAATATATATACCAAAAATTAATAAACTATATACATGTATATATATAATAATAAAATGACATATATATACAAACATATAAATATACAGGGTGTCCCAGACTTACCGTATCACTCCTTCGTTACTGGAAAATTCCTGAGATTATTTAGGACGCCCTGTATATTATGCAACTTAGATCGAAACAGCATTGTTTGTCTTTACTTCTTCTTTTTTTTTCTTTTCAATAACTCACCTGTACATGATGCAGCTGCGTAAGTTGACGATGCTGCAGCGGATTTGGCGGTAAGGTGCTCGGCGAATTGACCACCTGAACGGTCCCGTGCTGCTGCAGGTACGGTTCCAGGAAGACATCGCTCCTGCAACACGAAAGAGAGGAAAAAAGATTACAAAATGCGCCACAGTTCTCGCGTCTCTCGCGTTAATTAGATTGGCTTATGCGTGGACCGCAATGTTACGCAAATGGCGCAGCGTAACACTGGTTTTCCCACGCAGGAGCCTACCTACGTCTCGATATGGCATATCGGTCGATGCACGCGATTAATCGCATATCGGCGACACGATACAGCTGCAATCGGATTGCACGAAGTGGGAAATTTGTCTCAAAATTTGTTGGAAAACAGGTATATTCTATTATTATACACAATTGAAAAATTTGTGTTAAATTTAACAAATATCACATGTCCCAAACGGTCCACAGAAATTTTTGTGTTAATTTAACATAATACGGATTTGTTAAATGATGACACGAATATTGTGTTAATATTTTAACATAAAATAAATGCAAACTTCAAGTAAACTTAAAATAAATTTTGTGTTAAATTAACATAGTTTTAATGTAAAAATTAACTAAAAAAATTGTTAATTTTACATTTTATCATCCCCACTTATATTATAAAGTAAAATTAACATTTTTTTTCTGTAAATTTTAACAGATAAATCTTGTCACTATTAATAATATCGAACATATTTATTGTGTAAAATTAAAAGTAAATACACATTGTGTTATTTTTACACTTTTTTTCAGTTATTTTAATAATTTAACATTTGAGTTCAATTAACACAACAGCAATATGTTAATTTAACACATGAATGTGTTAAATATTTAACAAAAATTTTAACGGGGACCGTTTTTAACAAGAAAACACAAATTTTCCAACTGTGTATATAATAGTGCAATTAAATATGAAGAGAAGAGAAATAGTTTAAAATATTAAAATATATTAAAAATTATTTGAACAAAAACTCGAGAATTCGAAGAAAGATTGTATAAATGATTTTTGAGAATAACAAAAATTTATTTGTTATACTAAGGGAAAAATAAGAATTATATAGGAATATATTTTATATACATATTTATCCAAAATCTCTCTCTCTCTCTTTCATGTTTAAATATATTAAATTAAACTATTTAATATAAATAATTTTTTAAAACAAAATATATGCATACAATTAAAAATGCACAATATATATTTGTGTGTCTATTTATATAATGTGAAACAATTATTTATAACTACTATTTTAATAATAAAATTGTAAATAATGAAAGTTAAACTATTTTAATTTTAAGATTAAAGAAGTAATTTCCAATGCATGTCAGGCGGAAAGGAAATGTCGCGTCGTACGGTATACGAAATTAATCTGTTGCTGTTTACCGTCGCATGTGCATGTATTTATTAGTTACGGTACGAAAAGTAACGATGTGCAACGGTAACGGCATATGATAATGCTTCAAGTTCATGTGATCATATGATAATGCTGAGGTTCTCTAATTTTTAATTCTCTGATAATCAAAACTGCTATGTAAATAGTTACTTCTGATTGTCTGTGAGTTTAAATCTATTACGATCTGTAAAAGTAGTTAACAAAGCTTTATGTAGAACATTTTTTACTTAAATATTATTATGCATATCTGCCAATTTAATAGAAAGTAACTTTAAAAGAGAGCAATTTGCATTGTTCGGTATAATAATCTTTTCTTACTTCAAAAACCGATTTCTTTGATGTATAATATATTATTATTTTTCAATAATATATAATAATAAATTTTATTGTAAAGTAAGTATACATATACAACATATGTATATAAATATATGTACATTTTAACTGCAGAAAGAATATTTTAAGAATTTAAAAAGCCAAATTATCTATTAAAATAATTTAGTAAATGACTACTTTTAATTTGCATAATTTTATTTCAATCGATAACATTTTATAACAGAAGCTTTCTGTAATTAATATAAATCAAAATGCTTTATTATAAGTTGACAATATAATGAAAAAATCAAATAAAAATAAATTCAAAAATATCTTAGCCTTACAATAAAATGTTGGATTATTAATTATTAGGAACTGTAACTATTTTTACACTAAATATGTAACTTTTAATAATTTAATTGACTGGATATTTTAGCCAAATATCCGTGTATTGAATATATTTTTTATAGAAAAAAAAACTTTCATCTCACGATGCTGATATTTTATCAGATTCGTTATTACGACAGCTTTCGTTGGCCGAGCGGATTTAAAGATGGAAATGCTGGATTTTCCATTTAATTTAGTTTGAAAGGCCGCAAGAGCCGACAGCGCGCGCCTTTCTTATACAATCCGAAAGACGTTGTGAAAGAACTAGCGGACAAAGATGTCTCTCCCCTTGAACGACTTATCGTAGAGCAATCGCACAAATTCTCGTTGCCGGAAAGAGCACCCTCGTGTCGGTAATCGCTCGGAAACTCACAGGTAAGTTCCTTTCCCCCGAAGGGGGTTGTATTATGCAAAGAATGTGCATTACCGCATTGTAAATAGGCTCTTACGTAATTTGGATGTAATTTCCATAAAATTATTTCATGCGAAAGGGCAAGAAAGTAAATTCAGTAATTGGTTTGTTGAGTTTCTCTGTTTCGTATTTTGTGAAAAATAATCCAATTCTTTTTTCTCGAAAAAAATATGTCGTTAAGAATCATCACGTTTTAAATTGTTCAATTACATCAAGAATTAATACGTCGTAAAGTAATTATTGTCAAATTTATTCCCGAGAAGAGAGAAATTCCGTCTGTCTTCAAATTCCTTTGCATATATAGTTATTGAAAAATATAAATACACATTTATCAATATAAATAATATATTAATTTCATCTGTAATTATTTTATCAATATTATATTACGCATATAATGCATGTTTCATTATTATCGCATATACATATATACCATTTTTGTTATTAAATTAATATTTATTTAATAAATAATCATGTTTTAAAATTTTATCAATATCTAATTTCTACATTAATATAGGATATTTTTTAATAAAAATACAATAAATTACAATAGGTACACAGTTGAAAAATTTGTGTTAAATTTAACAAATATTACATGTCCCAAACGGTCCACAGAAATTTTTGTGTTAATTTAACATAATACGGATATGTTAAATGGTGACACGAATATTGTGTTAATATTTTAACATAAAATAAATGTAAACTTCAAATAAACTTAAAATAAATTTTGTGTTAAATTAACATTTAATGTAAAAATTAACTAAAAAAATTGTTAATTTTACATTTTATCATCCCCACTTATATTATAAAGTAAAATTAACATTTTTTTCTGTAAATATTAACAGATAAATCTTGTCACTAATAATGCGGAACATATTTATTGTGTAAAATTAAAAATATATATACATTGTGTTATTTTTACACTTTTTTTTAGTTGTTTTAATAATTTAACATTTGAATTCAATTAACATAACAGCAATGTGTTAAATTAACACATAAATGTGTTAAATATTTAACACAAAAATTTTAACGGGGACCGTTTTTAACAAGAAAACACAAATTTTCAAACTGTGTAATAATTATATAATAAAAATAGAAAAAGGAGAAAGAGCTAACATATATTTGTACAAAATTGTGTACACTTCTGTCTAAAATGATATACGTAGTATAATATTCATGGTCAGAGAGATCTCCGACCAATCTCAAGTCCGAGGCGGCAAAGTTAGCCGAAAACAATGAATAACTGACGCTAGTGCTACGTATATACGTCATAGAACAACGTTTGTTTCTGGCGAAACAGTTTCTCGCGACGGCATTATTCCCGACTCGAACTTTGCACGAGAGATGGCTGAATATCAGATTCGGGGCATCGACGTATTCACAGCCGACATTGTCGATATAAACGGTATGTATTGTGCGTTCATCCTGTGTGTTTGACAGTTAGATATTTCCTGTATGTGTGTACGCGTATCTGAATCACCGCCAGGGGCGTGTTCAGATCAAATCTATGATTGATTTCTGTTTAATAGACCTTCAGTCATTAATAGCTCCTTTCATGAAGTACTCGATGGTTCCTAAAAGTTCGAATCGAAAAAAGGATGGAATAACTTGGAGCGAGTGAACAGGATTAAAAGAAAGCGAGGAAAATCAATATTAAAAATTAAAAATTCTCATCTCTCAACATAATATAATAAACATAATGCAATAAGCGTATAATAATATATGATAAGAAAGAGAGTTTTTAAGATAAAAATTTATAATAAAAATTTAATGTAGAAATTAACGAACTAGAAAAGAATTAATAGAATAATACACACATTTGTTGATAAATATATGATAACATATAATATATGTGTATATTTATAGCTTAGTAACAAACAAGTGTAAAAATTAGCATATAGTTAAAAAAATTTGAATAAATTGATACGCAAAAATTTATCAAAAGATTTATATCAGATTTATTAAGTTCTTAATTTTGAATCTTAAATCTGAAAGAATCTTTATATTATATTTTAATAATTACGTTTACATTATTTATATCAATTGTTTTCATATTTTGTTATCATATTTTGTTATCATGTTTATTTATATATTTATTATCTCTTTATTATTTCTTATTCACATTTTGTGTATTATATATATTTATAAATTTATATTTACATTTATATATTTTTAATATGTGTATTTTACGCGAAAATAAATAATGGAACTAATTATGTGATAATATAACATATATATTGTTATAACAAATTCTACCTTTCATCAAAGTTTCTACATGAGATTTTAATTATGTGCATCTGCATAACGCGATGATATGCGAAAAAATCACGGTGTCACATCGCATCGCATGCGTATCGATCTTCCTGCATAATACATGCTGAAATAGACAACGCAAAAAGTAATATATCCCTCTTGGAAGCCTGCATATATCATGTTCACAGGATCCTCGAGATGCTTACATTGCAGACTAAAAAATAAACTTGAAGTGCGCAATAGGAAGTAGCGTAATATCTGTATGCAGGATATTCCGTGATGTGCCTACATCACTTATAAATTTCTTGTGCAATTTAAAATAAACTGTTTTTTAACAAAAATATATATTAAAATATAGATATTTTTAATATATGTAGGTAGAAACCCTTTGTGAATTATAATCGATTAGAAATAAACTACCCTTATTCAAATTAAATTTCAAAAACACGAAAACTGATAAAACTTCATTTTACACATAACTTTGTTTAGTTTTAAATTAATGTTATTTTAATAAAATTTTAATTTTGTGGTATAGTTGGTCATTAATACTTAATTAACGACCTTAAAGTAATTAAAAAATGTAACATTAAAATTTTTGTGTGCTAAGAGAAGATCAGCTTCTTCAAGCAATCAGTAAATCAAATTTATGGGAAATAATTCTTGTACATAATTAAATAAAATATTTATATCCTCGATCTTGGATAAATTTCACTGCGTCAAACGAGATATGATGACGTGGAAAAGGGGATCGTAACGTTGAGGGTACATTCCTGGACCAAATGCAGTGATATTAGTCGTCTGTGAGGTCGGATTATGGGGGGACTATGGGGGTTGCCATGACGATGGGAGGTTCTCAACACGTGGTTCGTTGGCGAGTGTCGGCGACATTTTTATCTATTAACGAGCCACGGGGTGCATTCGGGTGCATAGAAAAAAGGGGTCGCACCCTTTGGCAAGAAGAACAAGGGCACAAAGAAACTCGCTGGAAAGAGAGAGAGAGAGAGAGAGAAAGAGACACCCTTGGACACTTTCTTTCGTGTCTTTTACTCGCTCGCGAGGCGGAAGACCGCGGAAGTTTAACGGCATATTTTCACAGTGTAATTAAAGAACATTTAACACGATGCACTCTGATGCTTTACGATGCGCTATCGCGTAATTAGCCGAGACGATAATTATGAGGTTTATCTGTCGTCACTGTAACAGCACAAAATGATAGAAAATTTAAAAGATTTAAGTTTTTTGTAAACAATTTTTTTGAAGAGTAAAACAGAGAGCAGTTTACAACTATATATCTCGTTACATTTGCTTTGATAATTTATAATGTTTGAAATAATAAAATAAATAATTTATTTTAGAAAATAAGTTTTTGAAATTAACATCTCAGTCATATAATTTTGATGATAATTATATAAAATATTTTACAGAAAATTTAATTGGATATCATTTCTTTACCATTTTTTGTATATATTATGTAATTAATATTTTCCTTCAATAAATTCTACTATTTAATTGTAAAGAATAATATTTTTAATAAAATAATCCTGTTTAACGATTGAATGATGCTTTTTATAATTTCTTGTATGTTTTATTTTTTATTGAAATGACTTTTTCATGCCATATGTAATGTATTTCAAGTTTAATCTCCGATATTCTCTTATTTTTTGTGCGGAATTCGCGATATTTAAGTAATTGTGCACACAACTACAAATGTGCGCCATCATAATGTCGTAAATGATGAAAAAAAATGAAGGAGGGAAAAGATAAAAGCAGATAAAAATTCGCGGGGATGCCAAAACCGTATCGTCACATCTTCTTCTAGCCGAATGATCAAAGACAGCACAATAACAATATCGGAGACATTTTGCGTATTTTCATAAATATACATTCTTACATCTTACATATAGCTGCATTAATTTAAATAATATTCCTTTGATATAAAAATATATCATAATTATAAATTTTAAGTAAATATAGAAAAAGGTAATGTGATTTTTAAGCGAAAAAAATTGATAAATTTCTGAGTTTCAAGCAAAAAACAAACTTGAATAAAATTTGATATACATATTTTAATTTAAGATTTTGCAAGAAATTTTGAAAGTATTTTAAAGCAATTCAAAAAGTACAAGAAATGTCTTCTATCAATTGATTCGCACATTTGTTTCGATTATCTTCATTCTTAAATATGCAATTTTATATAAATATATATAAGACATTTTCAAACTATTAACTTTCTCTAACTTAAATAATGAATTACTAAATAATGGACTTAATAACAAAATCAAAATAAATTGCATGATTTAAATAAAATATATATTTAAATAAAGAAAAAACTTCTTTTTTACATTATTTCATAAACGATTCATCATTGTTAAATTCATTTATTTATTTCGTTTATAAACTTATTTATCCATTCGTACACATGTACATATAAACACATATACATAGATCTTTAAATAAAAGAAAAAAATATTAAAAAATATATATACGGTATTCAAATTAAAATTTTGTATGTGAGAGAGAATAATATATTTAATAAAATTATTTAGTCCGAATAAAATTCTTAAGTATAAAAAATAAAAAACATTTTTATATAAAATTCCAGATCGAATATGCGAGATTTTTCGAGGATTAATTATAAGACGTCGACGATAGCATTGCATGAGGATGCAAGAAAGAGAATTGAGGTTCATCTATTTAAACATAGGAATCACATGCTACGTAGTTTCGTATTCAAAGCGAGAACTTGCGCTCGAAAGCGATTCTACATATTTGCGTCGGGTCGCCTCGTTACAATTGGAACGTCGCCAATCTTAAAAAAAAATTTACGATATCGCCGCCGATATCATTCGATTTTGTCTCGCACGTCTGGTATATATATAATCCGAAATTCTCTCACGTTATATATCTCTCTACATTATTAATGCAGATACAATATTGCCGAGTTTTCGCGTTAAAATGTCTAAAAAAAGAAAGACGTGTGTATATAAAAATTATATATATATATGTAGATATATTAACTATAAAATGTATAGATTAATAATAAAGATCACTTTGACTTTGAATTATAAAATAATTAAATTAATATTAAACAATCAGTGTTTATGTATTATAATACATAAACGTATATATAATGTATATATTATACATATATGTGTATTGAATTGATATTTTATAATCATTATACAGAATAAATTAATTAATAAACATTAGGAATTAAGGAACGGATAATTCTTCGTGCAAAATAAGTCGAAAATAATAAATACAACTTTTTCATATAAAAAAAGTTTGTTTTGGGGGAAACAAAATTGAAAAATTAAAAAATTTGTATCATATTTATATTTTAATAACTTCTAATTTGTCATATCGATCATAAGTTATCGAGTACATCTGCATATAGTAGCTATTAATATATAAATAAAAAAGTACGACATTCTGTTTAGAAAAACAACTTTAAATTAAGGTCTTTAAAAAAAATTATATTAATGTGAAATATCAAGATTATTTTTATTTTTTTAATAAAAAAAAGTTATATCTCCTATTGTATATAAGAAAGTATTAAATAATCATACGTATACCTACGGCAAAAAGTTAATTTTAAAAATTAGAAAAGAATCTTATTTAAATATAGAAACTATTAGAAATTATGTTAGAGAAAGAAAGAGGAAAAGAAAGCAGAAAAGAAATGAAGAGAGAGAGAGACAGAAAAAGAGAAAGAAATGAGAACAGATTTACATAACAAGCTTATATGAGCTATTAGATAACAAAGTATCTCATCAAATGGCCAAATACGAGTAACATTGTACGATATAATGTTGCTATATCAGCAAAAGAAATCACTTTAACATTAAATTCCATTTTTATTCATATAAAAATATTGTTATAAAGTTGAATATTGCTGTGTGCGGTTCAAAGGAATTTTTACCGTGACGATAATTGAATGCCACGATAAAAAAGGTGCCAGAAAGCAGGCTAGTAGTATATTCTCTTAACGGCTTTCAGTCACGAGACTTCGCGAGCGAAAGGAGATTGGAAAAGTTGTCAATTATGATGATCACCGACCGGAAAAATACGGCCTGCCACTGGCACCGTCTCGTTCTTTCTCTCCTCTCGACCATTTTCTTTTGTGTGTGTCCTTTTTTCCCCCCTCCCCTCTCTCTCTTTCATTCTATTTGTCATCTGATGGAAAGTTTTTCGATCGCTAAAGTGAAAATGACTATCGGCGTTCGGCGAAAATTAAAGAAGACAAAAAAGTCGGGAGTTCATATAAGAGGCGAGCTTGTACCACAAATATCTTCACTATTTATATTACAGTAATGCGCGAACAGGTAATCCGATCAGCGTCAATGTCAACTAGAAATAGATATTTTATATTTATACGTGTATATAAAAATAATTATTTTCTTACATGTTGTCACCAATAAAACGATGAATGATGTATACCTATATTTAAATATTTTATTAATATTGAAAATTGCTTTGAGAATAATAATATTTATTATTTATTCTTTATTATTAATAAAATCTTTATTATTTATCTTTCTGTTCAGAGATGTTGAACTCTGGAGTCGTATAACGAAAATTCGAGAAATTGTCAAGTGCTTCTCGAAATTCAAAATGAACTACTCTTACTCCGAAACGAGAATCACGATATTATGAGGAAAGTATTTTCAGTTCATGACTGAGATTGTGAGTCATACGTAAAAGATGGTGCTCAAAAGTAAAAAGCATGCTCATAGTGGCAACAGCAGAATCGAATTTTCCATTTATATTTATAAAAATTAAAATATCTATATAAGATTTAAAAAAATATATATAAAAGAATTAAGAAATAAAGATAAAAATAAAAATAGAAAAAATATATATCTATATAATAAATATATTTTCTATCCTTATAGCAATTTTTTAATTCTTAATTTAAAAAATGTTAATTAAAAAATTGTTAATAAAGACAAAAAATTGAAAAAAAAATATAATATATATAATAAATATATCTTTTTTAGTAATTATTTAATATTTTTGATATTCGAAAAATATCATAAATCTCTTTTAAATGGTTAACATGTTTCACGGATAAAGTGTATTCCAAAAAGCATCTTATTACAATACATATATCTAAAAAAATCATTTCATTACTTTGTCGCAAAATTAACTGTATAGTTGCAATTATGAGGAAAGTATTTTCAGTTCATGACTGAGATTGTGAGTCATACGTAAAAAATGGTGCTCAAAAGTAAAAAGCATGCTCATAGTGGCAACAGCAGAATCGAATTTTCCATTTATATTTATAAAAATTAAAATATCTATATAAGATTTAAAAAAAAATATATAAAAGAATTAAGAAATAAAGATAAAAATAGATAAAAATAAAAATAGAAAAAAATATATATCTATATAATAAATATATTTTCTATCCTTATAGCAATTTTTTAATTCTTAATTTAAAAAATGATAATTAAAAAATTGTTAATAAAGACAAAAAATTGAAAAAAAAAATATATAATAAATATATCTTTTTTAGTAATTATTTAATATTTTTGATATTCGAAAAATATCATAAATCTCTTTTAAATGGTTAACATGTTTCACGGATAAAGTGTATTCCAAAAAGCATCTTATTACAATACATATATCTAAAAAAATCATTTCATTACTTTGTCGCAAAATTAACTGTATAGTTGCAATCGAATATGTACGATATTATCTCTCCCAGTATAATTAAGCGTCTCGTACTACATGAGGCGCCTTGCAGACTCCGCAGAATCGGCAGCTTCGATAAACGCGAACTTAATTAACACGTCGAACCGAGGGCTTCCGCCAATATCCGGTATTGTCGGACGAGAGAAGAAAGATGAGACATCCCTACGCGCGCGGTCGGTTTAATCTCTCCCTTAATTAATCACGTGTGGCGCCCGATAACTCGATTATGTTCTGGCGAGAGGTACACGAGCTCCTTTTCTTCGGGACGATTACTTTCGTAACTACACTTCGCTTTCAGAAATCATCTCTATCTCTCCCTTTCTCTCTTCCCCCTTTCTCTCTTTTTATCTTCTTTTCTTAAGGAACTTCCAAGTTTCTAAGCGCGATCGCAAATATAACAATGCCTTAAGCGCATCATCCGATTAATTCAGCAAGAAAGAGATCTCGTTACAAGTGATTCAGGACATCGCGGTCCATAAGCAGCGGAAATAGATAGAAGACATGCAAAAATAAATTTTCATGGAAAGAGAAAGTTATTTCTTATTAGAAATGAAAATACATGAAATAAAATATAGTGTATAAAAAATACTGCATAAAAATATCATATCTTATATATATGTTTATAATATTTTTATTTAATATATTACGTGTACAAAATACACAGTACCGAAATCGTATCGAAATGCAACAAGAAATTAATTTTTTAATTTTAAAATAATTTTTTTCAAAATTAAAATCTTGAAATTAAAAACAAAAAAATTATATCTTACATTTTCCACTTATTTCTTCATAAAATTTATTAAAAAATTATTTTTTCGGCTGTACCATCAATTATAAAAAATTCTGAATAATTATAATTCGATTACTCTATATACTAATTCACATTCCAGCTTAAAAATATTTCTAATATTTTTTTATACCAAATATGTACATCACTATTGATGTTTTTCAAATACACTTTTTTCAAATATTTCATATATTTCATATATTCCATCAATTTCATATATTTTTCAAGGCAGATAAAGTTAAGGGTACAATTATATAGAATATGATTTAAATTGCATTTGTTTTGATGAAAATAGATATAAGTTGATATCAAAATGTTTTTAACGAACTGTTTTTCTCGCTCCATCCGGAAGGAATTTATCTAACGAATGACATGTGTGTTTAATAAATAGAGAGTAAAAGAGAAAAGAGAGGAGAGAGGGGAATAGGAAAGAGAAAGAGAAGGGGATGAAGGAGAAA
This sequence comes from Prenolepis imparis, assembly GCF_030444845.1. Classification (NCBI taxonomy): domain Eukaryota; kingdom Metazoa; phylum Arthropoda; class Insecta; order Hymenoptera; family Formicidae; genus Prenolepis; species Prenolepis imparis. The sequence continues at coordinate 22,779,831 of NW_028141159.1, read as the reverse complement.
GAGCTCATTGTCGATCGATCATGCGTCGAGTTATTGCGATGCGCGCGCCATTAATTAAATTCCACTTCGCGTTGTTTTCAACAGAGAAAGAATAATGACATTAATGTATTCTCTTTCTCTCTTACTCTTTAAAATTAAAACCATTTTCTTCAAAAAATCCAATTTTGATGCTTGTTTACTTTGGTAGCTTTTCATTTCCCTGTCTGATCTTTGATGTCTTTAATCTTTACAAATTCTATATAATGAAAAGAAGTATAAAAATAAACCATTTGCCAGTTAAACTTCGAATTTATATCAAAATTAAGTATTTGCAGGAAAAATATTTTAAATCAAAACACATGAAATGTCTTCTGTGAAGTTTATCTACAGATATTATAATGCATAATATCTTCTATATTATAATGCATAATATCTTCTATATCAATATAAACTAATATTATATTAATTTAAAAAAAAACACGTTTCTGAATAATTCAAATAAATTTTAACAATTTAAATAATATATGTCATAATAAATAATATCCAACATAATTCTAATATTCAATTTTAATCTTCTTTATGATTTGTATTTTCATATATTATTGTTATATTCATTTATTTGTATTATTTTTAAGACAATAATTTAATTACTTAAAAAATATTTAATAGCAAGATTTAAAAGTTCTATCATATAAAGAGTCTAATAAATAAAGAGAGAAAGAGAGAGAGAAGAGTAATATAAGTATAAGAGGGTATAAAAATATACACACACACACACATATATATATATACACAGTTGAAAAATTTGTTAAATTAAATTTAACAAATATCACATGTCCCAAACGGTCCACAGAAATTTTTGTGTTAATTTAACATAATACGGATTTGTTAAATGATGACACGAATATTGTGTTAATATTTTAACATAAAATAAATGCAAACTTCAAGTAAACTTAAAATAAATTTTGTGTTAAATTAACAGTTTTAATGTAAAAATTAACTAAAAAAATTGTTAATTTTACATTTTATCATCCCCACTTATATTATAAAGTAAAATTAACATTTTTTTCTGTAAATTTTAACAGATAAATCTTGTCACTAATAATATCGAACATATTTATTGTGTAAAATTAAAAGTAAATACACATTGTGTTATTTTTACACTTTTCTTCAGTTATTTTAATAATTTAACATTTGAGTTCAATTAACACAACAGCAATATGTTAATTTAACACATGAATGTGTTAAATATTTAACACAAAAATTTTAACGAGGACCGTTTTTAACAAGAAAACACAAATTTTCCAACTGTGTATATTTACATGTAAGTATATATACTCGATTTGTGAAATAAAAGTTCAAAAGAGCTTTACAGCTTTTTGACAAGATTTGTAACTATAGTAACCCGAATTGCGGAGTCAAATAACACTTTATTCCTATGAATAAAGGGGAAAGTCTAGATAAGGAAGAAAGGACAGGAAGGAAGAGAAACGTGAATGAGGACAGGGAGCACAAGTCAGGTGTTTTAGAGTGACTTCCGTGCAATGACCTATCCGGTTTCTCGCATAGAGCGAAACCGAAGACGAAGAGTGCCTCCTTGGATTTCACCTTGGGAGACCCGTTCACCGAGTACAGGCGAGCTTGGATTACTTAGGGCTATAATATGGGTCGACACTCCTCGCTCACGAAGCATTTCGACAGTCTGTCATTTTTTCATTAGCGTTGGATATTTTATCCTTAATGAGTTCTGGCAAAAGCTCCAAGTCTATCTTGGGTTCATAATTCGAAACAAAATTCTATTAATTTGGCAGATTAAAAAAGATTAAGAACACACTAGTGAAGGATAATATTATTTAAATGTATCTATAAAAAAATTTAATATTTTATTTGTTGTTTAAATTTTAAAGAGCAGGATAAAAAAAGGAAGCACTTTCGTCTATGTATACACTGTTTCTGGACACAGTTTTGGCTCTCTTCCGAAAAGCGTTGCATATTTCCCGTCCTATACAATATCAACTTGCGAGTAATATTTTTGTCTTTCCTCTGTCCGATGATAAATAACGCACGTCTTCAAAGCATAGAAAAAGCGAACGAATGACTGTTCGGCTTAAGGGAAACCGGAAGGACACAGGCTGACGTACATATCCCCAGCGGATTCGATGTATCTTTCAAAGGATTCTCCAAGCCGATATATTCGCGAGCGGGAAGAAAACGGAAGAATCCTCTTTCTCCTCCGAGGAGGATTTGGAAGTCAGACTCGATTTCCACCGTGGAAATGGGTTTTTCTGCTGTCGATCCACAAGGAATTCTTGCGAAGAGAGAATCTCGTCAAAGTAAGACCTGCATTGATATTATTATCCTTCGGCGGACGCGAAAATATCTTTCCATTCTATTTCTATGCGCGATTCTTTGGAATAAAGAATCGTGTTGAAATTCCCCAAACTTATTAGAAAACTAGCAATTCATAATTTTAGATTAATTAAAATGAAGATTAATAAATCAAATTTAATTCTAAAAATATATAAGGTATAAATTTAATTTAATTTCTTAGATATATATCAAGTAGAAATTTAATCACTAATTGCAATTTATATGATTACTTCGGAAATTAAATAATTCTAATCATTTCGACCTAATGTTCCAAGATATTATTCGTATAATTCAAAATCGTTTAAACTTATGGCAGTTTAAGCTTATGGATGAGCGAGTTGTTTTATTTTTTTGTATCACAAAAATTATTATTTATGTAACAAAAAAATATATACCTATATTAGCGACTTTTATAATAGAAAGAGAATCTCTGGGGAAAAAATAGAGGGTCCCTACAAAAATCTGCTTAATTACATGAAAGAAGATTTCAAGCGATTTGTATTTATTATAGAACTAATTTCGGAAAATTATTTAATCGAACGCGGCGGTATAAAGCTTTTTTGAGAATTAATCGTATATCTTTATTAATGGTAAAAAAAAACATTAAAAATTAAAAAAAAATGTTTTTCATAAATTATAATTAAAAATACAATCATTTATTTTATATTGTCAAATGCGAAACATCTTATATAATTATTAGAATAATTATAGAATAATTGTAGAATTACTATATTTCATTTAAATGAAACAAACAAATTAGAAATCTCGTCAATTTTCATCAAATTATTATTTTCAATTTTCGTTAAACTACTTTATTATAAATTATAAAACATGTAATGTACGCTTGACAAGAATTTTTAAACATATAGAATATAGAGCCTACGTTTTTCATTTAATACGAATGAATTTAATAAATTCCACAAATAAATTATAAATTAAAATTCGCAAAAATATTTTGTCCTTTCCATACGATCTCTCTTGCGAAATATATAAAAATCTAATATAATTTAAAATAATAATAATAATAAAATTAAAATAATAATAATATAATTTAATATTTTTGGAACAAAGTAATTATGAAATTAGTAATTTAATTCGGTTTTAGTTTAAGACTTAATTTGAAGAGGACCTTGTTCTCTCTTCAAGGAAAAGATTTTTGAAGGGACAACCTTTCCACACACAAAAAAAAAAAAAAAAAGAAATGAGACTCGTCCGCGGCCTTATTCGTGGGAGAATAAGCGGATCACGGCTAAGTGGCTTACATAAGAATCAACCGAAGGGTTTCCTCTCGCTCTCGGCCACTTTGCTATCATATTTCATAGTAATCATTGATTAAAATCGATTTCCTCGCGGTACGTGAGATCGCCAGATCGTTTTCCTTTCCTTCCTGCATTGATTTCGAATGATCTCGTGCAATAGATCCACTACATGATTTATCTTCGATATTAATGTTCGCATCATAACTGAATGTTACATGTTTCAATCAATATCCATCATATTTATCTTATCTCAGTTTTATCATTTTATGTCAAAAAGAAATTTTGTTTTAATTAAATGTTATGCAAAGTTATATATATTGTCCTATAATGATCGCCTATAATTATATATTTTGTCTTATAATGATCGCCTAAAAAATATATTACAGCAATTTCTGAATAAAGTAACTTTTCTTTTTTAAAAAAATTTTAAATAATACATTTTTCAGTTTATTCAACATTTTAATGAATGAAAATTATTGCAAAGAATAATAAAAATATAATAGATATAAATATGAATAGATTGGATTTATCTTTTTACAATTATTGCAAAAAAAATTATAAAAGTATCGATATATGATTCCGTTTTAATATCGGAATAAAGGAAAAGCTTTCTTCCTAGATTTATTTATTTATTTTCTTTTTTTTTTACCTCTTAACGCCGATTTCCGCATAACGACCTCTGCTGATCGCTCGCGTCGCCACCACATTCCTGTTGTTACCATTGCCGGGATTTGTGTACAACGTCAATATGTTGTTGCTGTTAATGTTGCCGATGATCGGCGGCAACATTATGGCAAGAATCCACGATCGTATTTCTCACGACGTTCAGACGACGACGATTGGCATTTCACTGATGCACCGATGCGCGTCGGGATTTTTATAGTCCTTTGGAGGAAAAAATTTGCTTGGTCACTCGAACGCGATCTACGAGATTGATTGGTCCAGATCTATAGGAGGTACGAACGATCGAAGCGTGAAATATCGGTTGCAAAATGATTATATAACCATCTTATATATTTATGATCGAAAAAATGTCCCTTTTTAAAACTGGAGTTTTATTTACAAGAATTAAATAATTTTAGAAACATAAATGAACTATATCTCTCTAGAAATTATTAATTAATAAATATATAAATTTTATTTTATATGAATTAAATATACATATAATATAAATTATTAAATTTTGGAATTATATATTTATGGAATTTAATATTGGGGATTTAATATGGGAATTAAATATTTTGTAATTATAGATAATTTGTGGAGAGAGATTTTATTTATTGCTAAAATCATTTAATTTTTCTAATAAAATAGTTTCAAAGATAAGTTGAAGTTCAAAGAAAGTTTGTTTTGTATTTTTGTATTATATATATTATATATATTCTTTAACGAGTTTAATAATAGCAAAAAATATCTGTCGCAATTCAAGCATTTTATTTTATATGAATTAAATATATATGTAAATTATTAAATTTTGGAATTATATATTTATGGAATTTAATATTGGGGATTTAATATCGGAATTAAATATTTTGTAATTAGATAGTTTGTTGAGGGAGATTTTATTTACTGCTAAAATTATTTTATTTTTCTAATAAAATAGTTTCAAAGACGAAAGTTTGTTTTGTATTGTTGTATTATATATATTATATATATTCTTTTTAACGAGTTTAATAATAGCAAGAAATATCTGTCGCAATTCAAGCATTTTATTTTATATGAATTAAATATATATGTAAATTATTAAATTTTGGAATTATATATTTATGGAATTTAATATTGGGGATTTAATATCGGAATTAAATATTTTGTAATTAGATAGTTTGTTGAGGGAAATTTTATTTATTGCTAAAATCATTTCATTTTTCTAATAAAATAGTTTCAAAGACGAAAGTTTGTATTTTTGTATTATATATATTATATATATTCTTTAACGAGTTTAATAATAGCAAGAAATATCTGTCGCAATTCAAGTATTTCTCAACATTTTCGTGAAACGATAATGGCGGCTAAAAATCAAGCTATATGGCCACGGGGAAAAAGGGTGTACGAAGTTAAATGCCGAGAAGAGAGCTGGAAATGGGAGATATCGTGTTTGCGCCAGGGCCATCCGGCGACTTCCGTCCTGTTCTCTTTCATTTCTCGACCGGCCAATATCCTCGAACGTGCTTCTGAGATCTTCCTTTTTTCCTCCACAAACGCGATATCGATAATAACACACTCGTTTCTCCTTCCGCGAGCCGTTTCCTCTTTTTATGTCTGTGAGCGGGTCCTATATTTTCGGCTAGGGTAACGTGGCTCATGATTGTTACTCTTTATTTCCATTGTGCTATTCACAGAATAACAAAGAAATACTGTAAGAATAGGATACGATTGCGTATCGCAACCTTGACCTTGAAAAATATATCCGTTTCCTGTTTATGTAACATTTTTATTTCTACGCGAATTGATATTTCTTTTGAAAAAAGGCTTATGACACTCAATGAATTTTGTACGTCGCATTAATGCTATTCTCTTCCCTTTCCCTCTAAAGTATTTTAAATTCATAGTTTTTAAATTGTTTAAATTTTTTAGAATTAAAAATATAAATTTAAAACGACTTGAAAATAAGCTCTGTGGCTAAACAATTTTTTTTCGAAGAAAGCTCTATTAAATTCATCAAATAAATTATAATTCAGAGAAAATGCTCTCTGTGATAACTTCTGCATAAGTAATTAATTAAGTACCGTAGTTAGATAATTAGGCAATATTTGTACGATTTGATCTGCCTCGTTTAACTTACTCGGTTTCGACGGAAACTGAATTAAGTGGAAGATGTTATTGCGCTCAAATATTGTCGCAGATTCCGGAAAGATTTAATCTCGCTCGCCGTTTCAACGTTTTCATCGTCTCTTGACATTTGGTTCACGAGTATTTATATATAATAGCAATTTAAAGCTTTCTACATTAAGAATTCGCGTCGCGAACTACTCGATTTTTGTGTTTATACAGTTCCAAAAATGGAATCGCTTTTATTATAAATCCTGTTTCGGCATTTAATCATAAAGCTGCAAACACATTGTGCGATTGTATTAGAAAGACTTATAAACGGGGATTGATAGTGTTTTCTCTTATTATCAAATCGCGCAAACAATTTCATATAAAATCGATCTTAAATCCTTTATAGATTTAAAAATATAAAATATAAAAAACCTATATCCCTTTAGTCTTTGAATTAGAAATAGTCTTTGAAATAAAATAAGATATTTATGTATATACTACTATTTTATATAAAATTCTTTATATAAAAATCCTTTTATAATTTATCTTCAATCTTCGCTTCACAGAAATTACAGTATTATATACCAAATAAAGGATTTAATGATGATTTTATAATTAAAAATATAAAATATTTTAATTTATATAAATTTATTTATAATTAATATAAAAAAATTTATTTAATTTATATATATTAAATATAAAATATTTTAATTTTAATTTATATATTAATTTAATATTAATTTTTTTATATTTTATATTTTTTATTTTATACTAATTTAATATTTTAATATTTTTGATGCAATTGTTTTTCATGGACAGTCGTCAAAACGTGACATGCGTGCCATCGTAACTCATCTCGCAGTAATTCCACTTTCATCGGCGGAAAAAATGAATTCTAATAGTGATTGATGGTTTCGCCCGCTGCTCAATCGAGAGCTACGACTCATTTTCACGAGTCCGACATAATGCGCCAACGTCAGCAGTCTCGGTAAGACGTAATGACGATCGATGAGCGAATTAATTTAGAGTCTCACTATCTGTATGAAATTTACTCGATCCAGAGAGACAAAAATATTTCATCCACTTGTATATCAAGTAAAATTCTGCTTTTAGCATTTTAAGCTGTAAGTGTGTTTCGTTTTTTCGTCCAATTTATATGTGATGCATTAAAAAGTATCATTTGAGTAATTATTATCCATTTAAAAATGTAGTGTTTATAGTCATTCTTTATTAATTTTGAAAATTCGTCCAAAAGATTTAAAAAAACAACTCAAAGTTTTTACTAGTTTAATGTGTATCAAAAATACTATGTACTAATTTTTTCAGGTTTTTAAATTTAGTCGCACATACAATTTTTTTACTTTAAAGTTGGCTAATTTTTAACTTTTTCAAAGTTTGGATAATTTTTTCATTTTATAAAGTATTGAAAAAACAGGCTAAGATTTTTTCAATAATATAAAAAATATTTTTTTAAATAAAAACTTTTGTACTTTGAAAGTATAGGCTACAAATATGTAAAAAATTATCAAAATTAAAATCATGCAACAACCTCTTCTTATTAAATTAAAATGAAATAATTCTGTACAAAAATTTAATTCTCATAATTTACTATACACAATATTAGGGAAAAAAATATATAATTAAAATTGAGAATCCGCGTGAATAATGTCACAAACTATTTCACCTTACACGTTCGTCTCACAACATTACTTGATGATATTATTTTTAACAGACCGAAAAATAATGCAGTAATTGTTATTCACGCTTGATTGATTATATAGGTGAGAGTACAACAAAATAAATCATATTTTTTCCCCTTTTTTAAATTGCTCGATAACTTGTCGCTAAATAAGTGCGACATCATTTTTCTTGCTCGCTTTTGATCGTTCTTGAACGCTAACTCCGGCACGAGACGTGAAAAGATCACACTCGAAGGAGGAAGGACGTAAATATATTACGTCACTGCACATAAAATGAAAAAAAAATTAGACTCGACGTCCCTCTCGGCATTTCGAATATTTAATCATGCATCGTGCACTGTTATTAATCTCTGAACTCACACAACATATGATGATACAATTCAAGAATGACTTACTGTTCCGTCAAAGTATGACAATTCAAAAACTTATGCATTTTTTGCGACATGCTAATGGTGAAAAATTTGTTTTTACATTTTAAATACATATTTTCGCCTATTATGAGAGATCCAAATAATTTTATAATCCGGTAATTTTCTAAACATATGAAATTAATCGTTTCATAGTCTAAAAATAATTTAATTATATTGTTTTTTACCTTATTTTGACGGAAAGTTAAATATCAAATAAAATTTTTATCGAAATAAAATCCAAATTATGTAAACAAAGATTTTGCATTATTCTTATACTACAAAACTTTGCACACAATTGCAATATTACTCGCAATGATCGATTATTCATCATATTTATCAGTTTATTGCATTCCCAGTGATAAAGCTTATTCGAGATAAGAGTGCATCTTCCAAGAATTAGCTCAGAGTATGATTGATTCATAGCTTGCTGACTAATTTATTAGATATATTGGTATCACTTTTAGCAGACAAGAAAAAGAAAAATGAGCTAATTTCCAAACCGTTTTCTCATATTTTAATATATTTTATATCTATTATTATATATTTTTAAAAATAGCTGTTACAAAATATATTTCCGTATTATTTGAAGATATAAATTAAGACAGAAAATATGCAAGCTTCTCGATGAAATAAAAGTTCACAGAACAGTCCTAAATAAAATTTACTCGCTCGATCGAGAGTCAATGCAATGATACTATCGTAAAATGGTCATAAAACATATCATTTTCCTCCGCTGTTTTTATTATGCTTCGATTGTGACGTATGCAGTTTATATCGGCAATAAGAGCACAAAATTTTACACCGGTCATTTTTTGTGCATAGGTCAGTAACAAAATAAAAATGTGATATTACTTTTGTAAAAATAACGCTTAATAAAATCTCACCAAGTCATCCATGGCTGTGTGGTAAATAAATCTGATTATTAATTAATTTAATTGCTTATATATTTTAAATATTTTATTGTAATTCTTTCATTAAATATCTGAAAAACGCAAAATGCTAATATTCGAGAAAATTTGGAGATCCAAAATAATAATTACCTACGAAAATATTCTCCGCATTATAAATACAGTTGGAAAATGTGTGTTTTCTTGTTAAAAACGGTCCCCGTTAAAATTTTTGTGTTAAATATTTAACACATTCATGTGTTAATTTAACATATTGCTGTTATGTTAATTGGACTCAAATGTTAAATTATTAAAACAACTAAAAAAAAGTGTAAAAATAACACAATGTATATCTATTTTTAATTTTACACAATAAATATGTTTCGTATTATTAGTGACAAGATTTATCTGTTAAAATTTACAGAAAAAAAATGTTAATTTTACTTTATAATATAAGTGAGGGTGATAAAATATAAAATTAACAATTTTTTTAGTTAATTTTTACATTAAAACTATGTTAATTTTACACAAAATTTATTTTAAGTTTATTTGAAGTTTGCATTTATTTTATGTTAAAATATTAACACAATATTCGTGTCACCATTTAACATATCCGTATTATGTTAAATTAACACAAAAATTTCTGTGGACCTTTTGGGACAGGTGATATTTGTTAAATTTAACACAAATTTTTCAACTGTGTATAAAATTGATAAAAATTTTTAAAAATAGATTAATATATGAAAAATGCTAGTATTCAGGTTTTATTAACAAGAATATATATAGATTCGATTTATCCTTCTATTTTGATTTTAATCAATCACAACGATTTATTACGTATCTATAAAAATTTGTTTATATAATAATTGCTTTAATTGTGTTATTAAAATTCAATTTTATATAAAAAAATAAATTTTAAATTTGAAAAGACAAAAGTATACATTACATTTTTTCTTCTTTCTCTATATAAAATTATTATAATCAAATAATGATAAAATGAACATAATAGATGTAAAAATTATTTTCTTGTTTAATAAATAATGATAATAAATCTTCAATTTCTTTACATTCTTTTGAATTTCTCATAATAATTTCTTTACAATATTCTTTCGGATGAGAAAATTCTTTTTGCTTTCCTTTAGGGAGAAATGACTTTCTAAAAAAACAAAATTTGCTCACTCAATAAAACTTCTATCGATAAAGCATCTGTACAGATTTATAATAAACGATCAAGCAACTTTCCATCTAATATCAATCCTACTCCAAGTTTATACAAACAGCTGTCTCATTCGAATAAATGAACGGATTCCACATCAGAAAGTTTTTCAGGACAAATAAAATATCATAACTGCACTTATTCAATATCAACATTCCATAGATATCTTGATGAAGAAATTTACGTTGTAAATTCATGTCGCTACCGGAAATAGAAAGCGTCTTTTCTTGTAAACAACTATTTCTAATGCATTTTTTTTACAATATCGATATATTTATAAGTTTTACAATTTATTATCTCCAAAATAAGCAATATATAAGTCTCTCTAATATAATTATATGTATACAAATTAAAAAATAAATTATATAAAATTCAAAAATATATAACATTAATCTGAAAAGAGTATATGGACAAAGTGTAGACTATTTATTATTAATTACAAATTTATTTAGACTGTTCCAGTCTATAAAAAAAGAAACTATCGGTATTATTATTAAATAATGAGAATAAATGGGACTTTTCATCGCGATGCGACCTTCGCAGTTTATTTCCGGTACCGTAAAATCGCGTTCCTATTTTTACACTGTTTATTCTGTCCTCGGACAGAAAATAGACCGGCAATAAAGGCGACTGCACAATCAGGAAGTCAGCGTAGCGAAACCAAGATGAAATCGCGGCGGCAGAGAACGATCTCCACATAATGTTGGCGAAAACGACAGTAGCAATTTCCCCCCCGTCGCGTCGCCGCGAAAATCACCGGCAATCAATAATATCGCATTTTTTTCAAAGTGCTCGGATGCCGTCGACCGCAAATATTCCATGACACGGCATACTTGCTCTTTTTACATAAAACTCGATAACTGTTTAGATATATAATAAGTAGATGGTAACTAGAAGTGTAGCGGATTCCTCATATGTAACTCCAAGTATTTATTGTGACTGCACTTCCTGAATAAATTTGATTATTTAAGATATCAAAGTACAGAGATCATATCAATATTTGTTTTAGAAATTTTTATATCGAATCTTAGAATATCAATATTTGTTTTAGGAATTTTTATATCGAATCTTTGGCCAAATTTTTTTATTTCAAATATTCCTAGTGCATTATAAGATTAAAATTGCAAATCTATATAATAGACAAAAAAGATGTATATTTTATATGTTAGATTTCATTTTCGTGATTCCAATGTTCTTTAAAAATATTCTATTTTTCTCCTATTTTTAATATGAAATGAATTAATTAAACAAATAGATTAGCGCAATAGAATTTAGTTTTTATTCGTCATACGATCTGATCTGTATTATAGGCTAACAACTTTAATAAGAGCAAGAAATAAAAATAAAATCTTTTCTGCAAAAATTAAAAGAAAAATAAATTTAATCAAGTAAAACTGTCTTATATTTCCTTTTCATTATTATCTCTTAATGTATCTGAAAATAAATTAATTTTATTTTAAAATATAATCTAATGGTGAACTAAAAACAGAACAGATGAGCTATTGTTATAAGGTCAAAATCCCCCATCAAGACTGGACTTCATAATTTTCTGCTCCAATCATGATCGTCTCTAAACATGATATCGTATCACGATATCATATCGTATGTACGAATAGATAGTAACAAATCAATTTTTCTTCTTTCTCATCTTATCCTATAAATGCCTTCTTTTTGGAACGCTATAACCACTCTATGTTCCATCTTATTCCCCTCTTGTCGCCAAATATATACTGTTTCTATTTTCACGAATATTTTCAAACGTTGTTATAGCCATATTTGCATTTTCTTTAAATTTTGTGAGAAATTTTTATAATCAGAGTTATAGTAAGATGGGATATTTATATAATAGTTTATTTAATAATTATTTGTTTTTTTAGAAGAGCTTATTCTTTATATTTATATTCATATATTCAACATGGTATAGTTTTTAAAGAAATAAAAGATTTAAGTTTAATTGGGTTAAAAGATTTTATTATTTTATTAATACATATTTATCCATTAATTATTTTATTATTAAATTTAGTAATAATATATTAAAGGAGATTAAAATATTAAAAAATTAAATAAATAATACAGTAAAAATTTATTTAAGTAGTTTAATGAAAAAAATATTAGTGTGTGGAATTAATGATATAATAGAATTAATTATATAAATTATCTAAGATAAAAATTTATATAATTAATTCTATTATATAATTTCTATTATTTAATTTATATAAATTATCTAAGATAAAAATTTATCTTAGATAATTTATATAAATTTATACATTGTCGTAGCCTCGATAAAATTTCAATATTATTATATTTAAACTAAAAAATTTATTATTATTTTTAATTATCTTGATTAATTATTCAATTGGGTCGATTATTCTAAACTCGTATTTTTAATTATATTATTTTTTTATTTTTTAGTTATATTATTTTATATTTAGTTATATTTAAACTCTATAGAAGTTTTCCTGGTGACTCATAGCAATTTTCATTAAATAACATTCGTGACTGTCACATGACATAGTATCACATATATATGCAGCAAATAAAAAGAGTTAAAACCTCGATTGGCATAAAACGACAATATATACTTTGCAACCGATATATATGTATAATAATTGACTAAAAAAATGCACAACTAAATATATATATATATATAAATTATAACTCATTGTCAAGAGATCGGAGCAGATAATCGTGGTCGCATCTCCTTCAGATCAAGGCCAAGAACCGATATCGAAACCTACTCGTGCTATTGTTGTGACGTCACCCACCAATTCGACCGAGTGCACCGAATCGAGAGCACAGCGTACTGTATTTTTTCCCTTTCTTTCGTCTCTTTTTCACGCACTATCGAACGCGGGGACAAAAAGGACGACGACGACGACGGGACGCGCCGGGACGCCCGTCGGCGACGCACTGCCGGCAGCGTCGTGACGACACATAAACCGATACGGGAACGACGACGCCAGTGACTGCCGGCCGAGAGACGAGGGGATCCCCTTCGCGTCGCGAAAGAGCGGCAATGGCGGAGGGGAGGGGGTGGTTAGGTGCGTCGGGGGGTGCGCAGGCGCGTGCGGGCGCCGCCGCTTCATTCTAGAAATGCTCGATCCGCCACACTGACCGTCACCATAGGGACCGTGAGGCGACTATTCGAACCGGTCTGGCATAAAGATGGACCGACGCTGTCGCGAGCATCTGTTACGTCTGGACGCTCCTGTCATCCCTTCCTCGTTATTGTTATCTCTGGAGGGAGGCATTAACGAATGTCACCGGCAAGTGGAATTCATTATTTCAGATTGATATCGATAAGAATTAATATGCATTTCATTATAATTCTATATATACGTGTATATTTTCGATGTATTTATTTTCTTTCGAGCTTCCCGAAAATTTCCCTTTTTTATAGATATTTTATTTTATTTATAAATTTATATTATTTCGATAAATTTTTTTATAAATAAATTTATAAAAAAATTTATTGAAATAATATAAATTTATAAATAAAATAAAATAATTTGGGGAAAAATAAAAGGGAAAATTTTCGGGAAACTTGAAAAAGAATTAATATAATAATACATTGAAAATATATTTAAAATAAAAAAATATTGAAGATATTAAATTAGTTTACGTTTGACATTTGAGCTAACAACAAGCGGAAAATGTCTAGTATGTCAGAAATTTTATTCGCTAAATAATACATATAATTATTTAAAGGGTTTGAAATTTTTGTGAGATACAATGCAGTTTTAATTCGTTCTATCGTGAGAAAATTATGCTCTTTCTAATAATTTTCATCGAAATATAAAACTTAATTTACTTCAAAATATATCAGAATAAGCACAATGTAATTTATTAATTTATATAAATTAAAACTTAATTTATATATAAACTAAAAAAAAAAAGATTATCATAAGGTTTCCTTATTATTTTAGTATTATCAATGTGGAGTGATTATCACGAATCAATGAAGATGAATCATTAATTTGTTCAAAACAACTTAATTAAAAAAAAACCATTGTCTCGAACATGTTTTATTAGTACATTTAATATATTATAATAATAAAATAATAATAAAATAATAATAAAATAATAATAAAATAATAATAAAGTAAAATTAAAGTACAAAAAAAAACTCACAAGCTTAAAAAAGGAAGATATCTATTTAGTATTGCATATTGTATGCAACATAATGACAAATGTCAGATAAAACTTTTAGTCTACTTTATTAAATAAGCCTTCTGAAAAAAAATTAGTTTTTAGATATAGTATTATCTTTTTATCATAAAAATATAATATTTTACTTATCAGTATTTATAAATATAATTTCAGTATCTTATCAGACAGCGATTTCAATCGCGATCGTAACTTAACAATGAACAAATAATAAGAACACAAAAGTTATTTTATGTATTTGGAAATTGTTTTTACCGTATCTTATGTCGGAAGTATTGAAAATCGCACCGTATAGATTAACCTGAAAGTTATGCTGTGTAAAATACAATGCATTATTTATCCGTTAGCAATGTCGACACGCACTGATTATCACGCATGCCGATAAGCCGATATATATTCTTTCTCTAATGTGCAATGTGTTAGCACATCTTGCAGAATATCCCGAAACCATCAGGTAAACTTCAAGTTTACTTCAAGAAAAATTTAAATATAATAATTATTATTTGAAATTAAAAAGTTATAATAAATAGTCTTGCAATATATTTTCCGTTTATTGAGAAAAATTCCACAGGAAAGACGAATTTTCTAAGATGTAAGATAAATGACATTATATTATTATTATTTTAAAAATTAATTATTATTTCCAAAATAAATTTGATAATTTTTAAAATATAGGCTATTAAAACTTAAATTATAACGTGCAACCTCTTTTAAAAGAGATTATATTGGAAGATAAAAAATATTAAATTAGTTCATTAAATATATGTAGGTGTATAATAAAATTTATACGATATATATCGCTATACATTTTGCGAATGGGATGGCAATAAAAGCTTTTTCTTCCGGCGACGCGCGGTGAGCAAGAGTTTCTTTCGTGTTCGGACAGTGGAAATCGTAAATGCTTTTCGCGCTCGGTCGGTTTGTTCAACCTTGCGGAAACCACCTGATTCAACGCAATTTTGATGCTGTCCAGCGTAAAACTCCTGCTGCAACTCTGAAGTCAATGTACTCTTATGAAAAATACCAAGAGTTCTACAATCCTTTGATAAATAATTTAAAGGATTTACATTTTTTTTCAATTTTTGGGGAGAGATAAAGAGCACGCAATTATATTTTTCTCAAATATTATCAAAGATTTTAAAAATACGATTTATCGCTCGTATATTAATATTTACGCATTTTTTAAATAAAGACTATATTAACAAAAATAATTTATATAATAATCCAAATAGAAAAAATGTAAAAAATACTTATATAATATGTTTTTATATATTATTTTATATTTTTATATATTATATACATATATAATATATTTATATATATAATATATAATATATTTTTATTTTATATTCATATGTATATATAAATTTAATATTTTACATATAAAAGTATACATATATGTATATGTATATATATGTTATTAGAAATAAATTTAATATTATATATATAAATATATAAATAAAATAATACATATAAAATATATAAAAAATATATAAATAACATTTTAATTTTATATACATATAATATTTTATTTTTTTAAATTTATATATATACAATAAGAAAGATATAAAATATATATAAAGTTTAAATGAAAAATAATCAAAATAAAAATTCATTATTATTATTCAATCTGTAAAAATGTATGTGTGTGCCCTTAAAGTTTTAAAGTTTAATGACAAGAATTCAAATTAAATCCCTTTGATTGCGTACCCTTCAAAAAATTAATACATCCAAGCAGAAAACAATGATTTTCTCGTTTTTTGATTTGATCTTTTCGATTGCAAAGCTCATGGGCTTTTTGCAATTTGGCGGGAGGCTCTTTAGAAATGATCGTTTATCTTCCGGTCTCCGGCGTGATAACTTTTTCTCACGGAAGGATTCGTGGGGAGAGCGAGTTTGATGCTTGCTCGCGCCAGTAAAATCCATGCCCTCGCCACAAATCTCTTCCGCCCCGGTGGTGCTTCTTGCTTCCTTGCGATGTCGATCCCCTTTACAACCTTCCTTCTAATCCAGCCACCCACGCGCGCTCTCTTCGCGAGACTTAAGAATATCTATGTACTCTCCCGGCCCAAAGAAGTGCCGCTGGCCGTATGGATCAATGCCGAGATGAATGGAACTCGAGTATATGCGAGAAACTTTGGGTGACATCATAGTTGATGTGGGAGGAAGAAAATAAAAAAGTAAGAGACTATACACACACATATGTACATGCATATATATAATGCATGTATCTAACAGAGTTGACAATAAAAATAATAATAATAATTTAATATAATATAATAATAAATAAAATAGAAATAGAAATAATAAACATATAAATTATTACAGTAATCTAGTTATAATAAAACGACTATTTATATTTATCAAATAAATAATTTTAAATTTACATTTTTTTAAAAATCAGATAATATCAATTATATAAAAAAAAAATTATAAAAATTATATAAAAAAATTATTAACGTTAATAAATATTAGTTTCTTATTGCATATATAAAGATGTAAAATATTAGAAGTAGGAGAGAGGCAAGATTGCAAATGTTATAATTGAATATATATTTTTTTTTAAACGCCTTTATGCATATTTTCTGTATTTATATTTAGATTGAAAATAAATCCTTTCAGTTTCTCAGCATTTCCTTGAGTTCAATGTGAACGTTCTTAAAAGCATGAGGACTCAGGTGCGGAAAAAATTCGCGTATATAAACTTTCTCGTCTTCAAAGTTTCTCAAGAATATATATGTATAGCCGGACCTAAAATTATACCATTTTCGTGGACAGTGGGTGGCGAAGGGGAAGTTGCAAACTTCATAAGAGTATAAATTCAAAGGATTATGCGCCACTCGCTTTTAGGGTTCAGAGTTGTTCAAAGTGTACCTCTCGTCATAGACTGTCAAAACTTTAACTATACGTTTCACGTCTTTAAAGCTATGAAAAATTTAATACTATAAAAAAATACAAAATATCGCAAAAATATTAAATAAGTGTATATCTTAAAACATTAGACATAAAATATCTTTTTTAATAATAATGTAAAAAAGGAATATTGTACATAAAAAAAAGGTTTTTGGAAGTTATTATTAGTTATAAAATAAAAATTATATTTAGTTATTTCAATTTAATCTGTAATTTTTAATTCTAGTTTCTCCTCCCCCCCTCTCTCTCTTTTCTTTTTCTTTCTATCCAAAGATTTTCAATTTTAATTTTTAATTCTAAATTTTAAATTAGTCTTAAAATATTTCACTTTTTAATTCTAGTTATTTTTACAACTAATATACATGTATAAGTGTCCTAATATGTAAATTATGTAATTACATTGGAAAATTTTTAATTACGTTCTATATGCGTTTCATATCATTTACTAAAAAAAACTACGGAATAAAAATTGAGAAAGCAGAAAGAGATTGCCGGATGTCGAAAAAATTTCGGTAGAAGAGACGGTCGCGGCCCAAAGGGTCGTAAAGAGATTACAAAAAACCGTCCGTCCTGTCATTTTCGAACGAACGGGGTTTTCTGCAGGCAAACTTTCCCTCAGAGCTTCTCTTCCTCCCTTTTTCTGTTGCTCGGTAGCGCATGGAAGTGAGCGGAAGAGTTGCAGAGGGAAAATTATGGGGAGACGAGTGCTGTTAAGTAATCATCCCTACATGTATGTACATGCACCATACGTGCGATGAAAATATCTACCGATGCGAGAGATATTCTTTTTCCTCTCTTTTATAAAAAAAAAGTACCTATGTTTAAAATTACAATATGACATGTGTATGTTTGCAGAGTGAATATAGATTTTTTTTTTGCTTTTTTCACGCAATGTTGTTTGTTTATATTCAAAGAAAAGAAGAAATATTCTCGATATTAATTATATTACATGTATAGTTAAATATTATTTTATATTACATTATGATCTTATATATAATGTATCTAAATCATGATATAATCGTTAGGCAAGTTGTTATTCGTCAAGGGAAAACAAGCAAAAGATGTAGATTAAGTTTTTATTGAGAAAGTAATTGAAAAAGATAATTAAAAAAGTGAATTTGCAATTCACTTTGCGATTGTAGTTATGGAAATATTATCTCGCCATAGCAGTTATGGAAATATTATCTCATCACAGCGAGACAGTCAATAATTCGACTGCGATGCGTATTTAAAGTATATAAAAATATATTCATAATGAAAACTTTGTCATAAATTATATTTCAAATATTTCAAATATTAAATAATATATTTCAAATATTTTGACATTATAAACCCGTGTAGTTAAAAGCTATACTTTCCCAGTATTCAGCGAGATAATTGCACATAAATGTAATCGTAATGGCGAATTGTATATATATGCATAATAATTAACCGTTTTCTCCGTGTTTCTAATGTTTTAAACGAAAATACCACGCAATGAACTTTCGCTCGCAAAAGAAAAACGCATGACAACACGAGATTCACGGATATGCACAAATAGACAATTCGCACGACATGCCAATTTTGTCCTTGAGCTATGATTAATGATCAGAAAGTGATCAGAAACAAACATCAAATTTTTATTTTCTTATGTTTTATAATTCACAAATATGTATATTATTTGAAATAAATTATAATTTATTATATTTAATTAACTCTCTTTCCATTACTAACATTTATTTAATTATAATTTTACTAAAATTAAAATACTATATATAGATCATTGGTGAAAGAATGCGCTGATTTAATATTTTAAAGAGCGAATTTTAATAAAATGTTAACAAAGAGAAAAGAATTGATAAAAATTTCTAAATAAAAAAAACAGATACTTATATTTAATAATTTAAAAGGGAGGATTTTTTTCTTCATTTCTTCTTATTGTTAGCTGGAAAATAATACCTGAGAAAATATGCAAAACTTCTTCCCGAGAGAGCGACGAAATACTTCATTGTAATTCTTTCATTAAATATAAAAACGCAAAATGCTAATATTCGAGAAAATTCAGAGATCCAAAATAATAATTACAAAAATTCTTCGCGTTATAAATATAAAATTAATAAAAATTTCTAAAAAATGCTAATATTCCAGTTTTATTAACAAGAATATATATAGAATGATTCGATCTATCCTCCAACGTTGATTTTAATCAATTAATGATTTATTACGTATCTATAAACAATTTTTTATATAATAATTGTGTTATTAAATTTAATTGTGTTATTAAAATTCAATTTTATATTGAGAAATAAATTTTAAATTTAAAAAGATAAAAGCATAGCACACATTTTTTTCTCGTAGTACTTTTTTTCTCTTTATCATCTATCTACCAGGATAATACCTTTAAGTACTTTTAATAATTTTCCATTATACTAACATTTATTTAATTATAATTACAATTTTACTATAAAATTAAAATCTATATAGATTGTTGGTGAAAGAATGCGCTGATTTAATACTTAAAGAGCGAATTTTAATAAAATATTAACAGAGAGAAAAGAATTGATAAAAATTTCTAAATAAAAAAAATAACAGATACTTATATTTAATAATATATTTAAATAATATATTAAATAATATAAATAATATATTTAATTTATATTTAATAATATATTTAAATAATATATTAAATACTATAAATAATATATTTGATTTATATTAAATAATATATTTAAATAATATATTTAAAAGCAAAGATTTTTTCTTCGTTTCTTCTTAGCTGGAAAATAATATCTGAGAAAATATGCAAAACCTCTTTTCCCGAGAGCGACCCCCTTCTTCCTGATCCCCGCCGAATCGGGAGACATGTCATTTGGCGTTTTTCAATGCGGCGTGCGAGATTTTCCGATTCAAAAAGCAATCAGCCCCAAGACCAAAGGCAAGAGAATGTCGAGCGGGGGGCGTCACTGCGTACGTGATGCGATTTCCCTCTGCGCGAGAGCTCGGATGATTTTTCCTTCGCTCTTTCCCTCCGGGGACGACCGTCGCTCTTTGACAGAGACGAAGCTCGAGATATGACGTATCGCATCGGCGGAAGAGAAAAAAAAAGGAGGAACGAAGGGAAACGTTAAAAGCGCGTGGCGGACGACAAATTGTCGTGCAGATACGATATGATACACGCTGTTGTGTTACCTAAGCGCTAGGCAAAGTGTGTCTTCTCCTGTCTCTTATTCTTTTCTCTCTTCTCTGCTGTTCCAGATCGACCTATGTATATACAGGCTGATTCTAAATAAGTGCGAAAAATTTTAGATGATTCTTTGTCGAAAATTAAAGAGGAGTTTTTCATAAATATACAGGGTGTTAAAAAATTAGACCGACAAACTTTGAAGGGAAAAAGAAGACTTCAAAATAAAATTTTTTTATTAATATTAATTTTCTCTACAACGTTTAATACTACATGATATGAGATATGGGTTTGTGTGCAGTTTGTTACCTTTGTATTAAAATTAATGGAGGAATTTTTGAACATTTACTGTAAAAAGAGTGTGAATTAGTTTTATGTATTTGTTCTGTGTTTTGTTCAAGATTAAAATACAATTTAATTTTTCTACTTATATGTTTGTTTATTGTTTAACAAAGCCATAAACTCCTATTTCATGTAGTATACTTAAAACTAAAAACGTCGTAGAGAAAAATATTATTAATAAAAAAATGTTTATTTTGAAGTTTCCCTTCAAAATTTGTCGGTCTAATGTTTTAACACCCTGTATACTCTTTTATCCTTCCCTTTAGAAATTACACTCCTCCAAAGGGGGATGTGAAAATTAGGTTTTTTTCTCAAATTTTGAACAAGTTAAAAACATGAAATTTGATAGATATTTTCCAGTAAAAAGGATGTTTATTAATATTTTTTTAATCTTCCCATATCGTATAAGGGGATGATAAAATTAGCAACTCCTATTCAATTTTTTATTAGAACTTTTTAACGCACCGGAATGTGATTATCTAAAAATATGCATTAGAAAGCTCTTTTAAAAACATTTTTATCTCTTTTATTTTTTCGTAAAATCAGTAGTTTTCAAGAAAAAATACATTATTATGCACAACATAGTGCTAAATGGCATTATAAGAAATTGAATTTTAGAATAAAAAAAAAAGAAACAAGCAGAACAAAATGTCCACTAAATTTAATTTTCTTAACCTGTCGAAATTTGGAAAAAATAAAAATTTCTCTCTTTAGAGGAGTGTAACTCCTTAAGAAGGGATGTGGAAGTATATATTTGTATGAAAGATCACCCCTCCCTTAATTTTCGACAAAGAATTTATTCTAAAATTTTTCGCATTTATTTAGAATCACCCTGTATATGTACATACACCTCGTCTAATAAGACGGCGAACAAACGAGCCGATATTTATCACGGGGTGCCCATTACCGCTATGCGAGAATGGAGGGCGATTGTACCGTTCGGTTCGTCTCGATTCGATGGCGAACTCCGGGACTCCAATAAATTAGTATCTATGTTTATCTGTATTATCGCGCGCGTGTCTCTCGCGGATGTGACGCCGTTGCTTTTTCGCGAAATAATTCTCACTAAGTCTGGAAAATAACTCAAGAGGTTGAAAAATCGGTGAAGAATTGGCATCAAAAGAGAGAGAGCAAGAAAAAAAAATAATTGCAATTATCGTCTTTTCTTCGCGTTCTTTTTTTCGGTGGCTTCTTCTCAATGTAGACTTATTTTCTTAATAAAATGTAGAGAAGTTGATAATAATTTTGCATTATGCAGGATCAAAGGTAAATCCTTTGACGAAAGAATTAAATATTATTTAATTTTTAAGCTTTGGCTCGCAAATATCTCATTTGATATAAATAAAATAAAATATATATTTATTTCTTCAGTTAACGATGATTTTTAGATCAACATATACTTAATTCTATCTTGAAAGTGCAGGAATAGCTTCTGTGATGTCATGTGCAGCTATCCCGTATTGATTTACATTTTACAGCCGTCATCTTGCACTTAATTATTATCTTATTATTAATAATGAGAAATATTCCTCACATTATCACGCGCGATAAAGACATTTCGATAATCATCCGGAGATACAAAGACGTGATTTTCCTCTCTTGCAAGTGCTCTTTTGCAACCGCCACAAGCGTTTATGTATACATATATGCATCAGTGTGCGTAGAAAGCTTATAACCAGGGTCGTTCGCACACAGCGGGTTCCACGTTTCGGAATAATTTAATTAGAGCGAGCGTACGCGTGAAGTGAAGTGTCAGGTCTTATCCCACGGGCTTAATAGCGAGCTCTCCGCTACCGCTAGGCATTGCACCCCTAGGGACGTATCTATCCCGGAGAAAAGCAGCTCGCGCGAAGCGAAAACGCGGCTGGAAAACGCGGATCTCGGCGGAGAACGCGTTTAACAAATTAATTCGGCGATATTAATTATGCGCGCTTTGTCGCGCGGCGATCCTTTTATTTACGCCTGTTGTCGTCCTCTCTCGGCTTTGTCTTATCATCTGGAAACCCCGTCGCTGTGTTGTACACTTCGAGTCAACGCATACTTAATTTTTGAGTAATTAATTAAAATGACATATCATATTATGTATTTTTTTATCATTTTTTATCATAAAAGTTTTGTGTCTTAAAATATAAATAATAATTATAAAATAATTAAAATATAAATATAAATAATAATATATATAGAGGGTGTCCTTAAAATATAAATAATAGGGTGTCCATTCTGTATATAAACTATGGTAATAAATTAAATAATTAAAAGAAGTAATAGTGTTCAATTCTTTTTCATATTATTTCTATTACATTTTACATATTGCTTCTTTTAATTAATTTCATAGAACATAATTACTAACACATATTTAAGATGAAATGTGTTAAGAAAACAGCTATCTTTGAAAACATAATTATTAACTCAAATATTTCTAAAAAACTGTAGAAATTGTTCGAGAAATTTATATAGAGATATTCTCTATAATATATGTAAGTATTACTAAAATTATTTCATCCTCAAAAAATTTTGGTTGTGGAAGTAAATTACATTTATACAGAATTTCTATTAAACAATTAATCATGAATGGCTTTATTTTACAACAGAATGATGGTTCAAGTGTTGAAATACATTTCGTACAAGTCATCGGACTCGTGAGACCGCGTCGGACACAAGGGCGTTCTAAAAGTGAAACTTTTAATTAAAAAGTAACCATCGATGTGTGCTAAGGGTAGCCTCGAGCAATTTAAGCCGTAATATAAAAGTTCTCTCGGAATCGGTGAGAGCCCATAGAAACCTCGGCGACATTAAGGACCAATTTATACGGAGACTGTTAGCTTTAAATTTGTAAAACCAGATCCACCCCTCTTTGCCAAAACTTTTCGTTTGTAATTCGCAGGTAACTTTAGCGAGGTGAAAGCTGAGGAAATTTCCTTTATGCATAAATACTTTTTCGTGAAAGCTTTGAGTAAGTGTTCCCTAAAGAAAAAAAGATCTAGTATGTTTCTTGTATATGCAATATTTTTTCTCTATATATTTATTTAAAGAATAAATAAAAGAATTATAAAACAAAAATACATATACGAGAATAAAAAATTTATTTAGATAAAATTTAATATTAATATTCATTAATTCTCTATCTCAGTATTATAAAATTTAATTTACGATTGATTATTGATGTAATTGTAATGTCTTTATAATAACCGAATATAATAAAATAATAAAATATAATAATAATAGAGAATATTTTATAAAAACAAGACAAGTTTTATTTTATTTATTAGAAAATAAAAATAGAAAGATACGAGAGAGGAAAATTTCTTTTTAATAATATCTACTGTTCCCTAAAGAAAAAAAGATCTAGTATGTTTCTTGTATGTGCAATATTTTATCTCTACATATTTATTTAAAGAATAAATAAAAAAAATTATAAAACAAAAATACATATACGAGAATAAAAAATTTATTTAGATAAAATTTAATATTAATATTTATTAATTCTATCTCAGTAAAATTTAATTTACAATTGATTATTGATTGTAATGTCTTTATAATAACCGAATAATAAAATAATAAAATATAATAATAATAGAGAATATTTTATAATAATAATAAAGAATATTTTATAAAAACAAGACAAGTTTTATTTTATTTATTAGAAAATAAAAATAGAGAGATACGAGAGAGGAAAATTTCTTTTTAATAATATCTTACTGTGATAATTTCATAGCAATCGATAAAATAATATCACATCTATAATATCAATATTATAACGCGAATAACGTTGACAATGAAGAACTAATAATACCTCATCCTCAAAAAAAAAAAAAGATTTATTATAATTTCTGCTAACTCGATCGTGATATCCTTTACGACTAATTACCTCCACTAAGAAGGTATATTAATACTTGGATTGTCAGAAGGACAACGACCCTCACGTATATTGTCCAACGATTATAATAAAATCGATATTCTCTTGAATGACATGACTCTTAGCCGCATGGTTAAATCTGCGGAAGGGATTGAAGGGTCAAAGAAACTTTTACATAGTACATGATACATATATGTATAATAAAATTTCATTAAAATAAATTTTGCTAAATAATAGATACTATAATTTTCTTTCACAAAAATTAAGTAGAAAATGATTCTACAATAAAATGAAAATATGATTACTCTATATAAATAATCGGTATATATAATATGTCTTATATTATTATAATAAAAATTAATAAACTTGTTAAAATAATTTTTATAATGCATCATATATAAAATTAAAATTAGAAATATACTTATTTAGGAAATTGAAATTATCTATAATTATAATTATTATTTTGTTTTAATAATTAATATTTTATGATAATTCTAAACTTTTATTTATTATACACACAACCATATGCATGTATGTATGTATGTATAGAATTATCTAACAATAAATAAATATATTTTGTATGTATATGTAATTATATACATAATTCATACTTTTATCTATATTGGATTTTCTCTTAATTTTTTTATCTCTTATTCTTAGTTTTATCTATATTTATAGATATTACTATCTGTATATTAATATAAGGAATTGCTACGGCATTGTTAAACAATTTAAATAATATTACAAATATATTTTAATTGTTTAAAGGCAATTAATTTAAATTTAATAATGAGTATTAAATTCAAGATGATATTAATTGTGCCCAAAAGAATAAATTTATCTTTAAATTATATTAATGAATAAATTTCGAAGTCGTTCAGTAATAGATGATCAAGGCAATCAATTTACGATTTGTATGCGCATGTTACGTTTTCGCCCAATTTTTTCCTAAACGAGGGACAAGGGACGACGACGAGCTCTCTTAATTATCACTATGAGCTTGCAACGGGGATTGTCAAATTGAGGGTTCCCTAACGAGACATCGTTATGGCGGCGGCGAATGTATTCCACTCGTGTTACTAGCTAATATGAAGCTTCTAAAACATAACGCGAATATCTATTCGCGTGGAAATTTAATAACGTTCATTCTACTACTGTTTTACCCTAATAAGTATGATAATAAGAGAAGAGAAAAGGGGGAAACATGGTACGTATTATCGAAACAATGGCTTTTGTATATACAATTTTATATATATATAAAATTCATATGTTTTATCTATATTTAGACGTTATCTTAATTTTGTATTTCTTTATCTCTTATTCTTATTTATTTTATTTATTATTTATTAATTAAAATTTTGTTCTCCAGATTCTGTTCTCTGTATTTATAATTAATTTCCAAGATTTAATATAAAGTTCTTGTATAAATGTTCCTTACAAATTTTATGGCATTTATTTGGCATTCAATGAGTACCGTCATCCGTCATTACTCAAAGGGCCGATCTTGGACTGACTCGTGGTGCTTAATTAAAGCGAAATATTGGCATCCGTTCCCGCTTTCGTAGAGCCACGCTACGAAGTAGTATTCCACAGGCCGAAAAGGGGGAGGAAAACCAATAAAGGGCGCGATTCATTTTTTTTTTCTTTCTTTCTCCCAGAGAACGACGGACGACAACGAGATACCGAGCCTCGAAAGTCTTCGCGATCGATTTTATGGACCAGGGGCCATGGAGGGAACAATTTATATCCTCGATAAATTCCTTTTCCCTTTCATTAGCGGTCTTGTCCGGCCTATACCATCCCCGCGAGAAAGTACCCCACGATAGTACATACGCGATCAGAGATTTACAGTCTTCTTTCGCTCCTTCGAAAACATTATTTTAAAACATTCGATCGAATGCAAGGCGAAGTTGAGTGAAAACGTCAAATGCGATAATATAAAATTTTTAAAAATAAAATTTTATTCTAAAATTTAGAAATCTTGTCAAAATAAAACAAGTAAAACACAAATAAATAAAAAAAAATATATATATACAATATAAATCTTTATATAAAGTATTGTATACTTTTATATACGAAGTTTTTTATTTTAATTTTTTCGGTCTTGGAAACATAGGAAACATATAGAAATAAAATTAAAATATTCGCAAGTTTAATACATATCACATACAGTTCCTTCGTGAAAACCGTAACATATTAATATTTCTATTCATAGGAATTATGATTTGGGAAATTTCGCTATTTTCAAAAAATTAAGTCAATGATGTTTTTCATTCCCCCAAAAATTGAGATTTTTACTTAGAAAATTTATTAATATTTCAAAATGGGTGCGGCGACTTCCTTAACTCGCTCGTTTAAATATGTACCAAACGATTCCCGAATACTAAGTATTCCCTTCTCGAAGACGGAAAAACCCACTCCTGAGGACTGGATTATTCCGGGAATTAATGATCGAAATTAAATGTACCTTCCAATTACAACTTAGTATCATTAAACGTCCTTATTAATTGAAACATAATTATGACGATAGTATCGTTTTCGCGAGGCGAAGAAGAATCAAGATAAATATATAATAAAAAATATGTAAATAAATAGCAATATAATAAATATGAATCTCTAATAATAAAAAAAATAAATTATTTAATGAGATAATTACAATTGTTAATTCTACGAATAATTAATTTAAAAAATTAAAATTATTATGCACAAACACACACATATATATGTAATTTAGTTATAAATATTTAAAAATATTTTTCAATAACTCGATATTTTTTAATTCAATATTATTTAATAATTATAAATTTCTAATGTGCAGTTTTTAAATTTTTCATATGCGTAATTTGAAATTATATAATGTCAAAATAAAGCTGTCATTTATATACAAAACAAATACAATATATCTATAATTATATGTATAAAATAAAATATATTCAAATATACAAAAAACTAAAAATAATATAGGTACATTTTATTTTAAGATGCAAAATGTTTACTTATTAAATATTGTTTATATCCTTTATAATATTTATAAAATCTTTCTCTAAAAAAGTATTATTTTGTTTTATAATAAAAACAAATTATATAAATTATATAAATAGCAAAAATAATGCTATACAAATTGTCTTTTCTTAATTTTAGCTTATAGCCATAATAAGATGTAGTTACCTATACACTATATTCGCTATATGATAATATTCAAAGAATGAGATCGAGAGAAACCTAATCTCACCTGATAATGTGTTGGTTGGTGGATCGCAGTAGAATCGTGGTATACTTGGTGATGAGCATCTTTCCTACGCTGTTTCACCCCATCACACACATATTTTCACACGTGATTTAGAGATCGCAAGCTATTGTAACACATAAGAGCCTTCTGATTTCAGAAAAACAGATGTGAACTGTCGACTTAGGCTTGTTTCACGAAAATCGAGCAAAAGGGAAGTCGAAGAAGCGAACAGTCGCGACGTTGAATGCTGTAGAAATGTTTTCGCCTAAATTTAGAGTTCGTTTATAGGATGTTCCCGAAATTCTCAATCAAATTTCATCGATATTGATGACAAAGCATCGAATAATGTTTTTTCAATGTTCTCGTCGCCCTAAGAATATTAATTCGCCTATTATATTCTCCTCAAGATTTATTATATAAAAATAAAATCGTTCTTTAAAAGAGAATAAATTATAATTTTACTATATATGTACATATTAAAAAATGTACGTATACATATAAATGCGCGTGTATGTATGTGTGACTATTAATATATGTGTATTATGTAGTTATATACTATAATACATATATTAATATTAATATATAAAATCTCGATAATGTAATCAGAAATTCTCTTTCGAACTTTCGAAAATTATTAAGGAGAAGAGCAGTTTATTGACTAGAACACACATACATACACACACAATTATATTGTATAAAATATCTACTAGAAGTTTCAAGGATAAACAACTTTTCTCATTATGTAGTCAATTTTCTTTTTTTCCCGGCTCGTACTTCAAAAACGATCATCATAACACATCCTCTTTGCGACGAAGAACTCGACGCTGAGGAGTGTCTATCACTTATTTATTCTTTTCCGGTTTGCATCATACGGCTCATTATATTTAATCGCACTATGTTCATCTTCGCTGAAGCAAGACTACTCTATGTTGTCGAACCTTATTTTCTTAAAAAAAGCCCGAAATTATTCATTAAAAATAAAAGTAAAATATATTTTTATACTATTCTTAAAATCCTTAATCCTTTGAAGATGTTGAAAGAAAAAAGTATACTATTATTTTAGTTAATCAGATTGCAAACTTTAATTTTTAAACCTTTAAATTTTTTTTATCATTAATCTTTTAATCTTTTAAACTTTCATCTTGAAATATTTTATTAAAACCAAGGATTAAAGAGTAAAGATTTAATTTAAAGTACGTATATTTATTATTAAATATTTAAAATACACGTATGAAAATTTTTATCAAAATTTAATTTTTTTGGATAAATATTATGTTAAAATTTTTCATTTAAAATTATGTTTAATTATTGTATTATAAGATGAGTTTTTGAATTATGAAAAAATTAAGATTATGTCAAATATTTTAATTAACATGATTTTATTATACCCTTAAAGTAATATAAATTTTATGAAATTTTATAAACATATTTCATAATAAATTAAGAACTTTTCTTAATATATATTATGTAACATATGTTATATAATAACTGTTAAGAGAAATTTTAATAAAAATTCCAAGATTGATTGTGCTGTTTCACTAAATGAAAAATTGCAATGCGTTTCTTAAAGCAATCTTAAATTATCTCACAAAAAACAATCAATGAAAATGCTGTGTGTAATAGAAATTCGATCTTCTCATATTAATCGCCAATTACGAAATAATATTGATAATTAGAAGGCTGATAGTCTCTCAATAAAAGCATAATAAATAATTAAATAAAATACAAAAATAAATAATTTTCAAAAAAATGAAAAAAAATGTATATAGATTTATAATAGGAAAAATTTAGTAATCACAATGTTTCGTCATTGATAAAATTTCACGCAACTGTTAAGTGATCGACGCGTGTTTTCTGCCATTAAAATTGAGTACCATGTTATTTCTAATAAAAAATTACCGATCACGACGAGGTCATTCTCGGTTTTATATCGTCCTTGATGAAGTGACTCGTTAACTTTGACGACTCGCACGTCATTGACTCCGATTAATCCCGTAACGGAGGAATGTAGGGTAAACAACAGGAGCACAATAGATAACGATGGAGCCAATTAAGAATATAAAGATGTTCAGAGACAAATATTCTATTTCGCGAGTCTGTGTTTTTTTTTTTTTCCCCCCCAGTAATGTCATGCTCTGTAAACTTATTGAAAAGTTCCGTCAATAAATATCAAGTAAGGAAAAAAGTAAGTGTGCTTTCTTTAAAAATATGCTATAAGTATAGTTTGAAAAATTTTTAAACAACAATATTTAAATCACAAGATATATTTAATAATTTTATAAATATTAAAAATTTAAGATTAAAAGAAATTTCTTTTTTAGTGGTGCAATTTTTATTATATATAATCATAAAATTTAAAATATATATTTATTATAATTTATTATATATATATAATTATCATTAAAACTTAAAATACAAAAATATTAAAGCAATTGACGTAATGCATAATGTATCACGATTTGAATCGCACTTTCATGGATATATTTATGAAGAAGAATGTATCTTCATTCTCGGATTTCAAGGTTTTATTAGCTCTTGCATAGAATGTCATAAATTATTTCTATTCATTCATTTGTCATATTCTAAAGATATATTCTAAGTATCGCGTAACAAAATTGAACGATATATACTGCTGGTAGGGAAAATACCAATACTGAAAAAGCTGTGCTAAAACCTTTTACTCAATTTAGTTCTACGACGAGTATATTTCTTCGAGCTCGAGAGCTTCGAGATATATCGGTTAACCGGCTCCTCGACTTAGCCAATTGATTTCATGCTCGATCGCACAAGACTCTGGGTCATCCAAGGTGTAACTTTCGAAGTGTTTGGGATCGATACTTTAAAAAATAAAAAAAAAAAACAGCACGATTCTATTCAATTGTAAAAAATGGCTACTTTAAAATTTCGAAAATAACAAGTAAAACAAAAAGAATTCTTGTTCTTTCTATTTTAATCTATATTTATGTACATTTCTACTTTCCATTAATTTTAATTTAATGTCTTTTTATATCTCTCTTTTAATTTGTTTTATACTTTAAATAGATAAAACTGAAAAATATAAAAAATTATTAGTTTTAAAATTTATATCTTTTCTATTTTAATTAATTTTAATCTTTATATCATAACATTGATTTTTAACAAGTATTTAAATTTAAATTTTATTTTCTTATTCTTTTGCACATTTAAAGAATGAATTAATTTGCTCCAAATTCATAGAAGAAAATATTTTTAGAGATTTATCAAAAATTAACATATGTTTTAAATCGTGCAATTTACACACAATCGCCTGCAATCAACGAAATTTACGAGATCGATCAGAGATTCATTTTTTTACCTCTGCAAAGTTGACTCCACTTTTTAAAAATTTGACAAAAATTCCCTCCCGAAGAATCCTAGAGTTCTCAATCGATGTAAGAGTTCTGTTATTTGAAGCAACTCTATTTTTTCAAATTTAAAAAAAGAGGGGGATAAATTTCACAGAGAAGTGACTGAATCACAATTTTCTTCCGAGTACTCTCG
Source organism: Prenolepis imparis (assembly GCF_030444845.1). Lineage (NCBI taxonomy): Eukaryota > Metazoa > Arthropoda > Insecta > Hymenoptera > Formicidae > Prenolepis > Prenolepis imparis. Next base: position 22,748,064 of record NW_028141159.1, on the reverse strand, counting down.
AGTATTAGAGTCATCGCGAATCCCTCTTGAGAAGGAGAAACCCACTTAAACTTCACAATGATATCGCTATGCGCGAAATGGAGATTAGCACGTGCGCGATGTCGTCAGCTGTCAATTTTAGTCGATCGCGACTCGAACAACTCGATGGATCTTTAGACGGACGATCTTGATGGAGGATCCCATGGCGGATGGGGGACATCGATCCGAACCCCGCGAAATATTCTCTCTCCGCGACGACGATGCGGGATACGCGGCGCCTCCGCACCGTTTCAACGATCGGCGGAATTATTTATAGAAGCGCGCGCGAGAGAGGCAGACAAAGGCGCGTATCGCCGCGTATTTAACGCCTAAGCGCGATACTTGCCCAACAGTTTCACTTTTACTAACACACTTCAACCGCACGTTATACATATACATATGTGCGGTTTTTCCGCATTTAGATTTTATAAGGGAATTTATTTCATTTTTTTTTTTATTTTCTTTAACCATGTTTAATTCATACACGTGCGATGTAAATCATGTGTCAAAATGTCATTTCATTTTTCCAAAGAAATTATAGGTACACAGAGAGAATTTTTTCTTAGAATTTACCCCGAAAATGATCAAAGAATTTTATGAAAATTTTTCTGATTAATATTTTTCTTACAATAAAAAATAATAGTATCTATCACAATAAAATATAAAATGTGATTGATTAATTTTACTAAAAGTATAATAATATAATAAAATTTACTAAAAGTATGGTAAAATTCGTCAAACATATTTTTAAAATTCTTTCCATACCTCTCACGATTACCATGATTTTCAGGGTAAATTATATAAGAGAAAATTCTCTCTGTGTACAATTGGCAATCAAATTTAAAAACCTCGAGTGCCTTTGAATACTAAACGCGGCTGGCTGGTGCTCGCAATCTATTGGATGACTATATTTAGCGCTGAAATATGAAACACAAAGATCCATCATACGCCTGCCTAGGAATCTCACCCCTTTTGTAAAAATAAAATAAAAATCCCCAATGTGACACTTCATATTTTACCAGTGATATACTCCAAGACTCACAACGTCAATCTTGAACATACGATAAAAAAAAAATTAAAAAAAAAATATCTTACGTTTTTATCACACACGTGTCTTTTTATACATTTCGCGCTTTCCCTTTAAATAGCTTTTTTCACTGCTGATAAATCACAGCTTCATTAACGAGAGGAACGCATTCGGCGACGAGAAGGCGAAGGCGAACGCGAGACAAAGAGATTCGAGTTGAGGTTCCCGTCTGGTTGGCGAACGCGAATCAACTAACTTCGCAAGCCGGTTGTTAAACACTATAGTCGCGCCTGCAGCCGGGACTTTAGCGGTGCAGTCTTATGGGCTGTCCGCCTATAGTCCGCCGGCGAATATCACGAGAACACGGGAAGTGCGACTTTGCACAGACAGGACGAGACTCCTGACACGGCGTATAAGTGGTATTATAAGTCTCTGGCTGAGTCTCTGCGTGAATGTGCGCCGCTCACGAACAGGTGACAAGTTACCTAGACAAGTCACCTAGACACGTAGGCACCAAATGTAGGCGCACTTCTATCTATACCAGAGTGTCTACTCAAATTTTGTAAAAGATTTCCCTGATCTACCAGATATTTTCGTTTGAAATTCCAGGTGAAATAATCCAAAGTTATCAAGAGTGCAGTTTTTTTAGCATTTAATATTGATTTATTAATTGTAGAATTAATTTGGACGATAAGTACGATATATCACTATATCTAAACACTAAATATATGCAAAAATATATAAAACAAAAAATAATTTAGTATAAATGTCTTAAAGAATACTAATTTATTTAAATAAATTATTTATTAAATTATTAATTATTTATTTATTAAGTAAGGAGTACTAATTTATTTAAATATTATCTATTAAAAAAAATTGAACAATTTTCTATGAAACTTACATCAGATCTTGATATCTTGAAAAATAGATCTTCAATTAAAAAAATCACATTTAAAAAGAAACTTAAATATTGCAAAGATGTTAGACATATATTTCTTAAGTGCTAAATCAGAATAAATTTATCAAAAGGGTAATTTTTTTAAAAAATTCCCTGAATCCCAATGAAATTCCATAAGAATTCCCTGATTTTTCAAGGTAAAACAAAATTCCCTGAGAATACCAGGTTTTCAAAGGAGTATACCTGTATACTTAAAGTATTTAGTGCCTTAAATTATATACCTAATTTCATAGATCGAATGACATGTGTTTATATTCATCGGTATAATTTTACTTTTATGTATCAAGATAAAAAAATTCCTTTTTTTTAAATTTATTAAATAATATATAGCGTAAGGAAATTAATGGCGCGCTTTCTATAAAAAATATTCTAATATGACAAAGTAGGTATGTTTATACAGAGAAGTTTAATAGTTAAATATGAATATATTTTTTTCCAGAAATATTTTTATTTCTAAAATATTTTTTAACTTTCTTAAATAATCTCAAACTTGCAAATTTTGTTTGACATTTGCGGACATTGAATAATTTTTGGCGAAATTCAGTGAGAACTTAGGTTTATACATTTGACAAAAGAGAATATCTATTGAAAAAGTGAACAAAAGAATGCTCGTTAAGAATTGACGTATTCGGAAGAAGGAAAAGATGTGAAAACAAAGATAACATTTATTATACTCTTCCGGTCGAATGAATGATGAGTCGAAAAATTCTAAGAAAAAGATGAAAGATAAATCTGGAAGAAGATACAATTTTAAAATGAATGAAAATATGCGTGCGTTCGCTTATAAAGTTAAATAGGTATATATGTTTTAAAAAATGAACAAATAGATTCGCAAAGAATCGCTCTACTTTATATTTGCGTAAGATTTAAAAATTTGACTGTTGAATTTTCGACAATCAATGAAATCTAAAAAGAAAATTTAATTAAGAAGAAATTAAAGTTATACTCAATAAAAAACATCTATTAAGAAATGAATACAATAATGAACATTATGATCCTATTAAATTTCTATTAAATCGATAAAAAAGTTTTTATTGTACGAGTAAAATTTTAATCTACAACTTTAATTTTATTTTTCTTTTAAACTTTATTAATTTATGTAAATGCCATGAATTTTATTAATCTGAATTCTATTAATGTGCAAATATTACATCAAATCTTTTATAAAATCTTTTTACATAAAAATTTTTGACCATATAAATAAATATTTATATGATATACATATATAAGTATTTTATGCTCTAGACTCTTCTATGAGTCTCTTCTATGAGCCTATAAATATATAGCTATTTCCAACACTGCCCCTGAAAATACATGTGCTGGGCCAATATTTGGGAATTTATAACGCCTAATATATTCTGTTTTATATTTGCATCTATACACCATGAGTGTAGGAAGCTGCGCTATCATTGATTGTCGCCAGCAAAATGCAATTCTGTGCACTCCACAGGATTATTAGAGCCACAATTTCCGATTGTGTGTGAATGAATTGCAGCTCGCTGCATTTTCAGCAACGGAAGTTCGCGCACGTTGCTGCTGCATCAATCCCTGGCTTTGCATAATGACGTGGCATTAGCGTGTAATCGTTAACGACCGATAACGTCGCGCAGTATAATTCGAACGGATTTATCATGCCACTTTATGCCGCTCATTTACGCATTGCCATTCGCGAAATAAAGCTGACTCACAATAAAAAAAAAAAGAGAGAGAGAGAAAGAAAGAATGACGACAGAATCAGTTTTTAAAAAATTAAAAATTATGGAAAAAATTATATATAATAAATAAAATAAAATTTAATAAAATAATAAATTTATATATAATAAAAATTAATATCTATATTCTTAAAATACACATACACACACGAATGTATATACACATACACATACACACACAATTTAGTTTTTGAATTTTATACTTTAATAATATAATAATAATAATAATATATATAAATTTATTTTAAATAAAATTATTTTAAATGATTTATTTAATTTAAATTATTTTAAGTTAACTTGTAATTTTTTTAGATTAATTTTATTTACTCTGCGCGTGCATGTGTGTATACACTCTTTAAAAAGGCATTTAAAGACGAAAATTCTCTTGAAAGTATTGAAATTTATTATTGCCTTTTTCTTGTGCGATGCTTTTGATTTTTTTACTGTGCTTATTTTATAAGCAGCTGTCTTACTCAAGATTGTGTGTTTTGACAGTTCGAAGAGAATTAGTAACAATGTGAATAATTTTATTTGTTTAGTATGCGCAACTTTAATAAATTGCTTTTGAGGAACAAAGAAAATTGTGACACTCTTCTCGAGTTTGCAGCAGATATTGAATGAATGTCATTGCAAAGAATATTTTTACAGCTCAAGGTTATTCGGAAGTTCAGCAATGAATAATTTTATGTGATTTTATTCGTTAGGTATAAATTTCTTATACCAAATGTACCGTTAAAACATGAAAGAGGTATAACATGTTTATTTTAATTATAATATAATTGCCTTAAATTGTACATAATTCCGTAGATTAAATGACATGTGCTTTTATTCATCAGTATAATTATATTTTTGTGTCAATAAAAATATTTTTTTAATTTGTTTATTAAATATATATCATACGAAAATATAAATGGCTTTATAAACAAATATTCTAATATAGTATAAAGTATATTTATATAGAGCATTTTATAACATTTTTATTCCTAAAATATTTTTTAATATTGATCTCAAATTTTATTCTACATTTACGAACATTCAATAATCCTTGGCGAAATTCTGTGAAAGTCAGATCAATATTTCATGGAATTAACGTTTCCATAAAGTCCGCCCATGATCATAGGGATGAGTCAGAAGTGAGAAGACAGGTTAAAATCAGGCATCAAAGATATTTTTGGAGATAATTGCTTCTTTCATGCGCTTGACGCGTTAATATCGTTTATTTCGTTTGAAAAATTATGATTGCTGTAATTTGAATATGTCCTTTCTAATTACGTATATGTACATTTATATGTATATAGGTACATATGTATGTGTGAGTACTTTATCGATGAATTAAGAAAATAATGAAAGAATTTTAAAGAAATAATAAAAATAATACTTATCTTTTAATAACTAATAATCACATGTTATTAAATTAAAATTATGTTGTTTTGAAGAAATTTAAGTGGATAATAAAATAAATGTAAAAAAATAATAAAAAAGTTTAATATTTCTTTCATTTTTTTCGTAAAATCTTATTAGTCTTTTAATTGTCGAATACATTATTTATGATAAAAAATACATATATGTATAATGAATACAGGGCGCAAGTAAAAGGTTTACATAAACTTTGAGGATGTGAGCTCTACGCGCTAAAATAATAAAAAATAATAAAAAAGATTATTTAAAAGGCTTTTGTTCGAAAAATACAAAAAAGCTTTTTAAAATTGAGAATTATTATTAATTCCATATCTCTTCTATGGATTTCACGCTCACCAGATTTAAATCCACTGGATTTTTACGGGGATTATCTAAAATAAAACAGTTTATTCAACTCCTGTTAACGACATCTGATAGTCTGCGACAACGAATTTTTGACAACGATATGTAACTGCTTAGTATTTCTCGCGTACGATAAAGGTTTACAATAGCTTGATATTGAAAACTTTGCAGAAAAGAATATTAGCTTTCTCTCTTTTCCACGACGTTATCTTTTTCCTGCTATTCGTCAGGATGTCAATAAAGTCGAAGCTTTGAATTTGTGCTTTCGAATTGTCTGGATGCCTCCTTTTCAAGTGATAAGAGAATTTTCCCGTTCCAAAAAGAAGAAATCCAATTAGGAGAAAAATCCCCTGAATAAACATGCTTTCTTGGCTATTCATGAATGCTTATTATTTGTATGTCTAAATATCTCGCAAAAAGAAAATTTCACGTACGTTTGTCCTTTTTATGTACTCTCTTTTAATCATATTAAATAAATATAACAGTAGCCAAGCAACACAAAATAATAATATAAAAATTATATACAAAATTCCTAAGAATATTGCCACATTATCTATCTCCCCCCCCCCCCACGTAAAGAAATATTATTTATATTATTAAAATCAATTTATTTGCATAATATAAAAGTCTTGTCTCTCAAAATTTGATAGATTAAATTAATATTATGTGTATTTATCTGTCAAACTTGTTGTAGTGAACAATCATGAAAACTCGAAAAATTTGTTCATTAAAATAGTTGTCATAAAATATGATATAATAAAAATAGAGACGTTAATACATTATTTAACTTATTTACGTTATTTAACTTATTTACATTAAATTTTTTTGTATACTATGTTTAATATTTACAAAGGCTATTTCTTTTAAATTCTTTGACAAGAAAATTATTGATGACTAATTGAGAAAAATTATTTGATTTGTTTAAATAAGAATATCGATGTGTCTTTTCTCTCTTAATAAAATTTTCAAGTAATTATTAATTTCTAAATTTCCCCTTCACAATAATAAAAAGAAAAAGAAAACAAATTTTTATATTTTTATTTTTATATTTTCACAGGCTTTTGTGAAAAATTATATTCTACAAAAATATAAAAATATTGCTTATAAACCCAAATCAATATACTTATAAAAAAATATATTTGTTAAATAAATGATCTTTGTGAAGGAAAACTGTGATTGAACGAGATACACTATAAGAACACTGTGTTCGCGTGCAATTCTTTCAAGAGCGATCTCGCTCCTTCTCCGTGAATGGTGATGTCGCGAGGAGCAGGATTGGATGAGAAAAATCCAACGGAAGAGGAATACGAAGTCTACGACTAAGATGACATGGAAAGGTTTCGCGCGAGAAACCGGGAGCCGTTTCTCGACTTCTGCCGTCGACAGAGGATGAAGGTTGTTCTCGGCCAGTCGGTCGAGTTCTACAAATAGCCACTGGTGCTATTATACCCCCTTCTTTGTTCGCTAATCGCTTGAAAAAAGTAATTAAGCGTCACACTGATCGAGAGATATGCGAATATTATCCCTCCTCGCTTTTTTTTTTTTCATATATATCTTATATTTTATTTGACATTTCATGTCTTATAAAAATATTTTTAATTTCAAGAGTTGTGCTTACATATTTTATTATTTATCAGTTGTTATATTTTATATCTAGCTTATTATCCAAGAATATATAATATTATTATTCGTATTTTACAGTTTAATTTGTGTATGTAAAAAATCTTAAATTTAGATCAATAATTACTTGAAATTTTATTAAGAGAGGAAAAGACACATCGATATTCTTGTTTAAACAACATATTAAATAATTTTTCTAAATTAGTTTATAATAACTTTTTGTCAAAGAATTTAAAAGAAACAGCCTTCAAATTACTAAAGACAGTATACAAAAATAATTTAATATAAATAATTTAAATAACATATTAACGTCTCTATTTTTATTATATCATATTTTATTATAATACAAATATATACGCAACTATTTCAATAAACAAGTTTTTCGAGTTTTCATGATTTTTCAGTATAACAAGTTTGACAGATGAATATTCCCCGGAAAACGTAACGAGCAAACGGTACGAACATTAATTTGCAGATCGTAATAACGGAAATACCTTTCCCTACCGTATACGCTTTATGAGTATCGCATGCGTCTATTAGTTGCACGGGAAAACGGTAATCGTGTCCTGCTCGAGGATATATCGTAAATCGTAAATTTCTCTCGTCACGATTAAAATAAGTCGCCTCGTGATTGCTTTAGAAAGTCCTATAATGCTTTAAAAAATCAACGTAATCAATGTAATCATAAATCTCACGTTTAAACATTTTATTATAATATTCTATTATTTCATTTATGTTACATAACATGAAGTAGAATCTTTGCGCAGCATCGATAAAAATTCGAATAATTCATTAGAAGAATTCTAGTATTAATTTAAGTCTTTCTTAAAGGAATAAAAGAAGATAAAGAATTTAAATAAAAAGTATAAATTATATACATTTAATATATATACTTATTATGAACTTTCTACAGCTGTAACACAGAACTTCCAAAGAAATTGGTAAAATAAAGATTTGTTCTGGAAAAATTAAGAATGTATAAGAAGAATATAAAGTATGAGGATTTAGATCATGAATCATCAGATGATAAGCGCCTCATTTCGGAGATACATAAAACAACAAAGAGAAAGCTCAAAGTCCAAGATATGAGGGGGAGCTGTTTGATTACGGTTATCTTTCTGTTATAAAAAAGCTTACTGATTTCAATTCTTGTGTAATGTATGATTCATTTCATAATTGTATTGACAGACACTAGAAAAGTAAAGAATTATTTATTTATTCTTGCTCATTTGTCAGAAATCATTGACTAAAAGAGTCAAAAGACGAACTCTCTTCCTAGGAGTTATACTAAACATTAAATAAAGGAGTCTGCAGTTGTAACACGATTATTATGATACTTGGTACTTGAATGAGTAATCATTCTGTTTACTGGTAATTGAGGAACACTGTACATATGATGTTGGACCAACACACTTATATAAATATTATACACACATACAGAAATTTACAAATACACATATATTGTACATAAAAGAAATACATATATATGTATATTGTACATAAAAGAACTATTATTAATGAACATCGTTGGACTGTATCTCATTGGACAAAAACAAAGAAGGAGATGCAATTTTGTTCAGTTAACATCAACATTAAGTTCCAGAGAGTAAATAGAGAAGTAAAACTGGTTGTGTTGCTTAAAGTACGATTAATATTCTTCAAATAATAAATCGCAATACATATCTGCATTTACTAATCGTAATCTAGAATTCTTTATATATTGCAGTTATTTCATTTAATCTTCTGATCATCGAAAGCAATTTAAATTAGGATATAAAGATTCTTTCAAAATTCCATATAACTTTCTTTGAATCTTGCACAAGTATATCAATTTTATTCAAAAATAATATATATATATTATATTTTTTAAATACTTTAACGCAGAAAAATAATAAAAAAGACAAACTAGAAAGAAATTTATTCTTTCTTGTCAAACTATTGTCAAAAAAAAAATATAATCTCAAAAAAATGGATTGTAAAGAAGAAGCTTCTCTCTCTCGCACACGAGTTTATAAAAGAAACTTCTTAGTAGGTAATCGGAAGGTTAATAGATTAGTCATTGTTCTGATGATGCGATTAACTTCTCGCGTACTATTGCGGAAATTGCTTTATTAGTTGTCCCAAGATAAGCTGCTCTAACGATTTTATAAAGCCTCTCTTTGTTCCTTTCTACCATCTAGAAACTAATAGAAACGTGTAGTAAGAGATCCGCCCCACGGAATTGCTTCGCGGGCTCATTAGTTCCATGAGTGGGCTCTTTGAATCTGTTGACCAGCAGATGCGAATCGACGTGGAACCGTTTCAAGAGAACGAAAAGAGAACAAAACTAAACTGTTAGATAGAGGATAGAGAGAATTTATTAGCGCACTCCTTGATTCGACGAAATGCAAATCTCCGGAACTTTCTTATCGCGAAATAATTACTTTTGACACGAAAATATCTGATTAAATGTATACTTCGCATTTTATATATCTCATATTTTGTGAAAAATCAATCATTCAATAACAATTTTAACCATCAAAATTATAGTACATTAAAAAAGAAATATATATATATATATATATATATATATAATGTAACGTTCAATATTAAAAATAATATCAATTAAAGTATAAATTATTCTCTATTAAATATATTGCAATTATTTATATTATGAATATATATGCATATTGCGATATAAATAAATATATGATAATATAATAATTAAATTATGATATAATAATTAAATTATTAAATTATTGTAATAATTAAAAGAGAAAGTTAATTTTAAAAATGTTCTTATTACACAACTTTTATTCCATAATTGTTTTCAATACTGACAATGAGAAATTATACACCTTTAGCTCAAATTTAATCACGAAATATAGATTATCTACTTTGGACGATAAAAGTCTCCTCGGAGCAAACGTAGGTTTTTAGACAGAGAGATTGAACGGAGTGAATGGACGATTAATGTTACGAGCGACGCGAATGAAAGCCGTCGTCAAGCCGTAAGACTGCAAAGAGGCGAGTCATTCAAATGATACTAATAGAGCTGACGACGAGTTCGTGTTGGCCATTAAACTATTATGACTACTACTAACTGATATTAATTTCGGTGAAATCTTTATCGAATCACAACGCAGAAAAAATACAATTCTTTACAAAATTAATAAAAATTTTATAAACGTTTTTAATATGTAATAAAAAAGAATGATAAAAAAGAGAGAAAGAGAAAAAAAGAAATAAAAAAGATAATACATAAACAAGTATGTAAAAAGAGATTTGTATATGTATGTGTGCATACAGAGATACAAATAATTTTTTAAATATTTTTTAAATAACTGTAATAATTATGAATAATTTAAAAAAATTTTTGAGACACTTGATCTGTCTCTTTCAATTTCGTTTTATTGTAATTCATATAAATAGATTAATTTTATTTCTTATATATTACTACACTTATACATATATATATGTGTATATCTTTACATAACTATATTTATCAATATTTGTATTATTTAATTATTAATTAATTTACTTTACTGCTTAATTTTCATCTTGTTAATTATAATTATTAATATACAGTAGGCCACCGAAAACGAAACAATATAATTTTTTATTTTTAATATTAAAATATGTATAATCTTATGATTCTCTTATATTCATATTATATATATTCTTTACTTTGAATTTATATTATATTATGTAATTATATACGTATGTATACATATGATAGATATATATATATATATACGTTTTCTTATCTCTCTCTCTCTCTCTTTCATTATTATTTTAAATTTATTTCAATGTATATGTATATAAGATATAAGTATAGAAATAAATAATATATGTATATATCATATAATAAAAAATATAATAATGTAGACAAAAACAAATGATGAATATATACCTCGCTATAAAAATTATTTATCTAACAATGTTGAAACATTATTAACGGCTTCTACGATAATTCCGAATAAAGTAAAATATGCCACATCTATCTCTCTAGCACATTCTGTAGAAAAATATTTTCAGTCTGGCAGAAATACAACTACAGAGAGTATTATGCCATGTAATCCGGACTCCGCTATCTTTTCATCCTCCTGAGAAAGTCTGGAATGCAGCAGCAAATGCTGACTGTATACACACTTATCTCGCGCAACGCAACTTGGATTATTCGTGGCATGATATACAATCACCATAAATCGAGCTGTTAAATCGCCCCCCTTTTTTTTCTTTGCTTCCTCTCTCTCTCTCTTGCAAGATTCATGCGACTTTAGCTTCACTTCCTTCGCATTCGATAATCCTTTCGCACCCTCTCGAAGGGTTCGTCTCGAGGACTTGCGACGATTTTTCGCACTCGTGCGAGAAGGTCACTTTAATATGAGAAAAATGTCTCCTCCCTCGAATTTATAACTCACATTCTCCCGCGCATCGCAGGTCGGAAACAAGACCCGGGGGTGTTTTTAATACTGGAAAGTGATATTCGTGCAATTAACGTTGCCGGAGGTAAATAATCAGAGTGTGAATGATAAAAGGAGTAATGATAAAAAAATAAAACTAATAAATAAAAAAGTAATAAAAATAATCACAGTAAGATAATAAAAATTAATAAAAGTAACAAATTATTATTGATGATGACATTTTATAACTGTATATATTCTTTGTATTGTAAATACTGTTCCTTTGGCATTTTTGTATGTCTTTATGAGAGACTTGAATAAAAAAAAGGAGGAGGATATTAAGATGAAAGGAAGAGTAAGTAAGCAAGTACTGAAAATGGTTTTGCGCAAAGGACACAGATAGGACTTGAGAAAAAAATCGTTATCTTTCATTTTTCACTTCATAACGCTCCAACAATGATGCCGTATTTCAACCACCCCATGGGCCATTGTCGATGGTTGAACGCGCGTGGTAGACAACCGTAAAGCTCCCTCCCGAAGAAAACACTTTTTGCCCCTTTCGATGTACCGTTTCGTTCCCCTGGGCTGATTAAAATCTCGCCGCAAACTAAATCGTCGGATGCCACGAAAATAGTCGAGTAAAGATATTTTTTATTAAATAATAAAATGATTATATAATATATAATATATCTCAAATATCGGAAAAAATTGTCCCACATTCGGGTCTGATTGTTATAGTATTTTGATTTTTTATTTAATTATAACTTTTCATAAAAAGAAATTGTTATGAAATATAGAACTGTCAAAAGATGTTTTCGCAATATCTTTCTCGATTATAAGTTAATTACAGAACTTGTGTGTTTATGAAATCCATATTATATTTATTTCTGCTCCTTTCTATATTACATATTTAGGGTATAATAATTATTATATTATATATATATTACATATATATTATTTATAATAATTATTTATGTGAAAAGAAATATTTTATATATAAAATAATAAAATGTTGTACCTATATATATAATTTCATACTCGTTGAAAATAAAAATGTGAAACAACTGCACTCGGTAGTGCATTTGTAAATACGTGGCGAGATTGCGGATTTTCATGGATAGGAATGCAAATTAAAATTTGCACATGCAAGCGCGCGCATGCATATGCAGATGCGTTACGTCACACACACAAATGTCAATGCATACACAACTGAAAGTTAAACTCTCTCGAGTCTCTCTTGGAAATATTCAAATATATTTACACACTTTTATTTTACATTAAAAATGTAATGCAATGTAAAAATTAGAAGCAAATAATAAAGTTGAAATATTATATATATACATATATATATATATATATATATATATATATATATACATATATCTCATGTATTAATACATATATATATATAAATAAATATTAAGTAATTTTCGTAATTTTAAATATTAAATCCCTTAAATTCTTACAAAGAAAATATTCAAATTTGCCAAAAGAAAACCGTGTTGTTAAATAAGATGCAGCAGTAAATGAGGCACTGTATATGTGCATTTGTTGTCATATTCTGAATGGATTAGTAATGAAGCGATCTTCATATCACAATAGAATCCGGAATTGCGCCTGTTTAACGCTAAACGCATCATTAAGTAAAACACACTGACCGTAACGCACAGTTAAATTGCGAGTTAAATTGAGTAGGAAAGTCCTCTCCACCCGTTTTGCGATCTTCGTAATAATTAGAGAGAAATTAATTTTTAAAAAATCGGCCAATTCACGCGAGTATAAGCGGCGAGAAGAGACAGCCCGATGTTACGCGGTCACTAGGCGCGCAACGAAGCGTTGGGATTAATAAATCAAGTTTAATTATGTATTGTGCCTAACAACCGTGTAACAGTCTCTTCGCGCCGCGCGATATATATTCGTGAAAATTGACCGATTTTTTAAAAATAATTTCTCTTTAATTATTACGAAGATCGCGAAACAGTGTTAAATTTTTCGCTCAGTTTAACCCGCTCTACTTGCACACGAGAGAATGCAATTATTATCGGACATTCTGTATATAGTATTCTCTGTATATATGTATGTATCTAAAAGAATAAAATTTATATATATTATATATTATATATTGTATATTATATATTATCTGTGTTATCTATTATATATTATATATTGTATATTATATATTATATATTATCTGTGTTATCTATTATATATTATATATTATATAATATAAATTATATATTATATATTATATAATATAAATTATATATTATATATTATATATTATACATTATATATAAATTTTATTCTATTATTTATTTTCTAATAGAGAAAATATATCTTTTATGCATATACTTATATATATCACTTTCGAGATGCTTCTGTAATATGAATAATATGTATACTACAAGATTAATTATAGATCATTCAAGCTTAAAAAAATGTAATTTAATTTTTTAATTTTTAAAGTCGTTTGTCTAAAAAAAAGCACGAAAAAATGTCCAATATTTTCAACTTATATTTCTTATATAGAATCAACATCTCGGTGTATCATCAAGTTTTATACATCCTGTGTATCTTTAAGAAGTCATTTTGTGTATAATTTTAAATCATGAATTTAATGTTACCACATGGCAATTCATTCCAAATGCAGTGTGATAGTGAGCGTATATAAAGAATCATAGTCGTCTGGATGCGAGAATAATATCGCAGGCTAATATCAAACTGGCATATATACATTCGTCGGCAAAAAATAAAAAAACGTCAAGGAGTGATGATCTATGACGAGTAGCCGTGCACGTATATATAATCGCGATCTGCTCTCGCGATTAGCGTGATTACCAGTTAGCGGTTCGTTAATCACCGGGAGATGATCACCGCGACGCGAATGTGGATTATCATTTTTCGCCTTGCTGTTTGCAAAATTATAGTCTACTGATTTTAATTGGATATTACACAGCCTCACTGTTAATCTCTCTTTATGTTTTATCGTTTCTACCTGTTTTTTCCTGCGGAAGTGTGAGAAAGAGAGGGAGAGGGAGAAAGAGAGAGAGAAGGAAGAAACAGTCGACTTTCACACTTATATTATCCAAAGTTAAACGCAAGTTACCTATTCTTCTATCAATGTTGATAGGAGTTTTATTAATAATAAGAGAATATTAATATTTATTAATAAAATAATTTTATTGATAAAAGAATATTAATAAAAGAATAAAAGAAATAAAAAATGTTATATGTATTTTTAATAATAAATTAATAACAGCACACAAAGAACGTATGCTTATAAATCATATTTATATCACGTAAGTAAAAAAAATGGACTCACCTCTCTCGTCTTTCATTCTTTAGTTCGATAATCACGTCGCAAAAAACCAGCATGATATCCAATTTTGTGCTTTTTTGTATATAATTTCACATATAAAATTTATTTTTCAATGAATCATCGTGCAAATACGTTGCATATATATCGCCACGAATAATATTGTAATAAAATTGTATATCAACACAATTCGCGCTAAAGTGTCATCGTTTCAAACTATCATCAATCAAACTGTTCACTAAGAAATGTATCGCAAAAATATTAGAATTAATGTTTCGATAATTATACACTTAAGCTTCAAATGTAAAATTTTGTAGACTATTAACACTATTTGACAGAACTTATTATATCGAAAATTGTTCTTTAATCGAACATTAGCACTAATAAACACATATTTCTAATCGCATTCGCTCGAATTTTGACGTCATACACACACACGTTAACACAGGACGAGACATATCGATATTTTTTGGTGATATTTTTTAGATATTTGGCTGATTAGGTGGTTGATTTTTTTCATGAGTCGATTTCTCTTTATATCACTGTTTACACAATTAATTATTGTAAATCGATGTAACCGAGCGATCGCGCGCGCGACTATCCGCTGATACACATCGTCGCAGGTATAATGCACCATGGTGCAGCGGTCGAGAGTACATTCGTGATCTAACATTAGACAGAGACAGAAATAGATCATAATTCGCAAATTCTGATGGTAGGGAAGGAACCGCAAAAAAAGAAGCAGACGAATCGAGAGCAATGACACCACTTGGATCATTTCTGAAAAGAATAGCGCGAAATTTGCACAATATATGTTTTTTAGAATAAGAATTATTCATTTTTCTTATTGAAATATTTTGCCTTGTGTACTATATATTTTTTTGTATATGGTATAATTGTATTATAGTTATTTATATATATAATATCATTATTTTTATTTTATTTAAAACATTGTTATGTGTTTTTGTCCAGAAATTATTTGATTATTAAAGTTTTTATAGATAAATATTACAAATATTACGAGAAATATTTTATTTATTTATTTTTTATATACATTAATAAATAATATTAATAAGCGTGTTATCTGTTATTCATCTTAATAAAATATAATAAAATAAATCATTAATAAAAGATAGGTAAAATAAAAGATATTAGGTAATATATATATATATATATACTTTTTAGAAAAACATTAATATTATTAATAAAAACTCCTGATTTTATGTTGATATTAATAAATAAACAAGCTATTTTTTCGCGCGCTATTTTGTATGTATTATATTAGTCAGTAATTATACATTTTATACATTTTTACAACGGAGTTTCCAACTCAGAGAGGCAAATAATTTTCAGTTTTATAAAAACGTCGCGTACGAAAGAAACAACAGCTATTGGTGCAATTTTATATTTCAAAGTCGCGCAACAAAAATGCACCCGCAAAATTCGTCCTAAACACGTAACAATTTCATAGTTCTTTTATCACGGAAAAAATTTTTAGTTACACGCCGCGATTTAACTTTTCTCCTGATGCAATTAACGCACCTTTACCTTTCCGAGCAAAATCGCGGTATTATTTAATGTTACAATTTTCATTTTCACAATTTTATTTGATAGCAAAATTCTATTTCTAGTTATTTATTATAGAATTAAATAAATCAAAGTACACATACACGCATACATTTACATGGAGAATATTAGAAAAAACAAAATAAAGAAACATATATAATATATTCTATAAAATTAAAATAATTGAAAAGATTTAAAAATTAATTACAAGATTTAACAAATCTCTTCAAATAAAATATTTCGAAAATAAGATTATGCTAGCCAGATCAATTTGTATCATTTAATGATGAATAATTTTTATGTCCAAAAATACTCTTTTACAAATTCAAGAACGAAAAGTACAATAAAAAGACGAGA
Source organism: Prenolepis imparis (assembly GCF_030444845.1). Lineage (NCBI taxonomy): Eukaryota > Metazoa > Arthropoda > Insecta > Hymenoptera > Formicidae > Prenolepis > Prenolepis imparis. Next base: position 22,731,344 of record NW_028141159.1, on the reverse strand, counting down.
ACAAGTTTTTTCCGGTTCACATATTCTTTTGAATTTCCTTTCTGCTTTTCCGACCCTTTTCTCTATTCCTTCTCTTTCTGTTTCTCTCTGTCTCTCTGTCTTTCTCTCTTTTTTTTTCTTTATTTCTTTCTCATTCTCACTCCCAATGTCAAAACTCGTTCTTCCATGCTGCTGATTCTGCCACTTATTCTGATAACTCATTCTGATTTACAGCTGAAATTCTTATCTGACATATCTACCCCATGGCTTCGATATTGAGGAAATATTGCGGAGAAATAAAATTCACAAAATATATATGACAACTTACTAAATATTTCGCAAAGATATATCTTTTAGTTTATACTTTCAAAATATGACAATATTATATTAATGCCTATGATAACGTTGTTTGTAGCATTTTAAGAGAAAGAGAGTTTCCGACAAATGTATCGAAAATACGCACACATATATATACACATATACAAATAATTTGTGCATGCACAAGTAAAAGTAATTTAGATAAATATAAAGTGTGAATTTGATCATAATTTGAGAATAAACTATGAAAGATATTCTCAGATTAATATAATAAATACAATAACTCACATATTTATATAAATAGATACGTCAAAAAATACATATTGGACCACTTTTTGTTTCCAAACTGAAGAATGCAAAATGTATTATTAAAATTATTATAATTCATATACACATATTTTTTAAAATTATCCCTTTATCTTTAATAAATTCTTAAAAGTATTGCTGTGTGCACATTTTAAAATTTAACAGAAAATCTAACATATTTTTAATATATTATTAATTTATATTATATTTTTAACCAAAAGAATACAAAACATATCTTATAAAAATCGTAATATGACACTAATAATAATATCTATGTTATATCTATAATAATATCTAATAATTGCTTGTGTACTTGTGTGTATATATGTGCGTATATATTTAGCATGATCTCGAAATTATTATTTATGAGTTCTCAAAGATCGCTGAGATCTTTCTAATCCGTTCAACATTCGCGCTCGCGAGCTTAACTAGCAGAAATATGGGGAAGGCTATCGTTAACTGCAATCAATTCTGCGCAACGCCTGTTTTGCAAAAAAATTTGCAATCTCGCGGCGGGATTTCACCCAGGGGACAAAGTTTGCACGTCGCTACCGCAATCGCTTGAATTTCCGTCCTCCCCCTTTCGTATGGGCATAGTCGCTCGAAATGCAATCGGCTGGTCGGCTGCAGACGCATCCGTGCGTTCACGTCGCAGTGACATACGCAAATGAATGCTAAATTCGTTCAACAAGATCAACTATAATCGGAATACGGCGTTACTCATAGTAAAATCCTCCGTCAATTTGACGTTTGAGCAACATTTTATTCGTTATTAGTATATCCTCGCATCACAGATTAAAAAGAAAATAATAAATAAATGACTAAAAGATAATAAATATATCATATAAAAATAAAATAAGATATAAAAATAATGAATAATAAAAAAATTAATAATAAAATTAATAAAATAAAATATAATATAAAGTAAAAATACAAAATATAAAATATAAAATAAGTAATAAAATATAAAAATAATAAATGTATCATATAAATGATATAATATATTTATTTTTGTAATAAATGTTCTCTTCTCAAGTTTTTTTATTCGTTTTTAAATAAATATCATTTTTAATTTTTAGTTATTCATAATTATTTAGGGATTTTAAAGCATCCGTTATTTTTTATACTCGTCTTTGAAATTTGCAATTTTGCACGATGTTTGAGAGTATTATTAAAACTTTATGTGTGTCGCGCGGCGAAAACGCAATTTTACATCGGTGGAAGTGACACGTGTGCTGACAAACCGTAATTAGTACTACGAATTCGCTACAAACGCAATTCGTACGATTAATTTCGAACGCGCAGCAGCGTAGATATAAGCGACAATCGCAGATTAACGCGCGAAAGGGCCGGTTATATTCATTGTGCACGACTGTCCAATCCACCGTTGAATCCGTCTATCAGCGCTTTCGTAATTTTGCGAAATACGAAAAGCAAAAGTTAGTACAACATGTTACTGTGTTATATGCTATAAAATGATACTGTATAAATATTATTAAATGGTAGTGTTATATTAATGTTTTTGTTGATATAAATGTTATAGATTACCGAGTGTTTCATCAGACATATTATTGTAACAATACAATTCTTATAAATTTCGTATTTTCTGTAATTTTCTGTACTTCATATTGAAGAGAAGATTCACTTTATTTTTGGTTGCATAACTAATTTGCAATAAATTTTCTGTTTTGCGTATATATTTTGTTTACTATTATTTATTGAAAATATATTTCTCCTTGTAATTCAACACATTGTCCATTTCGACCGTATAGTAAATGACTTCATCATTGAACTGAAAATCCAATTTGCGTGCATTCGATTGTAATTTATAATACGGTAATTTACGAAAACGCCTGTAATCTGACCAGCACCTGTGACCCTGTCGAAAAAGCTACTTTCGTGTGTGAAAAGGGAGCGAAAAATCGACGCCCTTTAAAGCGATCGCCTTTCCAATAGCGAGCATCAAATAGATGAAATAAATTGGATTTATTCGTCAGATTTTTTTCAGACTTTCTCAACATTGAAAATTATATATACATATACATATATGTATTGTATATATGATTATTTAAATAATTTATTTGACGTACCTTATTTTTATAATCAGATCGACATACTTATAATACAATATCTTTAAAAATATAAATTTCTTTAAATATAATTTATAAATTAATTAAATAAAATTGTGTATTCAATGCTTATTGTTAAATAAATATTTGGCGGTTTTCTTTATAAAATTTCTTGGGAAAGAATGTACCATATAAGTATTAGTTATTAAACATTAATTAAATTTAATATTTACTTTGATAAGAAAGTTTGCGGGATAAATTTTTGACATTGATGAGTTCAAATTAAATTCAAATTCCAAAAGAGATATCGTACTGAATTAGGCAATATAATCCGTATGCGCTATTCCTTCCTACCCTCTTTAAGTGACTTTTATGGTTCGTTAAACCTTTAAGCAGTGAAATACAGGGCAAATTCGATTTACTTTCGATAAATTTGATTTCATGCTTCCTAGTACGTTCCTTACTGAACATATTAAAATACAAGAGATACTATGTCCTCTTCCACCCTTCTTCTTTCCCTCTTACTTTAATATTTATCACAATAACATTAACATATTAATTATTATAAACCTTGACTATATTAATATATTCTATTATTAATATAATTCAAATAATTTTTTATATAACACATACACACACACATATATATATATATATACATATATATATATGCTCCATTTTTTTAAAATACATTATTATATGTATAATAATTTCTAAACTTTTTGTTATTAATAAAATTATTTAGTTCTCATATATGGATTTTAACACATTATATACGTCGAATTATTTCAAGATCGCGTCTTCTCTCTCGCGACAGGTGCAGTGGGCCCGCAGACGACATTGCGAATTTAAATTGCCACAGTATCGCGGACGTACCTTTTCTTTTGTATGTTTATTACCTGTCAAAACCAACCCGAAACAAAAGCTGTGACAAACGTCATAAAACAAAGTGACAAAAAAATATAAGAAAATATCGGCCTTCGATTGTAATGCTTTTTAGATATGTCAGAGAATGCTTGAAAAGAAACATTTTTTTTTATAAATGCTTTCTCGCGCACGTTTAGGGATTTAAATATATCTCGAATGTAAATCGATTTTATGCAAATATTGTTTTATTAAAATAATAAAATCGCATGTGATAGGAAAACATTTTATAGATAAAGATTTTATGAGATTTTATTCTAAATTTTTGCTAGATTTTTTTAAAAAAGAAAATTTTAAGAAATTTAAATTGTTACAAATATTTTTCATTTGCCACTAAATAGTAACAAATATATGTAAATGTTATAGATTTATAATAATATTATCAAATAGATTTATCTTCTACAATAAAGATGACACAAGTTTGAATGTTGACATTTGTTTCAGCATCTTTTTGTCCATAATTGATAATCATCTCTTTAAAATGTTTTTAACGCATGGTTTGTATATCACGCACATGTCTATACAAATTTTGTAATTGTTGTAAGAATTTTCAAAACTATTTTTTTTTATTTTTGGGTATACAAGAATAAAGTGCAAGAAAATGTTTAAACTAGTTACAATTAAAACCTCAGCTAGTGCTTTATAGATTTGGGGTTTCATTAGTTTTTAACATATTTTAATCAAAACTATGATTTTGATTATGAATAAAAATTTCGATTAAATATCTCGAATATATATAAATAAATATAAAAAAAACTCAATAGCGCTCGACGATAAATAATATAATATAAACAATCTAATTATATTCATGTCGCCAGACACTATCGCATTTCTTATATCAAGCAACAAAATAAAAGACAGTGAGTTATTCGATAAATTAAATATATAAACGAATTAAACTTTAACAACAAATTAAAAATTTATGTACTAATTTGCTAAATTTATTATAATAATTAATTTAAAATTTTGTAATTATGTATATGTATATACATATACCTATATGTACACCTCTTATAAATCATAATAAAATTATTAGAACTGGGTATCGAATTTATTCTAAGATTAATGTATTATAATATTGAGATTATGATATCAATTTTCTGCGTATATTTCTTTATCGCGTTTACATGTGCTTTAAATAGTATATCCTTCTTAACAATGTACGCATATATTAGAATGACGTCGTGTTTTATAATTCAGAATCCGAGTATTACCATAAGCACAGGTATTAAAACTTGCATTATCGCTTATTGTGGCACATGCATATTTTTAAAATTTGTTTATCAGTGACACGTGCCAATTTTTAAAATTCACATATCTATGTTAAAACATGTCAATACATGTTACAATAAAGATATGTAATTGCAAATAAATCGTAAGGGATTAAAATCTCAATCTTATCTCAATGCTTTCGTACACAAATGACGAATAAAATCTCCATTTTTCTCTAATAAATCATATCTATTCTCCCTAATCTCTTCAAATAAAAAATTACAAATATAAATATTACAGCACTCATATATGCAATTATAAGTATACTGGATGTTCCGTTTTATTATAATTTATATATTAATGAAAACTACAATTATCTCAAAAACAATATTTTGTCATTATTTTAAAGACTTGTGGTCTGTAATAATAGAAAAAAATAAGAAAAACCGTATAGCTTGCGTTGTCGTAAATACAATTTGATAAATTGTCATGCGATCGAAAATATACCGCGAATATAGATACCGCTTAAAATAAATACGTGCATTTTTTATAATTTTCTTCGCACTACCCAAAGAGAAGAATATTAACAATTTTATTAAAAGAATAAAATCTGCTATAATATATTGATTTATTATCAAATGTTTTATGACAACACAATAAATTCGGTAGCAACAAAAAAGATTGTTCTGAAAAATTTTTTAAATAATAATATAACCTAATTTTCTTGTTTTAATTTTTTCAATTTTCCCCAAAATGTAGTCAAATCTGTGTATATAATTTTAACAGAAAACTGATTAAATTAATTTTAACAGAAAACTGTCTTAATTGTTTCTGATATCTGTCAAATGACAGATTGATCAGTAAGTATAAGTAAAATCGGATTGGCTTTTTTTGAAATTAATTTCTCATTAATTATTTTACGAAGATCACCAAATTGAGGACTTTTTTACTTGATTCAATCCCGTTTTATCTGTAGATGATGCGATGGTTATAGGCCACTCTGTATACATATGTCCATATAATCTTCTTTAATACTTCCACAAAATATATTATATAGAAGCATATAATTTCGCGAATAGTATCATTGTATCACATTTACCAATATTTGTACCATTTTTGTCCAACTTTATTTACTCGCGCGAGCAAAATATAATAAAATTGTCCCCTTCTCCCTACTTGCGTTGTACAATTCAGAAAAGAAATAAAACGTTAAAATGTTTACCTATATACATTATCATATGAATACATGTTCGTTGTATTGATGCTCGTTACTCGGGGATTCGTTAATTACACCTAGCCTAACTAATCTTGATTTTACAGATTAAGAACAATCTTTTCATTCTTCTTTATTACTCTTCTTCTTTAATCCATATTTCTCTTCTAAGCGCAAAATAAAAATGTTATTGTTTAGCATGACGACATTTTCACTCTACGTATGAGGATCGTCAAGTAGTAAGAAAAAAGTGGGAGAATAACGAGATAATATTAAGAACGTTGATTGTAAATTATATTGAAATAAACAAATTTGATTGTATTGTCAGAAAGAATTACGATAGTGTAAGTAAATGCGAAAGAAGGGAGAGTAAAGAATTGTTCTATATAAATATCACTGTCAGTATCAAAGACTCACAGTAGCAGATTATTACACCTGGCAGTAAACAAAGAAAACCAAAATGAAAATTTTTGTGATCATAGCTTGTGTATTGGTGAGTACAAAGCAGCGAATATGCATAAGAAGCAACAATCTTTTATTAACCCGTTTGTAAATAACATTTACATATTTTGGGACAGATTTAAGAAATTATAATAATGCATATGAAATTGTATGTAAATTGTATATAATGTAATTTTAATAACTTATTAATAACTTTGTATGTAGAAAACATACATTATATAAATATAACGCTTCCGTTTATAAATTAAAATTGAATTCTCCTAAAAATAGAGGTCGTATTCCTAACTTAACTTATATTTAATTATGTATATTGTATATTTATCAGCAAATAATTATATCTGCACCTATTTCCTACATACACGCAGACACCCAATGCCTGTTCACTAGATTCAATTCTATTACGTTATTATTATTCTATAATATTACGCTTTATATTTAATAAATCCTGATATATCTATTTTTTTCGTGTTTTTTCTGTATTTTCAATTTTATTAAACTATTCCACTAATTATTATACATTATATTTGTTTATGTTATATAAATATTATATACGTTTTATAAAAATTATGCAAACGCAAATAATTTTGTTAATATCATGTAGTATAAATTAAATAATATCAAGTTTAATAATCTTAACTTTATTATTTACTTCTCATCATATACCAAATTTAAATAAATTATTTAAAAAGAACAAATCTTTTCTATCATTATTATCAAGCTTAAAATACGTGTAAAAATTTTCTCGTGTAAAAATGTTGTGTCACCAAAGTAATTAAAACCATTTTACGTGATTACGTGATTACGTGATCATCGGTATAATCTTGATTATTCAAACAATATTTCAGAATAAATTTACTCTGTTTTTCTTTTTCTTTTTTTAAAGAAAACTTTCGATACGGTTTTGTTTCCAGACAAATGTTTTTTTGAAAACGCTTTCCGATATTTAAAAAATAGAAAATTATATTTTACATTATAAATAATTACACTTTATTAAATAAAAAATTTCCATATACAGGGTGTTTCCTAAGTAAGTAGAAAAAAATTGAAGGGTATATTCCTTGGCTTATTTTATGAAGAAAAGATTCTATAAACATATTCTTTAAACTGCTTCGTTTTCAAAATAAAAAATGTCAAAGTTGTGAAAAAAATATTGATCTCGAAAACGTTTAAAGATATTTTATTCAAATTCGGTACACATACAGTATGAACCATTTTTCAGTATCGATGAAATATTTTTAAATCCACCAGGATCATGTGTATGAATAATAATCATATTAATTTTTTTTATGAGAAAATAATATGCCACTGTTTTTTCCAAATTTAACAATCTTAAAAAAATTTTGAACTAGCACTCTACAAAAATTGTTTCTTGTGTGTATGTGTACCTTTTTTGCAACAATGAACCGCTTCGAGTTAAGGTAAAAAATTGAAATTAAAAACAGTAAAAACTGTAAATTAAAAACTAATAATCATATGTATCAATAAGAAATCTGCTTTATTTTGTTTAGAATTTCGAAGATTCAAAATTCAGTGTGTCTAGTCAGCCTACACTCACTTCACCTCTATATTTTTCATATTTTTTTTCAAAACTTTGACATTTTGTAATTTGAAAACAAAGCAAAGCATGTAGTTATAAGATCTTTTCTTCATAAAATAAGCTAAGGATTCTCTCTCGTTCAATTTTTTGTACTTACTTAAGAAACATCCTATATTAAAAAAATAGATGTGATTTTTAAATTCCCGAAAGTTTATTCATTTCATATAACAACTGTGTTAATCACAGTATGTCCCTCTTGAAAAATAAGTTTAATGCAAAATGTATCTTTGAATACTTTCGGACATAATCATGTGTAGAAAGATTAAAATAAGTTATTATAAAGCTCAACGTATCTATTAATGATCAAAGTTTCAATACATTTAAGAGTTTAATTGTATAGAATGATTAAATATATACTGACTTATATATATATATTAAAATAGAATGAGACATATATATATTAAATATATATTTATAATAATTCATATTTTAAATATTATAAACAAAAAATATTAATCTCTTAAAGTGTCATTTTAAAATATATATTTTTAAAAGTTTTTAAAAACAATATATATAATTTTTGATTCTAGGTGTTAGTTCATGCTGGCGATGTTGCCGATACTACCGATGCTGACAATGCTAACGATACTTGCATTGTTGCCATACCCACGAAAGACCCCGGAATAGAGTTCAATAAGTTTTATGCAGAATGTGAAAACGAAAAACCCGAAGACCCGACTCAATCACGTAAGATATTGATTATTAATATAATATTAAATAATATAATCGATTATTGTTGTAATATTAAATAATAATATATCCTGCAGGTTGCAATATAATACATTTATCTCGCATTTATCAATTGAAATCGTAGTGTATTATATCACGTTACAACAATTTTATTATTAATTAAGATATAATAAATGATTAGCTTTCGTGTGCTTTTATTTGTAAGCTAAAAAAAATGTTTTCCAATTTCTCATAAAAAATATTAATAGCTTTATTTAAAACAAAATTTCATAGAGAGATAAATGTATAATACTAGTCTATTACATCACAATCAATTACAACGTAAGATATTAATTCTGTCATCAAAGCAGCACATATCTTAACATTAAAGAGAATCAAAGCTATATATACATTCTAATTAATATTCATCTTAAAATTAAACTTCATTTTATTTATAAAATGATTATGGTTCTTTTCATACTTCGTATAGAATTGCATCGTCTCTAACTATTCAATTTAATAATATATCTTTTTATTCTTATAACCTGCTAGTGAAAACGAAAAAATATTTGCGTTTAAACATTCTTATTTCTCCATTAAATTCTATCTATTCTTTTTCCAATAATACGTAAATATTATAAAATTTTTATTAAAGATTTCAATTGTCATGTGTTACTATGTTAAAATTATCAAGCGATATTTTGAAAGAACAGAGAGAATTAATATAAAATTTCTTGTTACTATTATCGAAAGAATGGTCAAGAAATTAAAAAACATTGAAACATGTATATTAAAAATGAAACGATGATGCGTATTGCTATTACAAACAGTTGAATCATTAATTCTACAAATTTTCCTAATAGAAAAAAATTTCGATTGACATTCTGATTAATAAGTTGATGGAGTAATTACGTTTATAACAATATAAAGTGAGAGATAAACATTACTGAGATGAGAAAAACCTTGAAAAAGATAACGTTAATGTAGACAAGAGAAGATAACGTTAATAAATTGTATATAAATTTAAATAGATCTGCGAACTTAATTATTTCATTTCAAACTGTCGATATTTACATTTTAAACTATATTATGAAATTTGTCATTTCAGATCAGTTCAATGTGCTCTTGTGTGCGTCCAAAAAAGCAGGCATAGTACGTATATTTGATTTTATAATAAATATATAACATTTATATGCTACATACATATATGTATAATATATCCATTTAGGAGCAAAGTGTAACCACTTTTATCAATAAAATTGACATTTGCAAATGTTGTCAAGATCATATTAACATTTAATGCTATGTATCTTTCCAAAAATATATAATACATATATATATATATATATATATATATATATATATATTTAGCGGTTGTTCATTAGTTATTAAAAAATTCATAATTAAAACTCTTATTTATATTTTATAATTCTTTATACTAATCGTTTTGTCTTTATACTATCTTTAAAATCCATTGCTCGTACGTCAGTACGTTATTTTTTAATTTTAATAATTTAATAATTATTTACTGGAAGAAAAATAAATGCCTTAGTAAAAATGCTAAGAATTTGATAACACAATATCGAAATTTCTGTTTCGTACAAACATTTTTTATTTATTTTAGTTGTATAAGACTTTTCAATAAACAACCGCTAAAATTTTTTGAAAGTTACTTAGAATCATAATTTTGGCAACATATGCCAACGTCAACATCATAGAATAAAAGAAAAACATTCTCTAAAATTAATATTGGCTAAAAATTTATAGTTTTTAAATTAATAAATTTATATTGATGTTAGATCAGCACACAAAATAAGATCCATATATTGAAGGCTGTAGCACTTTGTGTATATGGCTGCTCCGAAGTGTCCAAGAAATTGGAGTGCATACTTAATACTGCCACATGCTGCTTAAGAGGTAACCGATAAACAAATATGTTAATTATTATTATTATTATTATTATTACATTATATCAATAAAAATAACTAATTGCATATTATTTTTATTAAATATAATCTTATGTTATAGAGATAAAAATAAAGATAAACATAATCGATATAATGGATCATGTAGATTTATGTCTTAATCTCTTTTTAAAAAAGAAATAAATCAATAAAACATTAATTTTTGCTCTATATCTTAGGGTTATTAATTTAAATGATTTTTGTTTTCTATTCCATCGTTTTCATAATTAGTAATCTCTCGATAATTTGGTATAATCATTATCTGTCGAAATCAATCAAATGAATGCTTTAGCATCAATTATACACTAAGAGAATTTTCTCTTAGAATTTACCCTGAAAATCCTAATCGTGGGACAATATGGTATGGAAAAAATTTTATGCGAATTTCTTTGATTTATACTAAACTGCGTAGTAAAATTGATCAAACATTTTATATTTTATTGTAATAGATATTATTATTTTTATTGTGATAAATATATTAATCAGAGAAATTCTTATAAAATTCTTTCCATACCATATTGTCGCACGATTATCATGATTTTCAGGGTAAATTCTAAGAGAAAATTATTCTCTGTGTATAATTAAATAACTTTGTATTTATATATCTATTGTAATATAATTCAAGGTGTTTACAAAATCTATTCAATAAATTTTCAAAAAGAAGAAAAAAAAACTGTTAACAATAAAAAAATTATAAATAATAATAAATAACAAATATAAATTAAAACATTTAAATATTTTAAAATAAAATATTTTTAAAAAATTAGAGATAACTGAAGTAATTAAAAATTAATAACATAAATTAAATAATATATAATTAAATTAAATTAATTAAATAAAATTATAATAATAATTAATTAATATAATTTCAGATATACATTTATAGTAAAAATAAATCTTCCAATATATTCCAATGTTATTCAAATGTTCCAAAAAAATAATTATAAATATAAAAAAAAATGTAAAAAAATTAAGTATCTAAAAATGTTATAATCAAGTTCTTTATCAATATCTAACCAATATCTAATTTAATCAATATCTTTAAATTATACATTTAGTAGCATTTACAATATGAATTAATACTGTACGTTAAGATGTTATAAAAAAATTTAACGGTTTTTTTCAGCAATTACAGCAGAAATGATATTGCCAATAACAGAGGAACTCCCGTTAAATGTGACCGAAGTCATATATTGCGCAATTGGTCTTCAGACGGTCAAACTTCTCGATAATAAAAAATAAAAAGAAAAATGCGATATATATCTATATAGATACAAATTCGATGTTAAATGCAATTTATCTGAATAGCAAATACTGTAGTAAACTTTAGAAAGATCATGTTTCGTTACAATTTTTAAATTTTAAACGTGATATCATTATAACTGAAATTTAGATTAAAATTTACAAATTGTACAATTGTAAAGTAAGTCTAATAAAGAATATTCCTGCAACTCATATTGACTAACACAATTTTATTATTTATTAGTTCCTTTACGTGGAATTTACGTTTTAGAAAACATCTTAGTTTTAAAAATTATTACTGATATCTCTATATTATTCTAATAAAACAATTGATTTAAAAATCGCAATATAAAAGATACATATAAGGTGTTTCAGAAGTCCTTTTAGTAACAGATTGTCTAATTTGTATGTAAAGGATGATTTTTCTTTCTTTTTAAATACGCGCGCGCGCGCGTGTGTGTGTGTGTGTGTGTGTGTATTAATAAATCAGCATAAAGTTTTATTGCAACTAGCTAAATGTTATATTCAGATATTATGATATTAATTTCCTGCGTATATTTCATTATCATGTTTACATGTGCTTTAAAAGCCTTCTTAACAATGTACACTGAAAAAAAAGATTATTTAATTCAACTAATATTTAGTTGAATACGTTCAAATAAAACATTTATTTGAAACAAATAAATATTTATTTGCTTTGAAAAGGATTTTCTTATATCAAATAAATATTTGTCATATCAAATCAATATTATTTACTTTCAAATAAATGATTTATTTGAACGTATTCAACTAAATATTAGTTGAATTAAATAATCTTTTTTTTCAGTGTACGCATGCTTACAATATTACGTTTTATAATTCAGAATACGAGTATTACTATAAGCACAGCTATTAAAACTTGCATTACCGATTATTCTGGCCATTTTTAAAATTCAATTATCTGTGTGAAAACATGTCGAAATAAAGATAATTCCAAGATAATTGCAAATAAATAGTAAGGGATGTTGAAATCTCAACAAGACCTTATCTCGATGCTTTCGTGTACAAAAATGACAAAAGAAATCTTTCTATCTCACTAATAAATCATATCTATTCAGAATAAAAAATTATAAATATTATAAATATTGCAACATTCATATATACAATTATAATTATACAGGAGATGTTCAATTTTATTTGAATTTATATATTATATTATTGCACACTACAAATATTGTTTTTGAGATATTTGTAATGTGCCATAATTAAAAAAATAAGAAAAAATGTATAGCACGTGTTGTCGTAACACAATTTGATAAATTGTCTCATCCACGCGATCGGGAATATATACATATATGTATATCACCAAAATAGAAACTTATTACAATAAATATGTGCAGCTCGCATAATTTTCTTTGCACTTTCCGAGGACTAGGAAAATCTCCACGATTTCATTGAAAGAATAAAATCTGCCATTATATTAATTTATCATCAACTTGTTACAACTCGGAGAATTCGATAGCAACGAAAAAGATTGTATCGAAAAATTTTTTAAATAACAACTTTCCTGTTTTAATTTTTTCAATTTTCCCCGAAATGCGATCAAATCTGTGCACCTAGTTTTTACAGAAAACTGATTGACTTAAATGTTCCTGATATTTGTCGAATGACAGTAAGTAAGTAATTAAGTAAAATTGAATTACTTGTTTTTTTCGAAATGAATTTCTCATTAATTATTTTGCGAAGATTGCCAAAGTTAAGGATTTTCTTACTTGATTCAACACGCTTTACCTCTCTGAACATGAAAAGTGTTGTTATTATTACCGGCCACTCTGTATATGTGTCCATATAACTTATTTAGTATTTCCACAAAATATATAAAAGCATATAATTTAACGAATAATATCATTATACATATATTATCATTTTCTGTATCAGATCTGTCCAAGTTTTTGCTCGTGTGAGCAAAATATATCATCCACTTCTTTCCACTCGCGTTGTACGACGCAAAAAAGGAATAAACGTGAAACAAATATTGAAATTTCTACCTATGCATCATCATATGAATACGTGTTCATTATATTGTTGCTCATCGCTCTAATATTAGTTAATTATACAGCCTAACTGATCTTGATTTTACTGATTAAGATCAAACAAGCTTTATTCTTATTCATTATTCTTTTCCTTTAATCCACATTTTTCTTCCGCATGTTCAAAATAAAAGTGTCATTGTTTATCGTGACGACATTTTCACTCTAGCAAGCGTATCAGCAAGTAGAGAAAAAATAGTAAGTTGATAACAAGATAATATTAAGAACATTGATTGTTGACAACATTGACATACACTTTAATTACATTGTCAGAAGAAATTGCGATAATGTAAGCAAATGCGAAAGAGAGAAGGGTAAAGAATTAAATATCACTGACGATATCAATGACTCACAGTATAGTTCAGATTATCACGCCTAGCAGTACTCAAAGAGAAGCAAAGAGAAGAAAATTGTTGTACTCATAGCTTGTGTACTGGTGAGTACAAAGCAGCGAATTAATACACAAAAAGCAACAATCTTTTATTAATTCTTTTATTACTAACCCTTTCGCAATTAACTTATATTTAATTGTATATTTATCTTTAATTGTATATATTAAATTGTATATATATATTTAATTGTATATATTAATTGTATATAAATAATTATATTCATATCTATTATTATTCTTATTAAAATTATGCATTATATGTGTATACAATTCATTCTAAAATATTCATTTTTTGGTGTTCTTGCTATATCCTCAATTTGATTATTTTACTTTCAGTCTACTTGTACTTTCAGTCCATTATGATATTACCCAATAAGTGCGTGTGTGTGTGCTTCAGAAATATTCAAATTCATTTTATTAAAAATTTATTTTATTCAAAAATTATATGTGAGTTTTTAAAACTCCGAAAGAGATTTTTTTCATTTGACATAAAAACTGTGCTAATCACAATATTGTGTCCCCTCGAAACAAAATAAGTTTAATGCAAAATGTATTTTTGAATAATCAGTACTTTTTCGAACATATAAGCGTAGAAAAATTAAAATAAATTATTACAAACCTCGACGTATATATTGATAATCAACGTTTTAATAAATTTATAAGTTTAATTGTATAGAATAGCTTAAATGTATACATTTTTAATAATTCATATTTTAAATATTATAAATAAAACATATATTATTATTAGAATTGATTTTCGGGTTTGAACCGCGTAGACTTTTTGTTTGATTCCAACATTTTGTGAACATTTCAGCTCTCTGATAAAATGAGCTGAAATCTTCACGAAACGTTGAATTCAAATAAAAAATCTATAATACGCGGTTCAAACTTGACAACCAATTCTAATATATACACCGCAAAAGCCTCAAATATCAAAACAACTTATTCTTTAAGTCTTAAAAAAAGTTATTTTTAAATGTATATTCTCAAAAGTTTTGAAACATAATATAGATTATTTTTTATTCCAGGTGCTAGTTTATGCAGACGAAAAAATGGCCGGAAGAACTTTCAGACGTTACGTAGGGGAATGTAAAAAAGAACTGCCTGATTATTATTGTAATATTATAAATAATATTCTACAGAATACAATATAATATATTTATCTTTTATTTATTAAAATTGTGTATTATATCACGTTATAACAATATTTTTATTAATTGAGATATACTAACTGATTAGCTTTCATATGCTTTTATAAAAAAAAATTTCTAATTTTTTATAAAGAAATATTAGTAACATTATTTAAAACAAAATTTCATAGAGAGATAAATGTATAATATATCATAATATGATACCTACATATCATAATCAAATGTAATGTAATAATCATATTTTATTATATATTATATCATAATCAATTACAATGTAAAATATTAATTCAACAACTGTTATCAACAAATATCTCAACATTTAAAAAAATCAAAATTAATTTATATATATTCAAACTAATATTCATCTTAATACTAAACTTTATTTTTAAAAAATAATTATGCTTCTTTTCATACTTCATAGAATTGCATTGTCTAATCATTATTAAGTTATGTTTTTGTAATCTATTAAGAAAAACAAAAAAACATTTGTGGTTATCATTTTATTTCTCCGTTAAATTATATCTGTTCTTTTTTCCAATAGTATGTAAATATTATAAAATTTTTATTAATTATTTAATTAATGTCCCATTGTCATATATCACTATGTTGAAATTATCAAGCGATATTTTAAAAGAGCAAAGAAATAATATAAAATTTTTTGTTACTATTTATCGAAAGAATGATCAAGAAATTAAATAATATCGAAACATATATAGTAACGATGACGCTTATTGCTTTTATAAACAGTTGTATAATTAATTCTACAAATATTTCCCTAGTAGAAAAAGATTAATATTCTGTCTGATATGTTGATGGAGAAATTACGTACATTATATGGAGTAATTAACGTTTATATAACGATAAAATAAGAGAGAAGTATTACTAATATGCGGTAAATCTTGAAAAAGATAACGTTAATGCATACAAGAGAAGATAACGTAAATAAATTTTATATAAATTAAATAGATTTCATCTACGAACTTAATTATTTCATTTCAAATTGTCGATATATTTACATTTTAAATTGTATTATGAAATTTGCCATTTCAGAAATGTTTAATCTTTGTGCAGCCAATAAAGCCGGCGTAGTACGTACATTTGATTTTATGACAAAAATATAACATTTATGCTATATATACACATAAACATATGTATATGCTTTGAAGAACAAATTGTATCTCTTTTTTCAATAAAATTGACGTTCCAAGAGCATAATAACATTTATTAATCTTATGTATATTTCCAAAAATTTTAGCGGTTATTCATTGTTTATTAAAAAATTGATAAATAAAAATTCGGGAATTTGAATGTGCCTCTGTAATCTGTAAACAAGAAAGTAAAAGATAACAATAGTAATGCCACATTTTTGTTTAATTATAATAAACAT
The DNA here is from genome assembly GCF_030444845.1 of Prenolepis imparis. Taxonomy (NCBI): domain Eukaryota; kingdom Metazoa; phylum Arthropoda; class Insecta; order Hymenoptera; family Formicidae; genus Prenolepis; species Prenolepis imparis. Next base: position 22,714,391 of record NW_028141159.1, on the reverse strand, counting down.
ATAAACTAAGGAATCTTTTATATTATATATGTACATATGTATATACAAATTAATACACTTTTTTTTGTGATTGACACTTATAATACAATATTTAAAGATAGAAATTTCTTTAAATATATTTTATAAATTAATTAAATAAAATTTTGTATTCAATGCATTCTTAAATAAATTTTTGGTGGTTTTCTTTATAACATTTCTTGAGAAAAAATGTACCATATAAATATTAGTTATTAAACATTAATTAAATTTAACATTTACTTTGATAAAAAAGTTTGTGGGATAAGTTTTTGACATTTTGAGTTCAAATTAAATTCAAATTCCGAAAAAGATATCGTCATTAGGCAATATAATACGTATGCGCTCTTCCTTTCTACCCTCTTTGAGTGACTTTTATGGTTCGTTAAACGGCGGTGAAATACATGGGCAAACTCGATTTACTTTCGATAAATTTGATTTCAGGCTTCCTAGTACGCTTCTTATTGAACACATTAAAATATAAAAGACACTATCCCCTTCGCCTCTTCTTCCCCTCTTATGTTATTTTATTATTTATGACAATAACATTAATATATTAATTATAAGCCTTGACTATATTAATCTATTCTATTATTAATATAATTTATATAATTATATTTATATAATTAATATAATTTATACGATTTTTTATATAACATCATATATATATACATACAGATATATGTATATTGACTCCATTCTTCTGGAATACAATATTATATGTATAATAATGTCTAAACTTTTTGTTATTAATAATAAAATTATTTAGCTCTCTCATATATGGATTTTAACACTTTATATCGAGGTAGCGAATTAATAAACGATACTAGCTCGTTCCACGGAGATCAAAACGTACGTCGAGTTATATCGAGATCGCGTCTTCTCTCTCGCGACAGGTGCAGTAGGCCTGCAGACGACATCGCGAATTTAAATTGCCACAGTATCGCAAACGTACTTTTTCTTTTGTATGTTTATTACCTGTCAAAACCAACCCGAAACAAAAGCTGTGACAAACGTTGCAAAACAAAGTGACCAAGAAATATATACACGAAAATATCGGCCTTCGATTGTTATGCTTTTTAGATATGTCAGAGAACGCTTAAAAAGAAACATTTTTTTTATAAATGCTTTCTCGCGCACGTTTAAGGATTTAAATATTTCTCGAATGTAAATCGATTTTATGCAAATATTAAAATCGCATGTGATGAAAAAACATTTTATAGATAAAAGTTTTATGAGATTAAAAAAAAATTTTTTTAAAAATATTTTCTAGATTAAAAAAAAATTTTTTTTAATAATTTAAATTGTTCCAAATATTTTTCATTTGCCACTAAATAGTAACAAATATATGTAAATGTAATAGATTTATAATAATATTATCAAATAGATTTATCTTCTACAATAAAGATGACACAAGTTTGAATGTTGACATTTGTTTCAGCATCTTTTTGTCCATAATTGATAAGCATCTCTTTAAAATGTTTTTAACGCATGATTTGTATATCACGCACATGTCTATACAAATTTTGTAATTGTTGTAAGAATTTTCAAGACTAATTTATTTTTATTTTTGAGTATACAAGAATAAAGTGCAAGAAAATGTTTAAACTAGTTGCAATTAAAAACTCAGCTAGTGCTTTATAGATTTGGGGTTTCATTAGTTTTTAACATATTTTAATCAAAACTATGATTTTGATTATGAGTAAAAATTTCGATTAAATATCTCAAATATATATAAATAAATATAAAAAAACTCAATAGCGCTCGACGATAAATAATATAATATAAACAATCTAATTATATTCATGTCGCCAGACACTATCGCATTTCTTATATCAAGCAACAAAATAAAAGACAGTGAGTTATTCGATAAATTAAATATATAAACGAATTAAACTTTAACAACAAATTAAAAATTTATGTACTAATTTGCTAAATTTATTATAATAATTAATTTAAAATTTTGTAATTATGTATATGTATATTACAACTGGGTATCGAATTTATTCTAAGATTAATGTATTATAATATTGAGATTATGATATCAATTTTCTGCGTATATTTCTTTATCGTGTTTACATGTGCTTTAAATAGTATATCCTTCTTAACAATGTACGCATATATTAGAATAACGTCATGTTTTATAATTCAGAATCCGAGTATTACCATAAGCACAGGTATTAAAACTTGCATTATCAATTATTGTGGCACATGCACATTTTTAAAATTTGTTTATCTGTGACACGAGCCAATTTTTAAAATTCACATATCTATGTTAAAACATGTCAATACATGTTACAATAAAGATATGTAATTGCAAATAAATCGTAAGGTATTAAAATCTCAATCTTATCTCAATGCTTTCGTACACAAATGACGAATAAAATCTCCATTTTTCTCTAATAAATCATATCTATTCTCCCAAATCTCTTCAAATAAAAAATTACAAATATTATAAATATTACAGCACTCATATATGCAATTATAAGTATACTGGATGTTCCGTTTTATTATAATTTATATATTAATGAAAACTACAATTATCTCAAAAACAATATTTTGTCATTATTTTAAAGACTTGTGGTGTGTAATAATAGAAAAAAATAAGAAAAAACGTATAGATTGCGTTGTCGTAAATACAATTTCATAAATTGTCATGCGATCGAAAATATACCGCGAATATAGATACCGCTTAAAATAAATACGTGCATTTTTTATAATTTTCTTCGCACTACCCAAAGAGAAGAATATTAACAATTTCATTAAAAGAATAAAATCTGCTATAATATATTGATTTATTATCAAATGTTTTATGACAACACGATAAATTCGGTAGCAACAAAAAAGATTCTTCTGAAAAATTTTTTAAATAATAATATAACCTAAATTTCTTGTTTTAATTTTTTCAATTTTCCCCAGAATGTAGTCAAATCTGTGTATATAATTTTAACAGAAAACTGATTAAACTAATTTTAACAGAAAATTGTCTTAATTGTTTCTAATATCTGTCAAATGACAGATTGATGAGTAAGTATAAGTAAAATCGGATTGGCTTTTTTTGAAATTAATTTCTCATTAATTATTTTACGAAGATCACCAAATTGAGGACTTTTTTACTTGATTCAATCCCGTTTTATCTGTAGATGATGCGATGGTTATAGGCCACTCTGTATACATATGTCCATATAATCTTCTTTAATACTTCCACAAAATATATTATATAGAAGCATATAATTTCGCGAATAGTATCATTGTATCACATTTACCAATATTTGTACCAGATTTGTCCAACATTATGTACTCGCGCGAGCAAAATATAATAAAATTGTCCCCTTCACCCTACTTGCGTTGTACAATTCAGAAAAGAAATAAAACGTTAAAATGTTTACCTATATACATTATCATATGAATACATGTTCGTTGTATTGATACTCGTTACTCGGGGATTCGTTAATTACACCTAGCCTAACTAATCTTGATTTTACAGATTAAGAACAATCTTTTCATTCTTCCTTATTACTCTTCTTCTTTAATCCATATTTTTCTTCTAAGCGCAAAATAAAAATGTCATTGTTTAGCATGACGACATTTTCACTCTACGTATGAGGATCGTCAAGTAGTAAGAAAAAAGTGGGAGAATAACGAGATAATATTAAGAACGTTGATTGTTAATTATATTGAAATAAACAAATTTGATTGTATTGATTTGTATTGTCAGAAAGAATTATGATAATGCAAGTAAATGCGAAAGAAGGGAGAGTAAAGAATTATTCTATATAAATATCACTGTCAGTATCAAAGACTCACAGTAGCAGATTATTACACCTGGCAGTACACAAAGAAAAACAAAATGAAAATTTTTGTGATCATAGCTTGTGTATTGGTGAGTACAAAGCAGCGAATATGCATAAGAAGCAACAATCTTTTATTAACCCGTTTGTAATTGACATTTACATATTTTGGGACAGATTTAAGAAATTATAATAATGCATATGAAATTGTATGTAAATTGTATATAATGTAATTTTAATAACTTATTAATAACTTTGTATGTAGAAAACATGCATTATATAAATATAACGCTTCCGTTTATAAATAAAAAAATTGAATTCTCCTAAAAATAGAGGTCGTATTCCTAACTAAACTTATATTTAATTATGTATATTGTATATTTATCAGCAAATAATTATATCTGCACCTATTTCATACATACACGCAAACACCCAATGCCTGTTCACTAGATTCAATTCTATTACGTTATTATTATTCTATAATATTACGCTTTATATTTAATAAATCCTGATATATCTATTTTTTTCGTGTTTTTTCTGCATTTTCAATTTTATTAAACTATTCCACTAAATATTATACATTATATTTGTTTATGTTATATAAATATTAAATACATTTTATAAAAATTATGTAAACGCAAATAATTTTGTTAATATCATGTAGTATAAATTAAATAATATCAAGTTTAATAATCTTAACTTTATTATTTACTTCTCATCACATACCAAATTTAAATAAATTATTTAAAAAGAACAAATCCTTTCTATCATTATTATCAAGCTTAAAATACGTGTAAAAATATTCTCATGTTGTGTCTCCAAAGTAATTAAAATCATTTTACGTAATTACGTGATTACGTGATCATCGGTATAATCTTGATTATTCAAACAATATTTCAGAATAAATTTACTCTGTTTTTCTTTTTCTTTTTTTAAAGAAAACTTTCGATACGGTTTTGTTTCCAGACAAATGTTTTTTTGAAAACGCTTTACGATATTTAAAAAATAGAAAATTATATTTTACATTATAAATAATTACACTTTATTAAATAAAAAATTTCCATATACAGGGTGTTTCCTAAGTAAGTAGAAAAAAATTGAAGGGTATATTCCTTGGCTTATTTTATGAAGAAAAGGTTCTATAAACATATACTTTAAACTGCTTCGTTTTCAAAATACAAAATGTCAAAGTTGTGAAAAAAATATTGATCTCGAAAACGTTTAAAGATATTTTATTCAAATTCGGTACACATACAGTATGAACCATTTTTCAATATCGATGAAATATTTTTAAATCCACCAGGGGTTCATGTGTATGAATAATAATCATATTAATTTTTTTTATGAGAAAATAATATGCCACTGTTTTTTTCCAAATTTAACAATCTTAAAAAAATTTTGAACTAGCACTCTACAAAAATTGTTTCTTGTGTGTATGTGTGCCTTTTTTGCAACAATGAACCGCTTCGAGTTAAGGTAAAAAATTGAAATTAAAAACAGTAAAAACTGTAAATTAAAAACTAATAATCATATGTATCAATAAGAAATCTGCTTTATTTTGTTTGGTATTTCGAAGATTCAAAATTCAGTGTGTCTAGTCAGCCTACACTTACTTCACCTCTATATTTTTCATATTTTTTTTCAAAACTTTGACATTTTGTAATTTGAAAACAAAGCAAAGCATATAGTTATAACATCTTTTCTTCATAAAATAAGCTAAGGATTCTCTCTCGTACAATTTTTTGTACTTACTTAAGAAACATCCTATATTAAAAAAATAGATGTAATTTTCAAAACTCCCGAAAGTTTATTCATTTCATATAACAACTGTGTTAATCACAGTATGTCCATCTTGAAAAATAAGTTTAATGCAAAATGTATCTTTGAATACTTTCGGACATAATCATGTGTAGAAAGATTAAAATAAGTTATAATAAGGCTCGACGTATCTATTAATGATCAAAGTTTCAATACATTTAAGAGTTTAATTGTATAGAATGATTAAATATTGTATATTGACTTATATATATATTAAAATAGAATGAGACATATATATATTATATATATATTTATAATAATTCATATTTTAAATATTATAAACAAAAAATATTAATCTCTTAAAGTGTAATTTTAAAATATTTATATATTTTTAAAAGTTTTTAAAAACAATATATATTATTTTTGATTCTAGGTGTTAGTTCATGCTGGCGATGTTGGCGATACTACCGATGCTGACAATGCTAACGATACTTGCATTGTTAGCAAACCCACGAAACACCCCGGAATAGAGTTCAATGAGTTTTCTGCAGAATGTGAAAACGAAAAACCTGAAGACCCGACTCAATCACGTAAGATATTGATTATTAATATAATATTAAATAATATAATCGATTATTGTTGTAATATTAAATAATAATATATCCTGCAGGTTGCAATATAATACATTTATCTCGCATTTATCAATTGAAATCGTAGTGTATTATATCACGTTACAACAATTTTATTATTAATTAAAATATAATAAATGATTAGCTTTCGTGTGCTTTTATTTGTAAGCTAAAAAAAATTTTTTCCAATTTCTCATAAAAAATAGTAATAGCTTTATTTAAAACAAAATTTCATAGAGAGATAAATGTATAATACTAGTCTATTACATCACAATCAATTACAACGTAAGATATTAATTCTGTCATCAAAGCAGCACATATCTTAACATTAAAGAGAATCAAAGCTATATATACATTCTAATTAATATTCATCTTAAAATTAAACTTCATTTTTTTATAAAATGATTATGGTTCTTTTCATACTTCGTATAGAATTGCATCGTCTCTAACTATTCAATTTAATAATATATCTTTTTATTCTTATAACCTGCTAGTGAAAACGAAAAAATATTTGCGGTTAAACATTCTTATTTCTCCATTAAATTCTATCTATTCTTTTTCCAATAATACGTAAATATTATAAAATTTTTATTAAAGAGTTCAATTGTCATGTGTTACTATGTTAAAATTATCAAGCGATATTTTGAAAGAACAGAGAGAAATAATATAAAATTTCTTGTTACTATTATCGAAGGAATGGTCAAGAAATTAAAAAACATTGAAACATGTATATTAAAAATGAAACGATGATGCGTATTGCTATTACAAACAGTTGAATCATTAATTCTACAAATTTTCCTAATAGAAAAAAATTTCGATTTTACATTCTGATTAATAAGTTGATGGAGTAATTACGTTTATAACAATATAAAGTGAGAGATAAACATTACTGAGATAAACCTTGAAAAAGATAACGTTAATGCACACAAGAGAAGATAACGTTAATAAATTGTACAAAAATTTAAATAGATCTGCGAACATAATTATTTCATCTCAAACAGTCGATATTTACATTTTAAACTATATTATGAAATTTGTCATTTCAGTTCAGTTCAATGTGCTCTTGTGTGCGTCCAGAAAAGCCGGCATAGTACGTATATTTGATTTTATAATAAATATATAACATTTATATGCTACATACATATATGTATAATATATCCATTTAGGAACAAAGTGTAACACCTTTCATCAATAAAATTGACATTTGCAAATGTTGTCAAGATCATATTAACATTTAATGCTATGTATCTTTCCAAAAATATATAATACATATATATATATATTTAGCGGTTGTTCATTAGTTATTAAAAAATTCATAATTAAAACTCTTATTTATATTTTATAATTCTTTATACTAATCGTTTTTTCTTTATACTATCATTAAAATCCATTGCTCGTACGTCAGTACGTTATTTTTTAATTTTAATAATTTAATAATTATTTACTAGAAGAAAAATAAATGCCTGAGCAAAAATGCTAAGAATTTGATAACACAATATCGAAATTTCTGTTTCGTACAAACATTTTTTATTTATTTTAGTTGTATAATACTTTTCAATAAACAACCGCTAAAATTTTTTGAAAGTTACTTAGAATCATAATTTTGGCAACATATGCCAACGTCAACATCATAGAATAAAAGAAAAACATTCTCTAAAATTAATATTGGCTAAAAATTTATAGTTTTTAAATTAATAAATTTATATTGGTGATAGATCAGCAAACAAAATGAGATAAATATATTGAAGACTCTAGCACTTTGTGTAAATGGCTGCTCCAAACTGTCCAATGTAGTGAAGTGCCTACTTAATACTGTCACATGCTTCGTTAGAGGTAACCGATAAACAAATATGTTAATTATTATTATTATTATTATTATTATTACATTATATTATATCAATAAAAATAACTAATTGCATATTACTTTTATTAAATATAATCTTATGTTATAGAAATAAAAATAATGATAAAAATAATCGATATAATGGATCATGTAGATTTATGTCTTAATCTCTTTTTAAAATAGAAATAAATCAATAAAACATTAATTTTTGTTCTATATCTTAGGGATATTAATTTAAATGATTTTTGTTTTCTATTTCATCGTTTTCATAATTAGTAATCTCTCGATAATTTGGTATAATCATTATCTGTCGAAATCAATCAAATGAATGCTTTAGCATCAATTATACACTAAGAGAATTTTCTCTTAGAATTTACTCTGAAAATCCTAATCGTGGGACAATATGGTATGGAAAAAATTTTATGAGAATTTCTTTGATTTATACTAAACTGCATAGTAAAATTGATCAAACATATTTTATATTTTATTGTAATAGATATTATTATTTTTATTGTGATAAATATATTAATCAGAGAAATTCTTATAAAATTCTTTCCATACCATATTGTCGCAAGATTATCATGATTTTCAGGGTAAATTCTAAGAGAAAATTATTCTCTGTGTATAATTAAATAACTTTGTATTTATATATCTATTGTAATATAATTCAAGGTGTTTACAAAATCTATTCAATAAATTTTCAAAAAGAAGAAAGAAAAACTGTTAACAATAAAAAAATTATAAATAATAATAAATAACAAATATAAATTAAAACATTTAAATATTTTAAAATAAAATATTTTTAAAAAATTAGAGATAACTGAAGTAATTAAAAATTAATAACATAAATTAAATAATATATAATTAAATTAAATTAATTAAATAAAATTATAATAATAATTAATTAATATAAATTCAGATATACATTTATAGTAAAAATAAATCTTCCAATATATTCCAATGTTATTCAAATGTTCCAAAAAAATAATTATAAATACAAAAAATAATGTAAAAAAATTAAGTATCTAAAAATATTATAATCAAGTTCTTTATCAATATTTAACCAATATCTAATTTAATCAATATCTTTAAATTATATATTTAGTAGTATTTACAATATGAATTAATACTGTACTTTAAGATGTTATAAAAAAATTTAACGGTTTTTTTCAGCAATTACAGCAGTTATACTTCCAATAGGAGAGATGACACTCCCGTTAAAACCTATCATAAATTGTGCAATTACGCTAAGGACGCCCGCCCTACTCGATAATTAAAAATAAAAAGAAAAATGCGATATATATCTATATAGATACAAATTCGATGTTAAATGCAATTTATCTGAATAGCAAATACTGTAGTAAACTTTAGAAAGATCATGTTCCGTTACAATTTTTATATTTTAAACGTGATATCATTATAACTGAAATTTAGTTTAAAATTTACAAATTGTACAATTGTAAAGTAAGTCTAATAAAGAATATTCCTGCAACTCATATTGACTAACACAATTTTATTATTTATTAGTTCCTTTACGTGGAATTTACGTTTTAGAAAACATCTTAGTTTTAAAAATTATTACTGATATCTCTAAATTATTCTAATAAAACAATTGATTTAAAAATTGCAATATAAAAGATACATATAAGGTGTTTCAGAAATCCTTTTAGTAACAGATTGTCTAATTTGTATGTAAAGAATGATTTTTCTTTCTCTTTAAATATGCGCGCGCGCGCGTGTGTGTTTGTGTGTGTGTGTGTGTGTGTGTGTATTAATAAATCAGCATAAAGTTTTATTGCAACTAGCTAAATGTTATATTCAGATATTATGATACTAATTTCCTGCGTATATTTCATTATCATGTTTACATGTGCTTTAAAAGCCTTCTTAACAATGTACGCATGCTTACAATATTACGATTTATAATTCAGAATACGAGTATTACTATAAGCACAGTTATTAAAACTTGCATTACCGATTATACTGGCCATTTTTAAAATTCAATTATCTGTGTGAAAACATGTCGAAATAAAGATAATTGCAAGATAATTGCAAATAAATAGTAAGGGATGTTGAAATCTCAACAAGACCTTAACTCGATGCTTTCGTGTACAAAAATGACAAAAGAAATCTTTCTATCTCACTAATAAATCATATCTATTCAGAATAAAAAATTATAAATATTATAAATATTGCAACATTCATATATACAATTATAATTATACAGGAGATGTTCCATTTTATTTGAATTTATATATTATATTATTGCACACTACAAATATTGTTTTTGAGATATTTGTAATGTGCAATAATTAAAAAAATAAGAAAAAATGTATAGCACGTGTTGTCGTAACACAATTTGATAAATTGTCTCATCCACGCGATCGGGAATATATACATATATGTATATCACCAAAATAGAAACTTATTACAATAAATATGTGCAGCTCGCATAATTTTCTTTGCACTTTCCGAGGACTAGGAGAATCTCCACGATTTCATTGAAAGAATAAAATCTGCCATAATATTAATTTATCATCAACTTGTTACAACTCGGAGAATTCGATAGCAACGAAAAAGATTGTTTCGAAAAATTTTTTAAATAAAAACTTTCCTGTTTTAATTTTTTCAATTTTCCCCGAAATGCGATCAAATCTGTGCACCTAGTTTTTACAGAAAACTGATTGACTTAAATGTTCCTGATATTTGTCGAATGACAGTAAGTAAGTAATTAAGTAATATTGAATTACTTGTTTTTTTCGAAATGAATTTCTCATTAATTATTTTGCGAAGATTGCCAAAGTTAAGGATTTTCTTACTTGATTCAACCCGCTTTACCTCTCTGAACATGAAAAGTGATGTTATTATTGCCGGCCACTCTGTATATGTGTCCATATAACTTCTTTAGTATTTCCACAAAATATATAAAAGCATATAATTTTACGAATAATATCATTATATCTTATCATTTTCTGTATCAGAACTGTCCAAGTTTTTGCTCGTGTGAGCAAAATATATCATCCACTTCTTTCCACTCGCGTTGTACGACGCAGAAAAGGAATAAAAGTGAAACAAATATTGAAATTTCTACCTATGCATCATCATATAAGTACGTGTTCATTATATTGTTGCTCATCGATCTAATATTAGTTAATTACACAGCCTAACTGATCTTGATTTTACTGACTAAGATCAAACAAGCTTTATTCTTATTCATTATTCTTTTCCTTTAATCCACATTTTTCTTCCGCATGCTCAAAATAAAAGTGTCAGAAGGAATTGCGATAATGTAAGCAAATGCGAAAGAGAGAAGGGTAAAGAATTAAATATCACTGACGATATCAATGACTCACAGTATAGTTCAGATTATCATGCCTAGCAGTACTCAAATAGAAGCAAAGAGAAGAAAATTGTTGTACTCATAGCTTGTGTACTGGTGAGTACAAAGCAGCGAATAAATACACAAAAAGCAACAATCTTTTATTAATTCTTTTATTACTAACCCTTTCGCAATTAACTTATATTTAATTGTATATTTATCAACAAATAATTATATTCATATCTCTTATTATTCTTATTAAAATTATGCATTATATGTGTATACAATTCATTCTAAAATATTCATTTTTTGGTGTTCTTGCTATATCCTCAATTTGATTATTTTACTTTCAGTCTACTTGTACTTTCAGTCCATTATGATATTACCCAATAAGTGCGTGTGTTTGTGCTTCAGAAATATTCAAAATTCATTTTATTAAAAATTTATTTTATTCAAAAATTATATGTGAGTTTTTAAAACTCCGAAAGAGATTTTTCTCATTTGACATAAAAACTGTGCTAATCACAATATTTGTGTCCCCTCGAAACAAAATAAGTTTAATGCAAAATGTATTTTTGAATAATCAGTACTTTTTCAAACATATAATCGTAGAAAAATTAAAATAAATTATTATAAACCTCGACGTATATATTAATAATCAAAGTTTTAATAAATTTATAAGTTTAATTGTATAGAATAGCTTAAATGTATACATTTTTAATAATTCATATTTTAAATATTATAAATAAAACATATTATTAGAATTGATTTTCGGGTTTGAACCGCGTAGACTTTTTGTTTGATTCCAACATTTTGTGAACATTTCAGCTCTCTAATAAAATGAGCTGAAATCTTCACGAAACGTTGAATTCAAATAAAAAATCTATAATACGCGGTTCAAACTTGACAACCAATTCTAATATATACACCGCAAAAGCCTCAAATATCAAAACATCTTATTCTTTAAGTCTTAAAAAAAGTTATTTTTAAATGTATATTCTCAAAAGATTTGAAACATAATATAGATTATTTTTTATTCCAGGTGCTAGTTTATGCAGACGAAAAAATGACCGGAAGAACTTTCAGACGTTACGTAGGGGAATGTAAAAAAGAACTGCCTGATTATTATTGTAATATTATAAATAATATTCTACAGAATACAATATAATATATTTATCTTTTATTTATTAAAATTGTGTATTATATCACGTTATAACAATATTTTTATTAATTGAGATATACTAACTGATTAGCTTTCATAAGCTTTTATAAAAAAAAATTTCTAATTTTTTATAAAGAAATATTAATAACATTATTTAAAACAAAATTTCATAGAGAGATAAATGTATAATATATCATAATATGATACCTACATATCATAATCAAATGTAATGTAATAATCATATTCTATTATATATTATATCATAATCAATTACAATGTAAAATATTAATTCAACAACTGTTATCAACAAATATCTCAACATTTAAAAAAATCAAAATTAATTTATATATGTATATTCAAACTAATATTCATCTTAAAACTAAACTTTATTTTTAAAAAATAATTATGCTTCTTTTCATAGTTCATAGAATTGCATTGTCTAATCATTATTAAGTTCTGTTTTTGTAATCTATTAAGAAAAACAAAAAAACATTTGTGGTTAACATTTTATTTCTCCGTTGAATTATATCTGTTCTTTTTTCCAATAGTATGTAAATATTATAAAATTTTTATTAATTATTTATTTAATGTCCCATTGTCATATATCACTATGTTGAAATTATCAAGCGATATTTTAAAAGAGCAAAGAAATAATATAAAATTTTTTGTTACTATTTATCGAAAGAATGACCAAGAAATTAAATAATATCGAAACATATATAGTAACGATGACGCGTATTGCTTTTATAAACAGTTGTATAATTAATTCTACAAATATTTCCCTAGTAGAAAAATATTGATATTCTGTCTGATATGTTGATGGAGAAATTATGTACATTATAAGGAGTAATTAACGTTTATATAACGATAAAATAAGAGAGAATTATTACTAATATGCGATAAATCTTGAAAAAGATAACGTTAATGCATACAATAGAAGATAACGTAAATAAATGTTAAATAAATTAAATAGATTTCATTTGCGAATTTAATTATTTCATCTCAAATTGTCGATATTTACATTTTAAATTGTATTATGAAATTTGTCATTTCAGCGATGTTTAATGAGCTCTTTTGTGCAGCCAAGAAAGCCGGCGTAGTACGTATATTTGATTTTATGACAAAAATATAACATTTATGCTATATATACACATAAACATATGTATATGCTTTGAAGAACAAATTGTATCTCTTTTTTCAATAAAATTGACGTTCCAAGAGCATAATAACATTTATTAATCTGATGTATCTTTCCAAAAATTTTAGCGGTTATTCATTGTTTATTAAAAAATTGATAAATAAAAATTCGGGCATTTGAATGTGCCTCTGTAATCTGTAAACAAGAAAGTAAAAGATAACAATAGTAATGCCACATTTTTGTTTAATTATAATAAACATATAAACTAAGGAATCTTTTATATTAGTTATATATGTACATATGTATATACAAATTAATACACTTTTTTTTTGTGATTGACACTTATAATACAATATTGAAAGATAGAAATTTCTTTAAATATATTTTATAAATTAATTAAATAAAATTTTGTATTCAATGCATTCTTAAATAAATATTTGGTGGTTTTCTTTATAACATTTCTTGAGAAAAAATGTACCATATAAATATTAGTTATTAAACATTAATTAAATTTAACATTTACTTTGATAAGAAAGTTTGTGGGATAAGTTTTTGACATTTTGAGTTCAAATTAAATTCAAATTCCGAAAAAGATATCGTCATTAGGCAATATAATCCGTATGCGCTCTTCCTTTCTACCCTCTTTGAGTGACTTTTATGGTTCGTTAAACGGCGGTGAAATACATGGGCAAACTCGATTTACTTTCGATAAATTTGATTTCAGGCTTCCTAGTACGCTTCTTATTGAACACATTAAAATATAAAAGACACTATCCCCTTCACCTCTTCTAACCCTCTTATGTTATTTTATTATTTATGACAATAACATTAATATATTAATTATAAGCCTTGACTATATTAATCTATTCTATTATTAATATAATTTATATAATTATATTTATATAATTAATATAATTTATACGATTTTTTATATAACATCATATATATATACATACAGATATATGTATATTGACTCCATTCTTCTGGAATACAATATTATATGTATAATAATGTCTAAACTTTTTGTTATTAATAATAAAATTATTTAGCTCTCTCATATATGGATTTTAACACTTTATATCGAGGTAGCGAATTAATAAACGATACTAGCTCGTTCCACGGAGATCAAAACGTACGTCGAGTTATATCGAGATCGCGTCTTCTCTCTCGCGACAGGTGCAGTAGGCCTGCAGACGACATCGCGAATTTAAATTGCCACAGTATCGCAAACGTACTTTTTCTTTTGTATGTTTATTACCTGTCAAAACCAACCCGAAACAAAAGCTGTGACAAACGTTGCAAAACAAAGTGACCAAGAAATATATACACGAAAATATCGGCCTTCGATTGTTATGCTTTTTAGATATGTCAGAGAACGCTTAAAAGGAAACATTTTTTTTTATAAATGCTTTCTCGCGCACGTTTAAGGATTTAAATATTTCTCGAATGTAAATCGATTTTATGCAAATATTAAAATCGCATGTGATGAAAAAACATTTTATAGATAAAAGTTTTATGAGATTAAAAAAAATTTTTTTAAAAATATTCTCTAGATTAAAAAAAAATTTTTTTTAATAATTTAAATTGTTCCAAATATTTTTCATTTGCCACTAAATAGTAACAAATATATGTAAATGTAATAGATTTATAATAATATTATCAAATAGATTTATCTTCTACAATAAAGATGACACAAGTTTGAATGTTGACATTTGTTTCAGCATCTTTTTGTCCATAATTGATAATCATCTCTTTAAAATGTTTTTAACGCATGGTTTGTATATCACGCACATGTCTATACAAATTTTGTAATTGTTGTAAGAATTTTCAAGACTAATTTTTTTTTATTTTTGGGTATACAAGAATAAAGTGCAAGAAAATGTTTAAACTAGTTACAATTAAAACCTCAACTAGTGCTTTATAGATTTGGGGTTTCATTAGTTTTTAACATATTTTAATCAAAACTATGATTTTGATTATGAGTAAAAATTTCGATTAAATATTTCGAATATATATAAATAAATATAAAAAAACTCAATGGCGCTCGACGATAAATAATATAATATAAACAATCTAATTATATTCATGTCGCCAGACACTATCGCATATATTATATCAAGCAACAAAATAAAAAAGACAGTGAGTTATTCGATAAATTAAATATTTAAACGAATTAAACTTTAACAACAAATTAAAACTTTATGTACTAATTTGCTAAATTTATTATAATAATTAATTTAAAATTTTGTAATTATGTATATGTATATTACAACTGGGTATCGAATTTATTCTAAGATTAATGTATTATAATATTGAGATTATGATATCAATTTTCTGCGTATATTTCTTTATCGTGTTTACATGTGCTTTAAATAGTATATCCTTCTTAACAATGTACGCATATATTAGAATGACGTCATGTTTTATAATTCAGAATCCGAGTATTACCATAAGCACAGGTATTAAAACTTGCATTATCAATTATTGTGGCACATGCACATTTTTAAAATTTGTTTATCTGTGACACGTGCCAATTTTTAAAATTCACATATCTATGTTAAAACATGTCAATACATGTTACAATAAAGATATGTAATTGCAAATAAATCGTAAGGTATTAAAATCTCAATCTTATCTCAATGCTTTCGTACACAAATGACGAATAAAATCTCCATTTTTCTCTAATAAATCATATCTATTCTCTCAAATCTCTACAAATAAAAAATTACAAATATTATAAATATTACAGCACTCATATATGCAATTATAAGTATACTGAATGTTCCGTTTTATTATAATTTATATATTAATGAAAACTACAATTATCTCAAAAACAATATTTTGTCATTATTTTAAAGACTTGTGGTGTGTAATAATAGAAAAAAATAAGAAAAAACGTATAGATTGCGTTGTCGTAAATACAATTTGATAAATTGTCATGCGATCGAAAATATACCGCGAATATAGATACCGCTTAAAATAAATACGTGCATTTTTTCGCACTACCCAAAGAGAAGAATATTAACAATTTCATTAAAAGAATAAAGTCTGCTATAATATATTGATTTATTATCAAATGTTTTATGACAACACGATAAATTCGGTAGCAACAAAAAAGATTGTTCTGAAAAATTTTTTAAATAATAATATAACCTAATTTTCTTGTTTTAATTTTTTCAATTTTCCCCAAAATGTAGTCAAATCTGTGTATATAATTTTAACAGAAAACAGATTAAACTAATTTTAACAGAAAACTGTCTTAATTGTTTCTGATATCTGTCAAATGACAGATTGATGAGTATAAGTAAAATCGGATTGGCTTTTTTTGAAATTAATTTCTCATTAATTATTTTACGAAGATCACCAAATTGAGGACTTTTTTACTTGATTCAATCCCGTTTTATCTGTAGATGATGCGATGGTTATAGGCCACTCTGTATACATATGTCCATATAATCTTCTTTAATACTTCCACAAAATATATTATATAGAAGCATATAATTTCGCGAATAGTATCATTGTATCACATTTACCAATATTTGTACCAGATTTGTCCAACTTTATTTACTCGCGCGAGCGAAATATAATAAAATTGTCCCCTTCTCCCTACTTGCGTTGTACAATTCAGAAAAGAAATAAAACGTTAAAATTTTTACCTTTATACATTATCATATGAATACATGTTCGTTGTATTGATGCTCGTTACTCGGGGATTCGTTAATTACACCTAGCATAACAAATCTTGATTTTACAGATTAAGAACAATCTTTTCATTCTTCCTTATTACTCTTCTTCTTTAATCCATATTTTTCTTCTAAGCGCAAAATAAAAATGTCATTGTTTAGCATGACGACATTTTCACTCTACGTATGAGGATAGTCAAGTAGTAAGAAAAAAGTGGGAAAATAACGAGATAATATTAAGAACGTTGATTGTTAATTATATTGAAATAAACAAATTTGATTGTATTGTCAGAAAGAATTACGATAATGTAAGTAAATGCGAAAGAAGGGAGAGTAAAGAATTATTCTATATAAATATCACTGTCAGTATCAAAGACTCACAGTAGCAGATTATTACACCTGGCAGTACACAAAGAAAAACAAAATGAAAATTTTTGTGATCATAGCTTGTGTATTGGTGAGTACAAAGCAGCGAATATGCATAAGAAGCAACAATCTTTTATTAACCCGTTTGTAATTGACATTTACATATCTTGGGACAGATTTAAGAAATTATAATAATGCATATGAAATTGTATGTAAATTGTATATAATGTAATTTTAATAAATTATTAATAACTTTGTATGTAGAAAACATGCATTATATAAATATAACGCTTCCGTTTATAAATTAAAATTGAATTCTCCTAAAAATAGAGGTCGTATTCCTAACTTAACTTATATTTAATTATGTATATTGTATATTTATCAGCAAATAATTATATCTGCACTTATTTCCTACATACACGCAGACACCCAATGCCTGTTCACTAGATTCAATTCTCTTACGTTATTATTATTCTATAATATTACGCTTTATATTTAATAAATCCTAATATATCTATTTTTTTCGTGTTTTTTCTGCATTTTCAATTTTATTAAACTATTCCACTAATTATTATACATTATATTTGTTTATGTTATATAAATATTATATACATTTTATAAAAATTATGCAAACGCAAATAATTTTGTTAATATCATGTAGTATAAATTAAATAATATCAAGTTTAATAATCTTAACTTTATTATTTACTTCTCATCATATACCAAATTTAAATAAATTATTTAAAAAGAACAAATCTTTCTTATCATTATTATCAAGCTTAAAATACGTGTAAAAATATTCTCATGTTGTGTCACCAAAGTAATTAAAACCATTTTACGTAATTACGTGATTACGTGATCATCGGTATAATCTTGATTATTCAAACAATATTTCAGAATAAATTTACTCTGTTTTTCTTTTTCTTTTTTTAAAGAAAACTTTCGATACGGTTTTGTTTCCAGACAAATGTTTTTTTGAAAACGCATTCCGATATTTAAAAAATAGAAAATTATATTTTACATTATAAATAATTACACTTTATTAAATAAAAAGTTTCCATATACATAGTGTTTCCTAAGAAAGTAGAAAAAAATTGAAGGGTATATTCCTTGGCTTATTTTATGAAGAAAAGGTTCTATAAACATATACCTTAAACTGCTTCGTTTTCAAAATACAAAATGTCAAAGTTGAAAAAAATATTGAACATCTCGAAAACGTTTAATGATGTTTTATTCAAATTCGGTACACATACAGTATGAACCATTTTTCAGTATCGATGAAATATTTTTAAATCCACCAGGATCATGTGTATGAATAATAATCATATTAATTTTTTTTATGAGAAAATAATATGCCACTGTTTTTTTCCAAATTTAACAATCTTAAAAAAATTTTGAACTAGCACTCTACAAAAATTGTTTCTTGTGTGTATGTGTGCCTTTTTTGCAACAATGAACCGCTTCGAGTTAAGGTAAAAAATTGAAATTAAAAACAGTAAAAACTGTAAATTAAAAACTAATAATCATATGTATCAATAAGCCATCTGCTTTATTTTGTTTAGTATTTCGAAGATTCAAAATTCAGTGTGTCTAGTCAGCCTACACTCACTTCACCTCTATATTTTTCATATTTTTTTTCAAAACTTTGACATTTTGTAATTTGAAAACAAAGCAAAGCATATAGTTATAAGATCTTTTCTTCATAAAATAAGCTAAGGATTCTCTCTCGTTCAATTTTTTGTACTTACTTAAGAAACATCCTATATTAAAAAAATAGATGTGATTTTCAAAACTCCCGAAAGTTTATTCATTTCATATAACAACTGTGTTAATCACAGTATGTCCTTCTTGAAAAATAAGTTTAATGCAAAATGTATCTTTGAATACTTTCGGACATAATCATGTGTAGAAAGATTAAAATAAGTTATTATAAAGCTCCACGTATCTATTAATGATTAAAGTTTCAATACATTTAAGAGTTTAATTGTATAGAATGATTAAATATATATTGACTTATATATATATTAAAATAGAATGAGACATATATATATTAAATATATAATATATTTATAATAATTCATATTTTAAATATTATAAACAAAAAATATTAATCTCTTAAAAGACTTAAAGTGTCATTTTAAAATATTTATATATTTTTAAAAGTTTTTAAAAACAATATATATTATTTTTGATTCTAGGTGTTAGTTCATGCTGGCGATGTTGGCGATACTACCGATGCTGACAATGCTAACGATACTTGCATTGTTAGCAAACCCACGAAACACCCCGGAATAGAGTTCAATGAGTTTTCTGCAGAATGTGAAAACGAAAAACCTGAAGACCCGACTCAATCACGTAAGATATTGATTATTAATATAATATTAAATAATATAATCGATTATTGTTGTAATATTAAATAATAATATATCCTGCAGGTTGCAATATAATATATTTATCTCGCATTTATCAATTGAAATCGTAGTGTATTATATCACGTTACAACAATTTTATTATTAATTAAGATATAATAAATGATTAGCTTTCGTGTGCTTTTATTTGTAAGCTAAAAAAAATTTTTTCCAATTTCTCATAAAAAATATTAATAGCTTTATTTAAAACAAAATTTCATAGAGAGATAAATGTATAATACTAGTCTATTACATCACAATCAATTACAACGTAAGATATTAATTCTGTCATCAAAGCAGCACATATCTTAACATTAAAGAGAATCAAAGCTATATATACATTCAAATTAATATTCATCTTAAAATTAAACTTCATTTTTTTATAAAATGATTATGGTTCTTTTCATACTTCGTATAGAATTGCATCGTCTCTAACTATTCAATTTAATAATATATCTTTTTATTCTTATAACCTGCTAGTGAAAACGAAAAAATATTTGCGGTGATGTTAAACATTCTTATTTCTCCATTAAATTCTATCTATTCTTTTTCCAATAATACGTAAATATAATAAATTTTTATTAAAGAGTTCAATTGTCATGTGTTACTATGTTAAAATTATCAAGCGATATTTTGAAAGAACAGAGAGAATTAATATAAAATTTCTTGTTACTATTATCGAAAGAATGGTCAAGAAATTAAAAAACATTGAAACATGTATATTAAAAATGAAACGATGATGCGTATTGCTATTACAAACAGTTGAATCATTAATTCTACAAACTTTCCTAATAGAAAAAAATTACGATTGACATTCTGATTAATAAGTTCATGGAGTAATTACGTTTATAACAATATAAAGTGAGAGATAAACATTACTGATATGAGATAAACCTTGAAAAAGATAACGTTAATGCAGACAAGAGAAGATAACGTTAATAAATTGTATATAAATTTAAATAGATCTGCGAACTTAATTATTTCATCTCAAACAGTCGATATTTACATTTTAAACTATATTATGAAATTTGTCGTTTCAGATGAGTACAATGTGCTCTTGTGTGCGACCAGAAAAGCCGGCATAGTACGTATATTTGATTTTATAATAAATATATAACATTTATATGCTACATACATATATGTATAATATATCCATTTAGGACCAAAGTGTAACCCCTTTTATCAATAAAATTGACATTTGCAAATGTTGTCAAGATCATATTAACATTTAATGCTATGTATCTTTCCAAAAATATATAATACATATATATATATATTTAGCGGTTGTTCATTAGTTATTAAAAAATTCATAATTAAAACTCTTATTTATATTTTATAATTCTTTATACTAATCGTTTTTTCTTTATACTATCATTAAAATCCATTGCTCGTACGTCAGTACGTTATTTTTTAATTTTAATAATTTAATAATTATTTACTAGAAGAAAAATAAATGCCTGAGCAAAAATGCTAAGAATTTGATAACACAATATCGAAATTTCTGTTTCGTACAAACATTTTTTATTTATTTTAGTTGTATAAGACTTTTCAATAAACAACCGCTAAAATTTTTTGAAAGTTACTTAGAATCATAATTTTGTCAACATATGCCAACGTCAACATCATAGAATAAAAGAAAAACATTCTCTAAAATTAATATTGGCTAAAAATTTATAGTTTTTAAATTAATAAATTTATATTGATGTTAGATCAGCAAACAAAATGAGATAAATATATTGAAGACTCTAGCACTTTGTGTAAATGGCTGCTCCAAACTGTCCAATGTAGTGAAGTGCCTACTTAGTACTGTCACATGCTTCGTTAGAGGTAACCGATAAACAAATATGTTAATTATTATTATTATTATTATTATTACATTATATTATATCAATAAAAATAACTAATTGCATATTATTTTTATTAAATATAATCTTATGTTATAGAGATAAAAATAACGATAAAAATAATCGATATAATGGATCATGTAGATTTATGTCTTAATCTCTTTTTAAAAAAGAAATAAATCAATAAAACATTAATTTTTGCTCTATATCTTAGGGATATTAATTTAAATGATTTTTGTTTTCTATTACATCGTTTTCATAATTAGTAATCTCTCGATAATTTGGTATAATCATTATCTGTCGAAATCAATCAAATGAATGCTTTAGCATCAATTATACACTAAGAGAATTTTCTCTTAGAATTTACTCTGAAAATCCTAATCGTGGGACAATATGGTATGGAAAAAATTTTATGAGAATTTCTTTGATTTATACTAAACTGCATAGTAAAATTGATCAAACATATTTTATATTTTATTGTAATAGATATTATTATTTTTATTGTGATAAATATATTAATCAGAGAAATTCTTATAAAATTCTTTCCATACCATATTGTCGCAAGATTATCATGATTTTCAGGGTAAATTCTAAGAGAAAATTATTCTCTGTGTATAATTAAATAACTTTGTATTTATATATCTATTGTAATATAATTCAAGGTGTTTACAAAATCTATTCAATAAATTTTCAAAAAGAAGAAAGAAAAACTGTTAACAATAAAAAAATTATAAATAATAATAAATAACAAATATAAATTAAAACATTTAAATATTTTAAAATAAAATATTTTTAAAAAATTAGAGATAACTGAAGTAATTAAAAATTAATAACATAAATTAAATAATATATAATTAAATTAAATTAATTAAATAAAATTATAATAATAATTAATTAATATAATTTCAGATATACATTTATAGTAAAAATAAATCTTCCAATATATTCCAATGTTATTCAAATGTTCCAAAAAAATAATTATAAATATAAAAAATAATGTAAAAAAATTAAGTATCTAAAAATATTATAATCAAGTTCTTTATCAATATTTAACCAATATCTAATTTAATCAATATCTTTAAATTATACATTTAGTAGTATTTACAATATGAATTAATACTGTACGTTAAGATGTTATAAAAAAATTTAACGGTTTTTTTCAGCAATTACAGCAGTTATACTTCCAATAAGAGAGACACTCCCGTTAAAACCTATCATAAATTGTGCAATTACGCTAGGGACGCCCGCCCTTCTCGATAATTAAAAATAAAAAGAAAAATGCGATATATATCTATATAGATACAAATTCGATGTTAAATGCAATTTATCTGAATAGCAAATACTGTAGTAAACTTTAGAAAGATCATGTTTCGTTACAATTTTTAAATTTTAAACGTGATATCATTATAAATGAAATTTAGTTTAAAATTTACAAATTGTACAATTGTAAAGTAAGTCTAATAAAGAATATTCCTGCAACTCATATTGACTAACACAATTTTATTATTTATTAGTTCCTTTACGTTGGAATTTACGTTTTAGAAAACATCTTAGTTTTAAAAATTATTACTGATATCTCTATATTATTCTAATAAAACAATTGATTTAAAAATTGAAATATAAAAGATACATATAAGGTGTTTCAGAAATCCTTTTAGTAACAGATTGTCTAATTTGTATGTAAAGGATGATTTTTCTTTCTTTTTAAATACGCGCGCGCGCGCGTGTGTGTTTGTGTGTGTGTATTAATAAATCAGCATAAAGTTTTATTGCAACTAGCTAAATGTTATATTCAGATATTATGATACTAATTTCCTGCGTATATTTCATTATCATGTTTACATGTGCTTTAAAAGCCTTCTTAACAATGTACGCATGCTTACAATATTACGTTTTATAATTCAGAATACGAATATTACTATAAGCACAGCTATTAAAACTTGCATTACCGATTATTGTGGCCATTTTTAAAATTCAATTATCTGTGTGAAAACATGTCGAAATAAAGATAATTGCAAGATAATTGCAAATAAATAGTAAGGGATGTTGAAATCTCAACAAGACCTTAACTCGATGCTTTCGTGTACAAAAATGACGAAAGAAATCTTTCTATCTCACTAATAAATCATATCTATTCAGAATAAAAAATTATAAATATTATAAATATTGCAACATTCATATATACAATTATAATTATACAGATGTTCCATTTTATTTAAATTTATATATTATATTATTGCACACTACAAATATTGTTTTTGAGATATTTGTAATGTGCAATAATTAAAAAAATAAGAAAAAATGTATAGCACGTGTTGTGTAATTGTAACACAATTTGATAAATTGTCTCATCCACGCGATCGGGAATATATACATATATGTATATCACCAAAATAGAAACTTATTACAATAAATATGTGCAGCTCGCATAATTTTCTTTGCACTTTCCGAGGACTAGGAGAATCTCCACGATTTCATTGAAAGAATAAAATCTGCCATAATATTAATTTATCATCAATTTGTTACAACTCGGAGAATTCGATAGCAACGAAAAAGATTGTTTCGAAAAATTTTTTAAATAATAACTTTCCTGTTTTAGTTTTTTCAATTTTCCCCGAAATGCGATCAAATCTGTGCAACTAGTTTTTACAGAAAACTGATTGACTTAAATGTTCCTGATATTTGTCGAATGACAGAAAGTAAGTAATTAAGTAAAATTGAATTACTTGTTTTTTTCGAAATGAATTTCTCATTAATTATTTTGCGAAGATTGCCAAAGTTAAGGATTTTCTTACTTGATTCAACCCGCTTTACCTCTCTGAACATGAAAAGTGATGTTATTATTACCGGCCACTCTGTACATGTGTCCATATAACTTCTTTATTTCCACAAAATATATAAAAGCATATAATTTTACGAATAATATCATTATATCTTATCATTTTCTGTATCAGATCTGTCCAAGTTTTTGCTCGTGTGAGCAAAATATATCATCCACTTCTTTCCACTCGCGTTGTACGACGCAGAAAAGGAATAAAAGTGAAACAAATATTGAAATTTCTACCTATGCATCATCATATAAGTACGTGTTCATTATATTGTTCCTCATCGATCTAATATTAGTTAATTACACAGCCTAACTAGTCTTGATTTTACTGACTAAGGTCAAACAAGCTTTGTATTCTTATTCATTATTATTTTCCTTTAATCCACATTTTTCTTCCGCATGCTCAAAATAAAAGTGTCATTGTTTATAGTGACGACATTTTCACTCTAGCAAGCGTATCAGCAAGTAGAGAAAAAATAATAGGTTGATAACAAGATAATATTAAGAACATTGATTGTTGACAACATTGACATACACTTTAATTGTATTGTCAGAAGAAATTGCGATAATGTAAGCAAATGTGAAAGAGAGAAGGGTAAAGAATTGTTCTAAATAAATATCACTGACGATATCAATGGCTCACAGTATAGTTCAGATTATCACGCCTAGCAGTACTCAAAGAGGAGCAAAATGAAAACTGTTGTATTCATAGCTTGTGTATTGGTAAGTACAGAGTAGCGAATAAATATATAAGAAGCAAAAATCTTTTTAATTCATTTATTACTAACCCTTTCGCAATTAACATTTACATATTTTGTAAAAGTTTTGAAAAATTATAGTAATGCATATGAAACTTTGTGTAATGTACATATTGTAATTTTAATATTATTGTGTATGTAAAACATATGCTTTCATACATTATATAAAAAAAAACTTCCGTTTCTGGACTAAAAATAATTTTTCCTAAAAATAGAGGTCGTAATACTAATTTAACTTATATATTTAATTGTATATTTATTAGCAAATAATTATATTCATATATCTATTATATTATTATTCTTATTAAAATTACGCTTTATATGTATATATATTATAATTAATTATAAAATATTTATTTTTTTATATTGTTGCTACATCCTCAATTCGACTGTACTTTCACTCCATTGCGATATTATCCAATAAGTGCTTCAGAAAACTTCAAAATTCATTTTATTAAAAATTTATTTTATTCGAAAATTATGAGTTTTTAAAATTCCGAAAGTTTTTTCATTTTTGACATAAAAACTGTGCTAATCACAGTATTTGTGTCTTCTCGAAACAAAATAAGTTTAATGCAAAATGTATTTTTGCATAATCAGTAGTTTTTCGAACATAATCGTAGAAAGATTAAAATGAATTATTATGAACCTCGACGTATATATTAATCAAAGTTTCAATAAATTTAAAAGTTTAATTGTATAGAATAGCTTAAATATATACATTTTTAATAATTTATATATTTTGAATATTATAAATAAAACATATTAATATTAGAATTGGTTTTCGGGTTTGAACCGCGTAAACTTTTTGTTTGATTCCAACATTTCGTGAACATTTCAGGAACAACCTGATAGAAGTGTATAGACTGAAAGTATCAGGTTGTTCCTCCCTAATGAAGTGAACTGAAATGTTCACGAAATGTTGGAATCAAACAAAAAGTCCGCGGTTCAAATCTAAAAACCATTTCTAATATTCATATACACCGCGAAAGCCTCAAATATCAAAACATATTATTCTTTTAAAATGTTATTTTTAAATGTATAAGTTCTAAAAGACAATATAGATTGTTTTTTATTCCAGGCGTTAGTTCATGCTAACGAACAACTGAACGGAAAAATTTTCAGATGTTACATAGAGGAATGTAAAAAAGAACTGCCTATAGCGCTGAATCAGACGCGTAAGATATTAATATTATTATAGATATTATTATTGAGTAATATTAAGTTATTGATATTATTGTAATATTATAAATAATAATATTCTACAGAATGCAATATAATATATTTATCTTTTATTTATTAAAATTGTGTATTAAATCACGTTATAACAATTTTTTTATTAATTGTGAGATATAATAACTAATTAGCTTTCATGCGCTTTTATAAAAAAATAACTTTTCTAATTTCTTATGAAAAAATATTAGTAACTTTATTTAAAACAAAATTTCATAGAGAGATAAATGTATAATATATCATAATCAAATGTAATGTAATAATCATAGTTTGTTATATCATAATCAATTACAATATAGATAATAAGATATTAATTCAACAACTGTTATCAACAAATATCTTAACATTTAAAAAAATCAAGACTAATCTATATATATTCAAACTAACTATTCATCTTAAAATTAAACTTTATTTAAAAAAAAAGATTATGATTCTTTTGATACTTCATAGAATTGCATTGTCTAATCATTATCATCAAGTTTAATGACATATATATTTCTGTTCTTGTAATCAATTAGTAAAAACGAAAAAACATTTGCGGTTAAACATTTTTATTCCTCTGTTGAATTCTATCTGTTCTTTTTTCCAATAAATATAAAATTTTTATTAATTATTTTTTTAATGTCCCTCTGTCATGTATCACTAAATTGAAATTATCGAGCAATATTTTAAAAGAGCAAAGAAATAATATAAAATTTTTTGTTACTATTTATCGAAAAAATGATCAAGAAATTAAAAAACATCGA
This sequence comes from Prenolepis imparis, assembly GCF_030444845.1. Taxonomy (NCBI): domain Eukaryota; kingdom Metazoa; phylum Arthropoda; class Insecta; order Hymenoptera; family Formicidae; genus Prenolepis; species Prenolepis imparis. The sequence continues at coordinate 22,686,871 of NW_028141159.1, read as the reverse complement.
AACATATACATGTACTAAAAAAGAAACGATGACGCGTATTGCTTTTATACAAACAGAGAGTTGTATAATTAATTCTACAAATATATCCCTAATAGTAGAAAAAGATTGATATTCTGACTCATATGTCGATGGAGTAATTAACGTTTATAACGGTAAAGTAAGAGAGAAGTACTACTGATATGAGATAAATCTTGAAAAAGATAACATTAATACAGACAAGAAAAGATAACGTAAATAAATTTTATATAAATTAAATAGATTTCATTTGCGAATTTAATTATTTCATCTCAAATTGTCGATATTTACATTTTAAATTGTATTATGAAATTTGTCATTTCAGCGATGTTTAATGAGCTCTTTTGTGCAGCCAAGAAAGCCGGCGTAGTACGTATATTTGATTTTACACACATATACAATATATGTATATGCTTTGGAGAACAAATTGCATCTCTTTTGTCAATAAAATTGACGTTGTAAGAGCATAATAACATTTATTAATCTTATGTATCTTTCCAAAAATTTTAGCGGTTATTCATTGTTTATTAAAAAATTGATAAATAAAAATTCGGGCATTTGAATGTGCCTCTGTAATCTGTAAACAAGAAAGTAAAAGGTGATAATAGTAATGCCACATTTTTGTTGAATTATAATAAACATATAAACTAAGGAATCTTTTATATTAGTTATATATGTTCATATATACAAATTAATACATTAAATTTTGCACACAATTGCAAACAATTGTTGACATAGCAAAAATATGTGAACATATGTTAACATAAGATTTTAAAAAAACATTTGTAAACAGACAAAAACACCGAGTATACTAGATATTTTGTCTGTAGATAAGGACTTTTCAATAGACAATAAACGACCGCTAAAATTGTTTAAAAGTTACTCAGAATCATAATTTTTGACAACATATGTCAACGTCAAGATTATGGAGTAGAAGAGCATTCCCTAAAGTTATATTAACCAAAAATTTATAATTTTTAAATTGTAATAAATTTATATTGATTTTAGATCGATAAAGACAATGTGATCGATAGAACGGGGACTTTAATTCTTTGTGAACTTCTCGTCTCCGATCCGCACAATCAAACGCTGTGCAAAAAGAATACTAACATATGCTTCAATGAAGGTAACTGATAAATATTTATTATGCTAATTATTATTATTATTATTATTACATCAATAAAAATAATTAATTATTTTTATTATATCAATAAAAATAATTAATTGCATATTATTTTTATTAAATATACTCTTATAAAGATAAAGATAAAGATATATCGGTGAAACCAGGTAGATTTATTTCTTAATCTCTTTTTAAAACAGAGAAATAAATCAAAATAAAACATTAATTTTTTGCTCTACATCTTACGGATACGAATTTAAATGTCTTTTTATGTTTTCATTATTATTAATCTCTAGAAAACATTGTATAATTATCTGTCGAAACCAATCAAATTAATGTTTTAGCATCAAATAACTTAATTTATTTATTGCAATATCTATTGTAATATAATTCAAGATATTCATAAAACCTATTCAATTAATTTTCAGAAAAAGAAAGTAAAAATGTTGTACAAAAAAAATTAACAATAAAAATATTATAAAAAATATGATAAATAATAAATATAAATTAAAACATTCAAATATTTTAAAATAAAAATTAGAGAAAATTGAGGTAATTATAAAAATTAATAATAATATAAATAAAAAAATAATATAATTAAATAATAAATATAATTAATAATATAATATATAATTAAATAATATAATTAATAATACAATTAAATAATATATAATTAATTGAATGATTTAAGTTAAATAAATTAAATAAATTATAATAATAAATTAATAGAATTTTATATATACATATATGTATATTATATACTGAGTGTTCAAAATAAAACGTTACAAATTTTTATCTCCAAAAATATTGTTTCTAAAAAAAAATATTTCAAATAAAAGTTCCAGTATTTCAAGGGGGAAATAAGTTAATGTTATAGAAATGTTTATAGGAGAAGGTTTTCAAGGTCATTTTAAAGTCAACTTAATTTTTTTAAATGGAATTACTCTAAATATTTTAATAAATAGATTCATTTTGTAACATTCTGCATAAAAAATTATAAGGATAAGATAGTAAAAATCGAACGGTTATAATTTTTTATGCAGAATGTTATAAAATGAATCTATTTACATAAAAAATTTAGGGTAATTCCATTTAAAAAAATCAAATTGACCTTAAAATAACCTTAAAACCCGTCTCCTGCAAACATTTCTATAACATCAGCTTATCTCCCCCTTGAAATACTGCAACTTTTATTTAAAACATTTTTTTCTAGAAACAATATTTTTGGAGATAAAAATTTGTAACGCTTTATTTTGAAAACCCGGTATATATATATATTGTACCAGAAATAAATCTTCCAATATCTTTTATTCAAAGTGTTTTCCCGAAAAATAATTATTATATTATACAAATTTAATACCTACAAAAAATTGCAATCAAGTAACATATCCTTACATTATAAATTTAAGTAATTTTTACAATATGAATTAATACTATATGTACGTTAAGATAATATAAAACTTCGAAAAAATTAAACACTTTTTTTCTAATTACAGGAGATAAAGTTTCTTTTAAAATCCTCCGGTTCATTACCATCATACTATGCGTAATAAAGCAGAAAACGCTAGAACTTGTCGATAATGTCGATTTAGGAAACTGCGACTATATACATATAAATTCATCGTTAAACGCGCGCAATTTATCTGAACAGCAAATACTGTAGCAAACTTTAAACAGATCATGTTTCGTTACAAGTTTCTAAGTTTGAATATGATATATCATTATATAATTGAAAGAATTGTATAAATTGTACAATTGTATATGTATAATACAATACACAAATAAAGAATATTCCTGAAATTTATATTATATTATACTTTTTGTAACAGTTTTTATTATTTATTAATTGCTTTATTTATGTAGGACTTAGTTTTTAGAAAGCATTTTATTTTTAGAAGTTATTGATAACCTGATATTTTTGTAATAAAAAAATTGATTAAAAAATCGCAATATAAAACATACATACAAAATGTTTCGAATGTCTTTTTAGTAACAGATTCTCTGGCCAATTTTTGTGAAGAATAGTTTTTCCTCATTTTTAAATATACATATATGTATAGGTATGTATGTACATACATAATAAAAAAGTATGACAATATAGCCTTCTGTTAAGAATTAAAAAACTTAATGCATATACATGTACGTATATACATGTATGTATATATGTATATGTATATATGTATATGTATATAAGAAATATTAAAATTTAAATTTGCATCATCTTTTGTTAAGAAATAAATTTTTAAAATTAAAAGATTCAATTATTGTTGAGTCATTTAGCATGAAGAACATCTCGTGGTGCTCTTTAAAACCAATTATATGCCAAAAAGACATTTAAAAAATACCAAAATTTATCTTGTTTCTCAGTTTTTTGAAAGGAGAAAATTAAAGATAACGTTTAAAATATTTTCCATTTACTAACTGAAAACAGCGATAAAAATAAATAATAAATTTAATTAATTTATTGTAATAAGTGCTAGAATAATAGGTTCATATTTTTTACAATAAATCAATTAATTAAAAAAAAACTAATATTGTACTGCTTGACGATTGATAAAATAATAACATAAGAATTAATAACATAAATGGCTTCTGATCACTTTTCTTTATGTCCAGATACTATTATAGGATTACGTTTCTTGATATTAAATAACAAAAAAATAATAATATCTATGCTATTCAAATTGAAATATTTACAGACATAGAATTGCGAATTGAAACGTTTTATATGATTTATAAAAATCACTTTATTTGAAAAAAAATGTATGAAATATTATTATAATAAAAATATTTATACTCCAAATAGTAAAAAATAAATAATAAAAAATAATTATAAAATTAATGCGCAATTGGCTATATAAATATTACGTTAAAAATAATGTTCCAAAATGTTCAAATATATAATATTCAAATATTATAATATCTGTCTGCTGCGTACATTTCGTTATCGTATTTAATCAAGAATGCTTTAAACAATAGCCTTGTTAGCAACCTACGCATATATACGCACTTGTGTCAAGATAGTATCTTTTTAGAAGCGTTTATTTAAAGCGTTTTATAATTCTGGATATTAAAATAGAGTACACAGCTTTAAACTTTATCGATTATTACGTCCATTGTCGCGCTTTTTAAATTTGCTTATTTATGTTAATTATGTTAAAATCTGTCATCAAGATAAACTACAAAATTTGAAATAAGTCATAATGTGTTAAATGCTCAATACAATCTTGTCTCATCTATGCTTTTATACTACACATTATATTGATAAGAAGAATTTCTTTTCTCTTTCTTTAATAAACAAACTACATATATTTCAAATAAAAAGTTACATATCATGTAAATATTATAACACTCATATATGTATACCACGTGTTTCTGAATATAACAGAAATGTTATAATGCAGTCTTTAAATTACTATTGTAATCTTTATAATGCATTAGTAATGACAGAAAAACTGATTAGAGATCCTCAAAAGCTGGGAAAAATTATTAAGAGATCTAAAATAGCGATATTTAAACCAATCAAGTTCATTAAATAATTTGCTAAAGATATCATTGTGCAATAAATTTAAAAAAAACATGTAGTCCTTTTGGGGAAATAGTTTAAAAAACTTTTTAATATACAGAAAATTGTCCTATGAAAGAAATTCGTGTATGTTAATCATCAAAATTTTAAGAAATTAATAATTAAAAATTTTTTTCATAATTTTAGCAAAAATAACATTTTTTTTTATTTTTAATAATTTATTTGAAATAAAAAAATTGCACTTTTTTAACATTATCTTCTTTTATTTAAATTATTATTTACATATCAAACTTTAAATATCAAAATTTGTAATACAATTGAGTTTTCCAATTGAATATATATATTTTTAATACGAAATATATTACATTTCACAAATAAATGCTTTCTGTCTTTCTTATCTAATTCGAAAGTGTTCAGTCCTATATACGCGTATTCTTTGATGCTTCTACGAAATATATAAAAGCATATGATTTTGCAAATATTCATGCGCAGAATCAAAATGACATTTCTTTATCACTACGATATTCTCACATTACACGTGCAAACTGATCAGCAAAGCAGTGGGGGAGAAGCGCAGGAGATATTATTAAGAATATGGATGTTAAACATACAAAAATTTACATTTTCATACAAAAATTTGACTGTATCATTAAGAGAAATTACGGCAATGTAAACAAATGCGGCAGAAAGGAGCGTAATCAATTTTTCCACTTCATCTGGGCTATACGATTTATTCTACATAAATATCGCTGACAGAATCAATGGTTCACAGTACAGTGCAGATTATTACGTCTTGCACACAGTACTCAAAGAGAAACAAAATGAAGACTTTCGTGCTCGTCGCTTGTATATTGGTAAGTACAAAGCAGCGAATACATATATAGAAAGAATAAACAATCTTTTAATGCTTTTGCAATTAACAGAATTTAGATATTTTGTGACAAATAAAAAAAAATTATAATGATGTATATAAAACTCTGTGATGTATATATTGCAATTTTAATATTACTCTGTATGTAGAATATATAAGCGTTTCATATATTACAGTTGTAAAGCTGTTGCTAAATTAAAATTCTTTTTATAAATAAACTTATATATATATTTTTTTTTATTTAGATTTTTATAGATATACACAAGTAATATCCAATAACTTAGGATCAACTTGGTCATGATATCGTTGAAAATCATTCTGGATTAAATTTTAACTGATAGTTAGAATACACATTATATCGAAAATTTTACGAGAAATCCATCAAGATGTTCACGTAATTCTAATTTTCAAATTATTTAATGTAGTAAAATATAAGTTTTTTAAAAAATGAATTATTTTTTAAATAAAAAAATTCATTCGTATTCTTAAAATAATATTTTTTTTAATCCTGAAAGCTCTTTTATTTGTCATAAAACCGTGCTAATCACAGTATGTTCCTCTCGAAACAAAAGAAGCTTAATGTGTGGTTTTGTATAATTAGTACTTTCGAACATAATCGCATAGAAAGATTAAAATAAGTCACCGTGCGACGGAGTACATATTTGTTGGTAAACAAAGTAATAAATTTAAGAGTTTGATCGTATAGAGTAATAAAAATATACACACCTTTTAATCATTTTTATTTTAAATTTTATAAAAAAATATTACTTTTTTAAAATGTAATTTTTAAATGTATATTTTAAATAAAATTTTTAATATAATTATTTCGAATTCCAGGTAATAGTTCATGTTGACAAAATCATATCCACACAAGTTTTCAAAAATCACTTATTGGAATGTGCAAAAGCACTACCGAAAATACCGGGTAGAGTGAGTGAGTATCGATTATTAAATAATAATATTACACAGATTTGTATCTTATAAAAAATAACGTTAATTCAGATAAGGCAAAAACATTAATAAACTATAAAATATATCTCATCTGCAAACTTAAGTATTTTGTCTCTAACTATTAATATTTCGAATTGCATTATGAAATTTGTAATTTTAGACGTACGCGATGTTGGTGTGATTTTCTGTGCGACGAAAAAAGTTGGTGGAGTATGTATATTTACACATATAATTTTATGATAAATTTGTTTTAAAAAGCAAACTATCCTTTTTCCAATAAAATTGACGTTGACAAATGTTGTCAAAATCATGATTCTGACGGTATTTCCAAAGATTTTAGCTCATTGTTTATTAAAAAATTATTACGAATAAAATTCGAGCATATGAATGTCCCAGAATAAACAAGAAGATAAAAAATAATGATCGTGGTTTTCGTTGAACTATCACATAAACTAAAATTAAAATAATTTTTATATTATATGTATAAATACATATAAATGTACATTGTCAAATTTCGCAATTGCAAGTTAACATAGCAGAAACAGTAATGGAAACAGTTTTAGAAAAAATATTTTTAAACAAAAAAATCAAATATACATTCTATATGTAAATGGTTTAAACAAGAACTCAGTAATGCAATTTATGTAATAATAAATCAAACTTATCTGATTACATTTTATAACTTTTTACTAATTGTAATAACTTGTTAAAATTGTATGTAATATTAAAAATTCTTCTTTTAATTTCAATAATTTAATAATTATTTAATTATTTATTAAATACGAAATAAGAATACGTAAACAGAGAAAGTACAAAATATTTAATGACACGTCGTAGAAATCTCTGTCTTGCATAGAAAGCACTCTTTAAATATTTATTTATTTTAATTTATTTTATTTATAATTTTTGAATAAAGAAAAAGTGATGGTTAAAATTTTTTGAAAGATACTCAGAATCATGATTTAACATCATATATCATCATCAAGGAAAGGACAGAAAATAAAAATTTAGAATTTTTAGAAAAATTTTTTCCCTTTTTGAAAAAGAGTAAAATATTTTAATATAAGAACACAAATGTTAAATTTATATTTTAGATCGACGAAAAAAATGAATTAATTCGAGAACGAATTCTAACGAATTGTGAGACTATGATCTCGAATCCGGTTAGAGCAGAGAGGTGCAAAAATATCTGTAGCACATGCATCGATGAAGGTAACCGATTTACATATTATATAGATTACTAGTCAAAACTAACTAATTTAATGCTTCCATCTATTGTAATAATTCAATATATATAATTTATCGAATATGTATTTAATTATTTTTCAAAGAAAAAATTATAAATAATATTAAATAAATTTAATATTCGAATATTTTAAAAATAAAAATTGGAGAAAACGAGTAATTAGAAATTAATATATGTTATTGTAATAAAAATATAATTTTTTCATAACAATATCTATTTTTCAAGGTATATAAGAAATGTTCCAAAATAATTCTAAAAAATTTCGTTAATCGTATACAAAAGTTTATTTAATATATAAAAAATTAAAATAATCATAATAAATATTCTACAAAATATTCTATAAAATAGTCTATTATTATTTTATTTTCTCACAATATAAATTAGTATCATATATACATTAAGATTATATAGTACTTCAAAATTGAAAAAAAATTTCTTTTATTTCCAGCAAATGAAATTCCAGGAAGCAATTTCATAAAGACGGTTAGAGCTATACAATGCGCAATATCACGAAACTTAATACCACTTTTCACCGACAAGGAATAAAAGAAGAAATATAAGATCTTCATTAAACACATTTCGTCTAAATAATAAATTTCTTAACCAACTTTTGAGACAATTTCTTAAGCAAAATATCAGAGAAATCATATTTTATCACAGTGTTTATCTTCTAATGTTCTATGATATTTTCTAATTTTATGATATCAACATAAATAAAACTTAACATAAACATATATTAAAGCAAACTAAATGAAGACAATTTCTTAAGCTAATCAAAGAACATAATTTCATTATCTATTTGTTGGTTTGTGTGGAGAACAGTCTTTAAAAAACGCTTTATTTTTAAAGTTATGATATTCTGATATTTTTAATTAAAACAATCAAATTGAAATGACAAAAAAATTTATTTTAAAAAGAAATGTGTTTATAATGTTTAGATCCTCTTGTATAACATCGAACATGAAAACTAAAGATTCTATTTTGAATTTCTTTTTATTTTGCATTAAGTTTTTGTTTTTAGAGATTTCAGATTATAGAACCTGCCAATTGTTAAATTGCAATTAATTTGTTGTACAGATAATTAAATAAATTGTAGCAACCAATTCTGGTATAGAATATTTTCCCAAATCCGATCTTTGTATTTTATATAATTCTAGATAAGCATTCCATTTCTAATCGTTCACACATTATTATATTTTCATTATTATATTTATATACTTTCACTGGTATTAATAAAAAAAAATTACTTTTTTCTTACGTAGAATATTCTATATAAATATAATTAAGATTTATATAGAAAATTTAATATGAGTGATGGAAATTCCATTTGAAATAAATGTAAGTTTGCTATTCTAATGCATGGTTGCATTAACGAAAGAAGAAGAACTTCGTAGGAAGCTAGTATACTTATTGAATCATTTAAATTCTTCTATATTATTTTTCTCTATCTTCAACAGAACACAAAATATTTTAGCTGTTACATTTCTGTGATTTATCTTATGGCGCACACATGCACATGTATACTATACTCATATATGCACACATATATACAATATATGTATAAAGAAAGGATAAGGTTGTGATTGTAACATAAAAGATGAGATATTGGCGTTATCGTTCCACTTCAATTGTCATAGGATCCCTTTATGGCGCGACGCCCCATAAACGACGACGAGTCCTGCGTACTACCGATGGTTTCGATATATCGGGGAAGGAGAGACAAAGAGAAGAGAGAGAGAGAGAGAGAGAGAGAGAGAGAGAGAGAGAGAGAGAGAGAGAGAGAGAGAGAGAGAGAGAGAGAGAGAGAGAGAGAGAGAGAGAAATATTACTTTGCAAATTCTCTTAATCTTTTCTTCTGGAATTTTAAATAAAAATCTCAAATACGCACAATTTAGAAAGATAACTTAGTAATTCAATTACATTCTAAAAATTTTATTTTCAGAAAAAATATACACAAAACTTTTACAAAAAAGTTTTCTCTTTCAAAGAAATTTATTTTTTATATTATTTTAAAAATAAAATTAAATAAAAACAAAATGTAAATAACATAGTTTAATAATAGTTAAGAAAATTATTTTTTAAGAAAAATATTTGGAAAAATTATATTAAAAGAATTATTCCTGTAAAAAATGCTAAATCTCATTGAATAAAAATTAAATTTTTATATATAATTTAACAACTTTATATTGAATTAGAATTTTAGAAGTATAGATACTTTTCTTTAAAAGTGTCTGAAAGAATGTCTGAAATGAGATATAATTTATTAATTTTGTCTGTTTTTCAAAAATGTTTATATAATCATTACGCTAATGATACATGTCGTCCATCATGATGAAGGGCTTTGTAATCGTACGTTATAAGTTAGATACAGTGATTCCCTCAGACACGTGTTCGGGGGATGCCCTTCTTTACTAGATACTAATCTTCCCGATCTCCCCTCTGATCCCGCTAACAATAATAATTTTTAATCAATTGTAATGTTACAACGTGCTGCTAAACGAACCTCATATTAATTTCAAAAATTATCTACCTATAATCAAAACTTATACATATATTATGAAAGAAAGAAATGAAAGTATAATGATATTTTTCGCTTCTTTTCTGTTTCAAGATTATTTGTTTCAAACAAATTAAGGAATATAAAGTTGAAAAATTTTATTGTATATTTGTTATATGTATATGTTGCTCTTGAAATAATTTAGTTTAATAACGCAAACTAGTATGTATAACGTTAATTATTGTGATTATCGTAGACATTTTTTATCACTGTTGTGAGAGATGAATGCGACATTAGAATTAGGCATTTTGATCTATTATTATATTCGATTAAACTTTTACTCGCTATTCGCACTATATACATTTTATCTACATATTTTATCATTATTCATTTTACAAAATAAAACAATTTTTTCGTCGTTATACACTAATATCATTCCTAATTATGCAATTCAAAATTATTTCAAATTATTAATTGAAACTATTGTTTAATAAAGCATAAGTTTACAAAAGTGTAAATAATATAATGCGTGCTATGTACATATGTATTCTTCTCCATTAAACCTGTTATATTATTAAAATTTGTAAGTGTATTACATAGCGCACATATAATTATTAATTATATAGCGTAAATTAGTGTTCAATTTGAGAGAAATTAATATCATATTATCTGTACATACATGTAATATGCTTAAATATGAGTATATGTACATTCGGGATCTTCTCTTTTCATCAAATATTACAATATTTACAATTATACTATTTATGTCTTCATCAAATATTATTTACAATGATTTAATCAAACTCTCTGATTTAATTATTATAATCGTCATTAAAAAATTGTATATTACGACATTCAATAATAATAATAATTAACTTGTCGAGTTATTTATATTTTGTATAGTTAGTGTCAACTGATTGAAAATAAATCGTTTCAAATAAATATCTATTTATTTTATTATTAATTTATAAACATTATGTACCTATTATAATAATGTATGATATTATTATTAAAAAATATGCTAATAGTAGATAAAATAGTAGATAAAATAACGAATACACATTAAGAGTATCGACATTCATAATGGTATAACAATTAAAAGAGACAGAAAGAGAGAGAGAGAAAGAAAGAGAAAGAGGGAGGGAGAGGGAGGGAGAATATAAGATAACATACACTAAATGAATAATGTAGAGAATAACTAGGGTTCGGAGAGCTGCCGGAGACATTGCGACCCTGTTTCACTTCAAATGACATCTTTGTGGAATAACATGACTGGCGCTGATGGCTGCCGGAAATTAGGTGATTGTTAAGCTAGGTTGCAAACGCCGGTTACTGACAGTGGAATTAATTAGAGACATAATATATATGTTGCGCCGCATTCAGTTGCGGAAACCAACTGGAGATCCTTAATATGTGAGAAATCCCACCCCAATTCGTCTAATAGCTTTCATAAAGAAAATTGTCGACTTCGATGTATCTTAAATGTATAATAATGTACAATATATGTATATAAACGTGTCTGTAAATTTTCTATATTAAACGTAATTATATTTTAATTTTTTATATAACACTTTTGTATATTAAATCCTCTAATTAATCCTCTCAATTTTTTATGCGTATAAAAAATTAAAAAAGTAATTTAATAAAAACATCTTTTTGTACATTATTTAGATTTATAATATGTGGTATTTAATTTATATATGTATATGTATAATAAGCTTTTTATAAAAATTTCAGATAATAACATATTTATATTATAATAAAATGTTTTAAATAAAAGTAAAAAAAATACATTTCTGCCTCCTTTTTCTTTTGGAACAAAAAATAAAAATATATTACTCAAAAAAAAACTCTTTGTAAAAATATTCATCATTAGAGAAATATATATCTTGAAAATGTGTTGTAAAATATTTTATTCTTTGATAAATATAGATTTATGTGTAAATACAAGTATAATTTTCTGCTCTAATCCAAGATTGTCGAGAGAGAAACGTTCTTTCATCGCAAAAAATGTAATTTCGTGGCCAGTGCAAATTCGTACGAACGAGACGCTAACGAATGGCGGAAATGGCGCGATGCGCCGGATTTGAAAATCTATTATCGACGGAATTAGCAGTGCCTCGGGATACGTATTCCCGGCGACGCACCCTTTGTCTACCCGCTAACGATATGGGGTGGTGGATAAGGGTAGCGGTACTCGCACACGGTCCCCTCGGCAAACATCAGACTCGCGTTAGCCGCCAGAAATCAGGGGGATATCCGGAGAAATTGACCCGGGGGAATCTCTGTGTGCCGTTGCGCCGTTATATCGAGTTTCCGGATAATTCGATCGTCCGCCTCTTTCGACCAGCTCTCCGTTCGATTCACTTCTCGCGAATCTCTGCAGTCTATTTTCCTTTTTTTTTTTTGCAAATAATTCGGCGTTCGTTTCGATTCTTATTTCCGCGTTTTCCGAACTTATCTAAGTTTCCAGGGTGTCTGAGAAGCAGAGGAGTATGTGTGTCCATTTTTTTCCAGGAGAAAAAAATTTCTCGCGCGGTTCTAGAATCATCAATCTAGCAAGTATCTTTCTAAGTCATTTTGATAGGAAAAAATTTGTAGGAATCTTATTTTAAGAGAACCAACAAACTTTTCTCTAATATTATATATACTTCCTTTTAAGCACTTTTTGATATATTCGACGCGACGCTTATATATAATATATATCGAGAGCCAATGGTTTCTTATGGGCACCCAAAACTGTCAACGGCAGAAATGACTCGTGGTGGGTGCCATAAATTTCGAACAGACGATGTCTGGACCGATAGTTTCGCCAGATGAACTGCTTCTAGGCGTGGTTATGCGGGTGCGCATCCTATATATAGTATGTATGTACACAGGGGATGGTGGTGGTTCTGCTGATGGTTCTCGTAGTCTATACCCGTCAAGGTGCAAGACTTGAAGCTTCCGCAACTCCCGGGAGCATCGTAGCTCAAACTTGTTCCCCAATTCTCCGTAGACATCAAGTATATTGAGAGAAATCCTCGAGGAATAGTGCATATAGTATGTAGCATTATTTTATGGGAGATATTTACGGAGAGTTATTACTTTTTCATTTTAATTGACAATAAATACATTTTAAAATCAATAATCACTAAGTATTTGCTCTATACTTTCTCTGTTTTATTTTTATATTTTTTAAATATTTTTCTTTCCTTTTTTTGTGCTAATTTATATATGATATAACAGATTTTATAATTATTTTTTATTCATATATATTAAATTCATTTAGCATTTCAAGAATTCTTCACATTTTATATCCAATAAAATTAATCCCATATAATTGCTTTATTATTATTTATATTTTACTCTCGCAATCTAATATTAAATAATCAAATATAAAATATATTAAGCGATAACAATTATGATACTGATCTATTTCAAACGTACAAAAATTTTGACATTACATCTTCCTAAAAATTTATCTTAAAATGTTTTCTCGGCTATGTCCAATAACTACGCGACATTATATATATTATATCGATACGAATCGATTTATTCTACACAAAAGATAAAAAGACTGTGTATTATCTTGCTATTTTACGGCTCGACGAAAGAAATTCCATGTAGCTCGTGCAGAAAGATCAGTATCGAAAAAAGTAGACGATAAACACTAGTTTTTATGTTATAGCGAAAATTGTATCTCCTTCCGATGCACACCGTGAACGATCTCGTCCGGTCTAATGCGAATCTAATGCTGCGATCGCACATCTGGAGCCGTCTAAGAGAAGCCGTAGAAGGTGGAAAATTGCATTATTTTTCGATGTCAAGATGTTGAAGGATGGAAGGCGCGCGAGAGGGAAGAGAGCGTGCATTAAAAGCGGATTTGCTGTGCACTCTCGAAATTCACGTCGGCCGAAATACACAGCTCGTTTAATGGCTCGGGAAATAATCCGGAAATGACGTGTGTGCGCCACAAGTCGAGAAAGAATGTGCCATTACGCTTTCGCGTGTGGAGGGTATTATTAAATTCTTAACGCAGTTAAGTCGTTATTAAAATGCTCGCGCGATGTCTCGGCCGAAGATTAAAAGCGTTAAAAATAATGCATGTAAATATAAAGTAAATATATATACAAAAAAATCTCTATCAGTTAACATTATAATTATAATAAATATAAATAAATAAAAATATATATATATACATATGTGTATGTGTTTAGGTATCACGCGCAGGCTTCCTATGTTTTTTGTCGTCTACAAAGATTTGACACTTTATGACAGGATTAAATCATTTTATGAAAAGACTGACTTTTCATAAAAAAGCTTATAATATATATATTGTATATGTCTAAATTTTTATTATAGTTATGCATTCAAATTACTGATAGAGTTTATGGCAAGATTATGTAATAATAATAATATAGAACGCAGAGATTGGAAAGATGGAAATTAATTATGTCAGAGATCGCATAAAAAGATGAGTATTCTTTATGTCAGAGACTGATCGCAATGCGGAAAAGATAGTGAATTAGCTTACGAAATCGCAGTGAAAACCCCTCTTTATTTCTTTCTTTCGCTAACTGTTTCTTTTGCTGAATCATATATTTTTTATTCTATATAGTGTATATTATTAAGTATGTATAATATACATATATAATTCTATAATCTTCCTTATATATATATATATATATATATATATATATATATTTATGTATATACACATATACAATATGAAAATTATACTTCTATTTTAAATTATTCTAAGGTAATAATTTACAGTTAAATGATTTAATTAATAAACTTTAATTTAATCTAAAAAGGACAATAAATAATTATATCCATATATTATATTTATTATTATTATTATACACTACGATATTATATTATTTTTTATTAATATTTATATATTTTATTTTATACAATTATCCTTTTGATTTTTAGGCTAAATTTATTAATAAAATATTTATTAATTAAATTATAATTGTAAATTATTCTGTCGTAGAATAATTTAGAACCAAAATACATATATTTTTCTCACTTTAATTATACCAAGGAGAATGAGAAGAATGGCTCACCGAGCATTCGAAGTAAAAGCAAACTTTTCATCGAGATTACTCTCGATAATAATTCAACTGCAAGAATTTCATTTCAATTCTGCGTCTCCTCCCCTTGACTCGAACTGTTAGTGACAGTAGCTTCAGTTTGTAAACTGCTTATGATGTCGTTGATCAAAGTCCACGAACCATGTTTATATTACAGATGTCTCGCTTCTTTTGACGAAAATTAAAAGACTTAGCAAAAACAATATACATATATATAATATTATAGAAAAAATTTATTTGATATTTTATTTCTGTTTTTTTTTTTTTTTTTTCTATTAGAGTATTAATTCTGTTTAAAATATTAATTCTGATTTGTAAGCAGTTCACAACTGCCCTCACTTGCAACAATGCCAAGAGTAAAACAATGGTAAAAAAAAAAAAATGTTCATACGGCCATTTTTTTGAGAGCACTTTCCTTTTCTTTTTTTTCGCTGTCAGCCCTATGAAAATATTGGTTAATGTCAACTCGAATTTGACGAACAAAAGTGTCGGGCGCCTGTCGGAAACGAAGAATGATATTTCCGGGAAAAAACCAAGGGGGACTCGATATCTCCGGTGGAGAGCGATAGGAGAAAAATTGAAAATTTTGTTCGCGCAAAACATCGCGTCTCGTCGCTCGTTCGTCCGTCCAGCTAATTTGCATGTATACTCGAGCGTTTTTTATCGATGTATGATCGTATAAATTAAAGGCAGGGAGTCAATGTTGATCATATTTCCCATTCATTGCTATTAATCTTCGCGACACGTGCTGAAAAGCGCGATATAGAGTATCTTTATGAAATGTATAAATGAATGTTATATGTCAATGAATGAATTTATAAAGGAACGAGATTTTGATTCATCTGGCATTTCTTTTTGGTGACAATAATTTTCATGAGATAAAGTGTATTTATATACACATATGTACACGCATATACATAAAGTAATATATAATAAACAACAAACAATAAAAGCAATTATGCTTTTTATATACCTACATTATTTTTTTAAGTTTTTTAATTATATTTTATTATATTTTTATATTTTTGTTATATTTTTATACATTAAAAATATTTTTCTGTTCTTGAAAATATCAAGAAACATATGTATATACGGCTCGTCTGATTAAGAGAATATCTTACTTAGATTCGAACTTAGAAATATCTGGACTGATCAAGCTTATGTAATGCATTTAATTAATAATAATCAGAGTTTAATACTTATTTACATATCTTATAAACGAAAATATATATATATCATAGTGTAAAGTACGAATCAGAAAATTTTTATTTAAGAAACGTCATTGTCATAATTAAGTCATCGATTTTTTGTACTTTTACAAGTACAATACAATAATAAACAAGGGTATGTAATGAAGAGTGGCACAAGTTTAAACACACTCGTAACAATTATCTATCCGTGACAAAGGCACGTATGTAGGACATTTGTTTTTCAGCCTAACAAAAAATCAGTAAAGGATATTTGCGGATTAGAAAAATATTTGAATAGCTAAATTGGGAATCGAACCTGAGTCTTTCGCTTTCCACAACTACTACTGAGATCTCACACTCTTTAATACAGCAATGTAGTACACAACTACAGATCTGTTGGAATTTCAATCAATGGATGTAGCAGAGAAATCCGTGCTATACAAATAACTACAGAATGCGATTCTAGAGAAATAAACTGTGTCAGGGTTGCCTCAGTGTTTCTGTTCGCCCGGTTTAGTCGCTCGAAAAAAAGAGAATGTTCCGTAGGTTGACATTCTAATGTTTTTGTTTTCCCACAAATTAGTTTTAAAAAAAACATATATTGCTTTTTTCATATTTGCTATACTTGTTAATATTTTGTTAGTATTTTTTATTTATCTCACACACACACACACACATACACATTTTAACTTTCGTGGCAAGAGGAGAAAAAGCATTAATGAAAACTAAATATTTCAGCGGCCAAAAGTTTGAAACAAAACACATATCATATGTATCCACAGAATTTATAATTTTATATGTTGCGTAAATAAAATAAAATATAAATTTTATAATATTAAATTTTATAATATAAATTTTAATATCAATAATATTAAAATATTAATATCATAAAATAACATTATTAATATTATAAAATATTGTACAAAATTTTTATTTTGTAAATAAAAATTGTTAATCGATAAATTAGATATTTCAAATATGAAACTATTTTAAGACCGAACAATATGAATTAATATTATATAGACGCAAAATTAATATCGTCGCTAACAAACGACCTAATTCGTGACATGTGCTCGAGATTAGTGTCATAATATTATGCATAATTGCTCTTCGAGCCGCCAGCTGTACGCCATTTCAGCGTTACCTCATAATAACACTCGTATCATCCATAGAAAATTACGTACAACGATTCTTTCGCAGAATAAGTAATAAAAACATGAATATTATTTATCTGATCCATGTGTCAATGATTGCAATTTTTAAATGACAATAAAATAATATTGTATAATACATTAATGTAATTAAATTAAATTGAATTAGCGATTGTGGCGAAATTACGGTTTCAAAATTCTCTCAAATGATTTAGAATCAATATATATTTCTTCACTTTAAATATGGATATAACTTGTATATTTTAGCATATGCAAGTGATGCATCGACAAGCCTAATTTTGAATTTAATTTACCTATGTTGACAACGTGCGCGAAACAAGAAAGAAAGAGAGAACGAAAAATTACAGATATTTATCTATTTTAATATTTCTCTAATTTTAATCAGTATTAAAAAATTAAAGAAGCTATAGGAAAATTCTTGCGCGTTTAGTTATAAAAATTTTACATGTTATTTAATTAAATTTTTATCATTGTATTTAAAAAAGAAAAAATAATATTATAAGAATATTAGTATTTTTTAATTTATATGTTGTGCAATTTATATGCATAACTATTTTTTTATTTTTTTTTTATTATATGATAAAATTAATGGAAATTAATGATGTGTCACACAATCAAATTAATGGTAATCTAATGCCTAACTACTAAACAACTTGTTTAAATTGTCAAGCGAAATACACGCGATCATTGTCTTAAGTCGCAGTTAATCATGTTCGTCGATATAAAGCAGAGTTATGCCAAGTTTCAAACTTTCAAGTGCGAACCCTTCTCGAGCCCTATTGAAATTTCGCGTCCTTTCAGGAAGACATCGTCCATCTTGTCTTTCAAGTGAATAAGAGGACGCACCCCAAATGTTAAATCTTAAGGTTTACCCTGACTATGTATATAATGTACAAAAATCTGTCTATGTATGCATTAAATCGTTTCTTATATAAATAATTTATAGTTCATATAATTGTGATCGCCGATAATGAGAAACAAAATTGCTTTTTAAAGAAGAAATTTAAAAAAATTTTATTATTTTAATAATAATAAATTTCTTTTTGTTTCTTCTGTAAAAAGCGATTTTCATAAAAAGATTTTATTATTATAACAGATAGTATTTATCATAATTTTTATAATATATATATAATTGCATAAAGCCAATAGAAGTATTTAATCTCATAGATGTCTGTTACAGTAAATCGCCTCTTTTGCCTTTATTGCCCCTATTGCAAGTTTGTTGATTAATACAAACAAATTAAATTTGCAATAAAATTGCAAATTATAATGGAATTGATTTATAGAGGCAAATATAGAGGATTTAATAGATATTTGACCACCCGGTACACAATGCCTTCTATGATATTGTGAACGCAATTTCTCATACATTACGAGGAGGATTCTACGCGATATGGAAATTATTCGCGTGAGATTTTCCCCATAAATTACGAGAATTAATTTGATTTAACCTCCACCGCACGTGGCGAGAGTGGTTAATATGTTCTCCGCATTATGACGCGAGCCGAATTTTTCCGAAATATGTATATACTATATACATTGCAATAAGACACTTATATATTTTTTGCACGCATATTTCACATATATATAAAATATGTATATTTTAATATCTTTCTATATTATACCTGTATTAAATAGGTATTATACATACTAATAATATTATTAATTCCTTCAAATTTTAATTTTTTTAATATGTATAGTTTTACAGAATATTTGATTTTAACTTTAATAAGTTATTTTAATATAAATTTGAGAAATATATAAAATTCATCATAAAATAATTTTTATAATAAAAAATCAAAGATTATATACATATTGAGTCCTATGACGACAAAATTATCTACAATGTTATATATGTATAAATATTTTTTAAAAAAATATGTGCAAAATTTAAAACAATTAATTAAAAAAGTGATCTATGTTACTTATTTTAATAATAATTAAAAATATTATGTATATACGTAACTAATATACATACTTGTGATTTATGTGCAAAAATAAAATTATATTTAATGTTTATATTTTTCTTTGTCTCTTTATATGTATATATATTTGTATACATACAATTATTATATTATTGATTGCAAATCGATCGATTCACAAATTAGAAGAATAGTCGACGTAATCTCACTCGCTCGAGCGAGATATTTCCTGATTCATCTCGACTTCGGAACAGACGATACGCGGTCGCACTTGACCTCGACAAAAGAAAGGCCGACAACAACAAAAAAATAAACTCACCGTTCGTAGGAATCCGGGGTCGTGCAAAGCTCGCTCAGCATGCAGTCCAAATCGGTCGCCAGGGAATTAAGCAACTGAAAGACAGATAAGAAGATTAGGGTCAACGGAGAAAACTTATAAAAGATGTGTTTAGTAATAGGTCAATATTCTGTCAATTATCTTCTCTATGATCGATCAGCACATTGAACTTTCTACTAATATACATATATTAATTTTAATTTGTTCAAGTTTAAAATTTATTTTCTAAACAGATGTGATTGACATTTCAAATTCACGAAAATTTTTATGTAAGAATCTGTAATTAATATTATAAAAAATTTCATAAATTTAAAGTCACTTTTTTTGAAAAAATAAATTTTTAAATCGAACCTTTTAAAATTATTATATGAAATTATTATATTAATACTAATTTAACTTTAGACTATTATAATAAAATATTTATTTCATGAGATAAATAAATTCTATATTCCTATACACACATATACAGGAGAAAAGTTTTAAAAATACAACAAAATATTGAAATAAAAAAGAAATTACAAGAATAAAAATTATTCAACTTCAAGGAGAAAATATAATAATGGAAAAATTACTCTTCTTAAGATGTCTTCGAGCTTTCAAAATTTATTTGCTTTTCTTATATACACAATCATATATTTTTTAATATTTATTATTATATTTATCATTATTATTAAAAATTATATTACTATTATCGTTATTATTGAATATTTATCCGACTAAAATTTCATTATAAATCCGATTTTGATATATTGTATAAAATGCGGTATCGCGAAACGATAATCGTGGCAATAATGGTCGTCACAAGATTTCTTAACATGTTTCTGTCGCCGTAGCAGCACAGTAAACTGCTCCTATATTTGCATTGTGTCGGCGAAAATCGGAAGGCCGGAAAATTAGAAGGTTTCCGTCTGCGAGCACTTTCGCAGAATCAATATTGAGCGTTGTAGGGGAAGAAGCGATCCGATAAAACTGCCTAGATAGCACGTGAGCAGAAAAATTCTATATATCTGTTTGTACAGTTGAAGTTCCGCGTTCTTTCATTCGGTGTATGAAAGTATTTTTTTACATTCGTGAGCCTATATAATTCCTATTTATTTATAAAAAAGAAAGACTCGATCTTCTTTATTCAATATTATTTATTCTAAATATATATATTGTCTAAAAAATTATATATTATGTATAAATATTGGATCCAAATAATATCTGGGATTTCATAAATAATTTCTTAGGAATAATATATAATAATATTATAATTAATATATTAAGAATAGAATAATATTATAATATTAATATTATAATATTATTATATTAAGATTGTAATATTATATTTTATAATATTATGTATTAATATTATAATATAATCTCTTAAGAATAAAATTATCTTTAGAAGAAAATAATTTAAAAATAATAAAGAAAATAAATAATATAATGGAGAAGAAAATATAATAAATATATTATCTAAGAGAAGATATTTTTTCGATAATTCTATGGCTTTCTTTCTTTTATCGCAACTGCAAATGCCACGATCATTAGCGAACCACAATCACCAAAACCACCCTGACTCTCATAAATACAAGCGCGTACTTGCGGTACACAGAAATGCATGAGCGCAATTTAAATACGTGTTTTCCTCTCTCCCTCCAGAGAGACGAGAATTATACCGCACGGAGCTCGAAGGGTCATCGTGAAAATGTAATTGCACCCCGATCATATCCCCGACAATCCTCCCGCCTCTCCCGTCGACAGATAGAACGAACCGCAATCTGTCAATGCGAGTATCGACTATACCGTTACTGTCATGTCATGCTCGTATTTACGAACTTGTGCTTTTAAAATTTTCACGACACATCCGATGGACGGTTAAATTACACACTGCCGCCGGAATTCGGATTTTTATTCTTGCAAAACCCTCTAAAATATTCCCGACAGTGCACAGAGCGCTTTTATAGATCTCCCGAGAAAAATATATCCTGTGTACACTTGTATTTTAATTCTTTATAAGTTGAATTTCTATTGTGTTATATTAAATTATATTGTTATTATTGTTGTAATGTTAAAATTATAATGTTATTAATTTATATTGTTATTTAATTTTTGTTGTATTATGTAAATTACAGTAAATATATATTTATAGTAAATATATATTTATAACAAAAATATTTATAGTACATATATTTATAGTATAATAAAGAAATATATTATAGGAAATAATAGTACAATAAGTAATATAATAAGAGATATGTGTATAATAAGATAAAATATATAATAAGATAAAAATATAATAAGATAAAAAATATAATAAATAAATATATTTGCATATTTATAATATATTATAGAGTAAACTAAATATTTAAAAAATATAATATTATTTACACTACATGTGAATATAAATATATATGTATGTATGTCTTAATAATAATTATATATTTAATAATTCAAGTAAAATTCAAGTAAAATGTTTAAGTTTAATTTTTATAATTCTTCAAAGTGTTGATCAACGTTATTATTATTTTTTTTTTCTTAATGTAAATCGGATTCAATTCTCATGTAAGTATATCCGTTCATATTTCACGGTTGTCGATTAATGTTGTTACAATCCCGAACAAATTACTTTCCTCGTCGAGCGTGGATCAATAAGAAAAATAACGAAAGACAGAGTCGGAAGAATTTGACAAATCGAGGAGAGGCATGCATGCAGTACCTATAGAAAGTGCATTCGCCGTATTTTATTCAATGCGTGAGTCAGCGGAGCGCGAAACCCCATAAAATCGGCGAAGCGGCCGAATATTCCAGCTGTCGAACTTAAAGCTCTCGCTTGTGAAGCTCTTTAAAATCGATAGAATTCGTGACGAAAAAAAAGCGCAGTAACTGGGAAACCTTTCGTTGATCCGACAAAGTGTAAACTTTAAGCCATCGGAATCCATAAAAATAATGACCCTGACATTAATGGAAAAAAAATCTAAAGACGAATCGCGACCACGCAATTTGTTTAATTGAATATATTAGAGTCACACATTTATAGTTTGACGATTTATTAATAAAATATGCGATCCATAAATCATAAATGCATATATAAAATATACACTGAGAGAATTTTCTCTTAGAATTTACCTTGAAAATCATGGTAATCGTGGGACAATATATGGTATGAAAAGAATTTTATGAGAATTTCTCTGATTAATATTTATCACAATAAAAATAATAATATCCATCACAATAAAATATAAAACATGTTTGATTAATTTTACTAAACTGCAAGTAAATATTAGTAAAATTAATCAAACATATTTTATATTTTATTGTAGATAGATGTTATTTTTATTGTGATAAATATTAATCAGAGAAATTCTCATAAAATTCTTTACATACCATATTGTCCCTCGATTATTATGATTTTCTGGATAAATTCTAAGAGAAAATTCTCTCTGTGTAGAAGAAAGAGATGAGAGATTAATACATCTCGTATACGTTTAATGCGTTAAAATAATATGTATATATGCCTGCGAAGTGGAGACGATAAGATATGGAATTCAGACATCCTCGACCACAGGCTGATTTAATTAAACAAACGGCGCGAAATCGAATTAAACGTATCCGCCGTCGCGCCATCGTTACGCAACGTGTTGCGTGCTTTGCTTCGCTTCTCCTTCAGCAAGCAACGGCGGCCGCGATGAGTGCTGATTGGATCTAATCCGTTTAATTCGGGGAATGAGTTTCAGTGGACCATTTTAATTCGAGAGAGCCCGCTTTGCGTCGCGCTCTCGCTCCCGTTCGCTCGCTTCGAGCGCTCTTCTTAAGCTTCTTCGAGCCTCGAGAGCGCTTCGGGCACGCCATTGCGATATTGAACAGCCTTTTACATTCGTTCCTTAATGATCGTAGTCGGAAACTTGAAAGTTCAATTTCACGAGAATGTTGCAATTGTTCAAAAGAGAAGTTTCTACTTCAGTTTCCGGCTTCAACTCAAGTTAACAGGATTGTAAAATTCGAGAAGAAAGATTTCTTGGACAGAAAATTATCAAGGTCTTCGCGGATATATTTCAAATGAAATATGATAGATTTTATCATATTTATATAGTTATTTATAAATATTTATAAATAATTATAAATATGTGATAAAATATTTATAATTTAAATATTTATGATAAAATATTTACATATGATAAATAATTTATAATATAAGATAAAATATTTTATAAGGATATAACAGAAACAGAAAAAGAGAAAGAGATATTCTATAAAATATGAAAATATATTCTATTGTCAATTAGAATCTTAACAAATTTTATTCTAATTTAGCTTTTTATTTGAAATGAATGATAGCATAAAAATTTGAAGAAATATTTAGATATATAAGTCCATCGTCTCTTAAATAGAAAGAAAATATTGTATGAAATATTTTCCTAAAAAAATATTTAATTTAAAATAATATAGTCTGCGAAATTATATAAAAAAATATTCTATATTTATGTAATCAAGAGAAAAGTTTTATTTCATTTAATATTTTATTCTATTCTACTTTATAGTTTCTCTAAAATCGAACATCAAAATTTGAAGATAAAAAAAATAGTAAAATATATGTATATCTTGAATATTTTGATACTAAAAAAATATTTTGCAGAAAATGTGTATTTAAAATTAAAAATCAGAAAGAAAATCTCATTTATATATATAAAACATATATATAAATATATTTTTTTAAATACAAATAAATCTAAAAATAAATATAAATATAAATAAATCTTATTTTAAATCTATGTAT
Organism: Prenolepis imparis; assembly: GCF_030444845.1. Taxonomy (NCBI): domain Eukaryota; kingdom Metazoa; phylum Arthropoda; class Insecta; order Hymenoptera; family Formicidae; genus Prenolepis; species Prenolepis imparis. The sequence goes on along the minus strand of NW_028141159.1, from coordinate 22,662,181 downwards.
AGCTCTGTTTTTGCAAGGCAGTTTTTCTTTCCATAACAACCTTCGATGTTTCATCAAAGAAGATAATATAATACGTGTATTCCTTTTAATTCAGCGAACGGCGCATTTATATCGCACCTTTATCAGTCTCATATACAAGACTAATTTCGTGCATGTATATGTACTACTTATACACACGTATTTCTGCGTCGCGTATTTCACTGATTGTGAATGTTTTACGAATATGTTGGAAGAACAATGGCGATTAGGCACAACAACGCGACAACATACGGACAACAATTAAACGGATCCCCGACTGCTGCTTGTTATCATATAATGAACGACGCGCCGGCTGCATAATGCACACGCAGGAATACACTAATGCAGGAGCACGCCGAGACAGGAACCGGAGCTGATAGTGGCTAAACACAATGAGTAACAACACGAACGCACCAATGAATATAAAGGAAGGCGAAAATAAACGAATCGAAGGTTTGCGTCCGACTAGCGCGACATGTGTCTGCCGCAAAAGTCCAGTATCCACTGTGACATTGTCGTAAGAATGCGTTTAATAGGATCGCGCCGGCGGGAAAGGAAGGTACAGGGTGTCTCGAAAAAAAAACGCGAGTACGGTCTTGTTTCATAAAATTAAAATATTCGATTTATGCGCGTGCGCGTAATCGCGAGAAAAGTTTCTTCATAATTTATTTAAATTCGGACATAAAAACTTGAGAAATAATTTATGTGCGTATATGAATGATAAAATATATATCTTGAATATTTAGACATTTAAGAAAATGTTTTGCAAAAAATATGTTTAAAATATATAAAAAAAGGAAAATTATATTTTTATATAAAACATATATAAATATATTTCTTAAATAAATATTAAATGAATATTTTAAATAAATCTTATTGTAAATAAGAGCTTTGTTTTTTCAAAAATTATCGAATGAATCTGGAAGCTCTGAAATTATCTTGGCAAACATCAAAATCTACAAAAATTTAGATACATATATGTATATAAAATTATTGCAATATTGTATCAATATGATGTTTCACGTAAGTAGCAGATTATGTGATTACACAGTTGCAAAATTTGTGTTTTCTTGTTAAAAACGGTCCCCGTTAATATTTTTGTGTTAAATATTTAACACATTCATGTGTTAATTTAACATATTGCTGTTATGTTAATTGAACTCAAATGTTAAATTATTAAAACTAAAAAAAAAGTGTAAAAATAACACAATGTATATCTATTTTTAATTTTACACAATAAATATGTTTCGTATTATTAGTGACAAGATTTATCTGTTAAAACAAATGTTAATTTTACTTTATAATATAAGTGGGGGATGATAAAATGTAAAATTAACAATTTTTTTAGTTAATTTTTACATTAAAACTATGTTAATTTTACACAAAGTTTATTTTAAATTTATTTGAAATTTGCATTTATTTTATGTTAAAATATTAACACAATATTCGTGTCACCATTTAACATATTACCTACGTTAAATTAACACAAAAATTTCTGTGGACCGTTTGGGACATGTGATATTTGTTAAATTTAACACAAATTTTTCAACTGTGTAGTTGAAAATTGTTTTTTCAAAAAAAATATGATTAACAGTTAAAAATAAACGGCAATTTTCTAATTCTCTTTTATACATATGCAATTAAATAACAGAAATATATTCTTCAATTAATTCAATTATAAACTTTGACGGAATTTTAATTTAATTAGAAAATTGTGGAAATTTTGTGGTACGAACAATATTTTTTGTCTCGTGTGTGAGAAGAGTATCAAATTGATTAAAGAACATTAATTAAATATTGTTTAAATATTGGTGCTCTGTATAAATTTCCATATATTTTTCATAATTCATACTTATTTTTGCATATATTTTTCATTATTACGTTCAATATTAATTTTGCTGTGCATTCTATTTATCTCGTGCATTTAAATTAATTTTTCCTTGACAAACATAATTATCATCATTTCTTATTTAATGTCGGAGCGTAATTAAAGTTAACGCTATCTACAGGGAGAGAGAGGAAGAAAGATACCGAGAACAAAAGGAAAAAAAAGAAGACAAGCAGACATGCGCGCGACGCATTTATCGCGTGCGAAACGTGACTCATCGCGAATTGTCTGGACGATTACGCGTTTTATCATAGCGCAGTCTAACTGTCGATTTCACCTGCGTACGTCCTAACTATCTGAACACACTGTGTACAAGAACGACAGCTGCGGCCGATTAGCCGCGTTACGTATTCTCCTCCGCTGGCCAGTGCGGGATGATAAGGCCACTGAAAGATATAGTATATATGTATATGTATGTGTGTATGTGTGTACGAGTTGCAACATGCAGAGATGAAACATCGATAGACGCCGGAAAAGCTTTAAGTAAAACGGATGCAACCCGGCGATATGTCAAATAAATAAAAGGATCTACTCACGAGCTAAAATACACACGTGTAATTATAGATACTCAATAATTTGTATCAATAAAATTTCATAAAATTGTGATAAAAAATAAAAAATATTTAAAAAATAAAGAAAAATTATATATAAATATAGATATATAATAAATAGATATAAATAGATATATAATATAAAAATAAATTAAAAAATTGTGTATGTGTGAGAAAGAAAGAGAAATAAGAATAAAATAAATAAAAAGAAAAATATAATGAAATAAAAGATAAATATAATATAAAATAAATAATCTATTAAATTCACATGGTTTAAAATAAATAATATAATATAAATTTGAATATATGTATTATATATATATTTTTTTATATCATCAAATAAACAGATTTTTAAATAAATAAAAAATTTTGACTAATACGATTCATTCTGAATTTATTTTTTATATTATAATTACCATTACTTCTAATAACATTTATATTTATTCTCCGAAATTAACATTATCAGCTTAATTTTTTTGCTACTAGATAGATCATTTGTTCTGATAATAGTATAGGATAATGTGGATTGTCCTGTCCATTGTATTGTAATACGATGCCATTGGCGAGTTTAACGCATATTATACGGTAATCTTACGAGGATTAAGATATCAAGCCGCCTTTTCATTGCTATACGCACGTATTTCGTACATGGTGGTACTCGTAACAAATAATTCATGTTTTCCAAGAGAAGAAGGTACAGAGAAAAAGAAAGAGAAAGAGTTAAAAAGAGCGAAACTAGTGTTTATTTATAAATTGTTAATTTATTTGTAGCGAAAGAAACTGCATATATTTTTAATAAATTTATGATATTATAATCTCTTGATCAATTACCTAATAATTTATTTCATTTAAATATTCAATTATATAAAATATATTTATGATATTTATGAGTTTATAATATAGAACTAAAAAATATTTATTTTTTAAATTAAAAAAAAATAATCTGTCATATGTTAATACGAATCGCGATGAACTGCAACTGAGATTTCATCGATGAGATATCTCGTCAATGACGAATACAACTCATCCAATCCATATAAATGAAGCAACCGAATCCTTGGGGCGAAACATCCCAAAAAGGCAATCCGTCACGTAACCAGAGCAAGAAGAAGCGAAGAAGAAGATTCAACACAACGCATTTATATGCATAAACATGCATCACGCATTATTACGTACATATACATATACGATGCAACTATAAATAACTGTCGAAACGCACTGCGTGATGATAAACCAGATTTGCATTTCCGATAGCGATCCTCGCTTCTTTTGTCATATGAAAATATGAACGTGTGATAACACATTTTTTACGATCGAGTTTCACTTTGCTACAATTTTTACTGCATCAGCATCCACGAAATGTGCATTTTCGATACGCGACCTGACGCAAATACAGTAAACTTTAACGCGAAAAGAAAGAGAAATCGCGAAAAATTTATCACGCTTATATGTTTCAATAAAACAACAAAATATTAAAATTTTTATATATTTTTTATAATTTATATTATAAATTTTATTCACATTTATTCGTATGAATTTATTTATATTAATAAATATGAATAAAATTTATAATATAAATTATAAAAAAATATATAAAAATTTCAACTTATTTATTCATTAAAATTTTAAATTTTTCAAAAATAATTTAAAATACATCCCCAGTGAAAATGGTTCTTTTTTTCTTTTTAAAATTAAAAGATTAAAGAAAGAATTTTATTCTCAGAGAAAAAGTTTTTTGAAATTATTCTTTCTCGTTTTTTTAAAAATTAGTTATCAATTTTTAATATTCTACTGAAAAAGCAACTTTCGATGTATCACAGGAGAAAACATCACTGCCGCACGAATTTCAAACTTCAATCACCAACTATTTATATCGTCTCGCGCGATATTAAAAAGTCGCGACTCGACGAGGAATCCTTCGAGAAATTTCATTCGTCTGCAAAGTCGACAAAAAGAAAACAGAGATGATCCTCCCACCTCGTTTCGCATCTGTTTGCCTTTAATCTCGCGCAGAATTCGAGTGACAGGAGCAATCGTCTAGTGACATTTTCTGCGATTTAAATAACGAGTTTCACTTTCTCGTACATACCACGTAAAGAAACTTCGAGGTATTTGTATTAAACCGCATCAATATAAAAAAATACATACACATATATATGCAATAAATATATATTGTATATATATATTATATATAATATAATTATATAATAATATTATATAATATATTGTAAATAATATTATTATTAACATTATTATTAATAATAATATATAATATATATTATACATATAATAATATCAAATAATAAATTTATATATCAAATTTTATATGTATTATTTGTATATTTGAAATTCTACATTACAGTAATACTGGGTAGAATTATAATAAAAGAATAATTTTATATACCAAATATTAAAGTGCCGTGCTAATATATCATCACAACACTATTTAATCGCGCGTGTCGTAGTTGACTGAACTTAAACAAGAATGTGCAGGCACTGAATGTCTAAAGATCGATACTAGCTACTAGTAGTAACTGGTTCAATTGCTATAGCAACATTTGATCAAAACAGAAGATATGTAGTTAAAGCGTGGCATTCTAACAATGTGAAAAAAGGAGAAAAATGATAAAATTCTATCGATTATGTATTATTCTTTATATCTTCCTTTCCTCTCGTATGTATAGCTTTACAATAAGTAAAAAATATTTTTTACTTTAAATTGTACTTATTAAATATGTATTTAAATAACCACTGAAGAAGATAAATGAAAAAAGATAATATATATATCGTTCATCATAATAAATATTAATTTAATTATCTAAATAATTTTCCGTAGAGAGAGATTAATTCAGATAAAAATTATTTATAAAATTGTTTAAGGGGTTAAATTTGTTGAGAATATAAAAACAATTTTTCATATAAAGCTTATTTTTGAAAAAAATTGATTTTAAAGGTTGAAAAATATGTATTATATATATAACATGTGAAATTTTAATGATTTCTAGTTATTTTATAAGAAATTGAAATGTGGGGTCAAAGTTATATAAATTTAATAAATTAAGTATAGAGAAAATTATAATTAATTATAATTTTATAAAAAATGTATACTTTCATTTAAAATTTTTTTCGCTTAGAAATTATCTCAGATATCACGGTGATCAATGCAAAAATTATTATATATATGTTAATTCTGTTAATTTTGTTAATTCTGTTCGAAAATTTGCTTATACATGTTCAAATATAAATTATATAAATAGATAATAATATAATTAAACATAATATATAAAAATTAAATATAACATATCCTATCGTTCGAAAATATAATTTAAAGTTTAAATCAAAAAATTATTCTTTTATCGATACTTTGCATAATATTATATATTATATATATTAACGCAATATAACTAATGTAAGAAAAAAGAAAATAAAGTTAGTTATATTAAATTTTAAAGATAATGTGTGAAATCAAATACACGATAATGAATAATGAATATAAGAAGATAAGAATTAAAAAATCTGAGATTTACGTGTCAAAAATAAGATTCGATTTCTTTTATTTAAGTTTGTTGGATTTTTTATTGTTGGATTTTTAAATATTCAATAAGAGAAAGAAAGAGAGCACATATTTCGCAAATCTATGATAAATTTATATTATCTTTCATGTCATATTATAATTTTAGAAATAAATATTATCTATTACACACCTAACTTTTTTACCGTTTTTTATATATTTCAGAAAATAATTTTTCAAGCAATTTTGTATATTATTTACATTAAAAGAGAATAAAATTTTAAATAGTAAAATATGTTGTAAATAATATGTTATAGTGCCTTATCTGCGATTAATATTTTTTGACAGAAATCAGCTGATAATTGTCAAAAATATTAATCGAGTTTAAGGAATTATAACATATTATTTACAACATATTACTATTTTAAATTTTATAACCTATTATTATTTTAAAATTTAATTAGCAAATTAACTCTTTATTAATATTTTTTGACAGAAATCAGCTGATTAAAGCGTTAATTTGCTAATTAAATTTTAAAATAATATTATGTTATAAAAATTAAAATAATATTGTTTTAAATAAAATGTAATAGTACTTTAAACTCGATAATATTTTTTGACAGTTATCAGCTGATTTCTGTATCACCTTTTTAACATAAAATCGAGGAATGGCACGCGCAAAGCTTGTATTGTTCTAATCCCTTTCTAAAAAATTTTGTATATTATTTACATTAAAAGAGAAAGAGAGAATAAAACGAGAGAAGGAAAATATGCGAAGTCTAAGGAAGGATATTTTTGTCACGCAATTATATTAGTCAAATATATATCTATATATATTACGCTGCAGAAAAAAATTATAAAAATTATTTTAAAAAAATTCAGACGCTCAATCTTACCTGACCTCGTAGACGTCTCAATAATAAACTCTCTCAACAGCAATCATCTCTCTCAATTAATCCATTACGACGTGCCTGCGATTATTATGCATTCACACTCACGTATATTCGCAAATAATACTAACAATACGCGAAATAATGTGTCATTCATTTCGATGTTTCGTTGCCAAACATCAATGTCCAGTATCAACAATCGTAATCGCGACCGAGTTATTTGACATATGATTGTCTGATATGAAAATCACCCGACACTCCCGATATTCGATCGCACTCGCGAAAATCCCGAATAAGTTACACTCGCAAATATAACCCTCCTTCGAAGGACGCGAACGACATCTGTCATCTGCGACGGTCGATATCGATCGTAAATAGCTCACTAGCGCGATCTAGTGCATATTATTAAAAACGATCGCACCGGAAAATACATACATATGCACACATGTTCACTTTTGGCGCGCGATGCATTCTGGACCCGGTCAACTTCCGGCAAGAAGCTGCTATCAATCATGGCGCTGGGCGTTTCGCGAATATTAGAATACGAGATGAATCGATCCGGCTCGCGATCGAGCCCTCTCGGCGATCCCTCTCGGCGAAGTCTGCTCCTCGACCACCCGGATGCCGAATAACACGCGATGCACCTCGGAGCAGCGAATAATGCGAGATCCTTGGAAAGAACGGAGCTCTAGGCGTCGCGATTCGAGCGAAACGCGAGCGACGCCGATATTTGTACTTATATAATAACGTGTCGATGGCCCGGTCAAATTGACACGCGGACGATCGTCCGTCGTCGGGTTCGACACCCAGGACGATCTTTGGACGCGAGATCCGCCCGGGACGGACGAAAAGACGCGGCAGCGAGACACCCGACTGTCCCCCGGCGACGCGCGACCCGAACTGACCGATACTATGAAATTTTCGTCACGTGATCGCGACTCGCGGTTCACTTCACGCGTCTACGCGCGGGAAAAAGGCACGAGAAGACCCAGAATAGCCTTGACGTACTGACGCTCACTTTTAGTGTTGAAAAATAAAAGGTAAAACGTCACGTGATAAAAAATAATGAATTAATATTTTTATTTTTAATTATTATACCCTCTACCCGAATTTTTTATCGAACATCGATGCCTTTATTATATACGACGAATTCGAACGAATTAAAATGCGGTAAAATTTTAATACAATTATAAAGGTAAAATTAATGTAGGTTATATTGAAGAGTGATTGATTTATTTGATCGACAGGTGCAAGGGCTTCTTCAAGAGAACAGTAAAAAGTGCATCGAAGTGGTTTTGCAAGCAGTTCGAGAAGACCAGCTGGTACAGTGTATAATCTTTACAAGGTATGTACTAAACTAAGGTTTTTAACAACACTGCTACGTAACCTCTAAAATTTCTGTTTTGTAATTGTTGTTCTATAAATAATAATACATTTGTAATTTTTTTTTTTTTTTTTTTTATCAAAATTGTCGATTATTAATTATTTATTAACGTCGTTAATTTTTTTAACGCCATTAATTTTCATATTCTCTTTTGCTAATATTTTTCTTTACTAAAATGCAGAAAATTATTAATACAAGTAAAATAAAAATATTATCCTATTTATCTCTACATTGTTTGTCTCAAATTACTCTCTTTAATATTAATATTTATAATATTGTTTTATGCTTAAAATTTATGACTACACAAAGTTGTCTGTGTAAATATAAGAATTATGATTAAATTTAAATAATTTAAATAATTCAGATGAATATTTATCTGAATAAATTTGCGAGTTATTCACCTTTGACGAATATTTTTGCAGAAAAGTGATTGTAGAATCTCAGATTTCTTTATTACATAATATTGTTATACTACTAATATTCGTATATTTTTAATAATAATTAAGACAGAAAATTGAAATAATTAAAATAATATAAAAATTCTCACAGAAATATATTTATATTTATTTCTTTTCTATAGATTGTAGTTTCTTATTACTTAATTAGAAATTATTTTCCATCCTTACATTCTCTTTTAAAAAAATAATGCTTAAATATATCCGTGGTTATTAATAATTATTTGTAAAAGTGATCAAGTGATCAAACTTTTTTTTTATCAGTTTAACGTCTCTTTTTCATAATTTCTGAATATTCAGAATTAAAAAAAAATATTTTTGTTAACTGTGTCTTAAATCTTATTTTATTAAGCTAAAGTCCACTCGAAATCAAATTAAAAATGATTATTCCACTTATTTATTTTGGCTATATTTTTCTTTATCTATTTGTAAACTAGTTATTTCTAGAGATATTCTGTTATTTATGGATTAAATTTACTATCGAAATATGCGTTCTATTGAGATACTTGCAATCCGCATTTGGTATCGATATCCTTAAGTGGGAAAATATGCAGTTAACAGTATAAAGATAAATCGTCGATAAATTGAATAATTTTATCAAATGGAGTATTTATTTATATCTCAAACTAACAAAATAACGAAACAAAAATATCTAATATAATAAAGATCTAATAGAAAATATAATAAAGATCTAATTTGTGCATTTATCTTTTAAAAATATAATTGCATATAATATATTATATATCGCAGAATATATGCAAATTCAATGATTATAATTATTAGTGATCGTTCACTTTTATTTTGTTGCATAAACTTTTGATACAAACACTTCAAATGACAACATACATATTTTGAAGAATTTAGGGTATTTTAATGCGATAGTCGAACAATAATAGAATTATATAATAATATAATAAGTGAAAATCAACCGATTGTCGTCGATATCATTTTTTGTGTTTGCATTTTTTTACATAATACGAAACGTATATCTTGCAAAATTATATATAGCTTTGCAAAATAATACTTCTATTGTATATAACTATTTTTATCTTAAGATTTTTCATATCAATAACATAAATCTACAATCTACAATAAAATATTTCGTTACTAAGGGGAGATTCGGTCAAGAGGGACGAATGTGGAAAAGTGAATCTCGTTGCAATAAATCTCGTCTTCAATCAACTTAAAACGATGTTAAATTATTTGAAAGGGCGCAACGCGTGGCAATGCTAAAAGTCGAAACCTCCAAAATGTACGACGATGCCTTCTTCAAATTATTTTTATCGTATAGAAACGCTCCTTTAAGTCGATGACTTAAAGGGGATCAACCATTCTCGGATCTCGAATATGATCAACTATTATAAAATTGAGCCATCGTCGAAGAAGCTCTGTAAAATTGCCAATATAAAGCGGGCTTTCCTCTCTATATGACGTCCTTTAAAATAACGAACCAGAGATGATACACACACACACACTATATATATATATATATATATATATATATATATATATATATATATAAGTATATAAAGATATTTAAATAATCACAAAAAACAAAAATATTAATGAAATATTAAAATAAAGCCAAAAATTGCGCAAATTTTTAAATATATTGCAAATAAGGAAATAAAAAAATGTAAGGTATAACTCAAGAAATTAATTAACTCAAGAAATAAATAATCTTAATTATTATAAAATTGATTGAATAAAATTTACAGCGACAAACAAATTATTAGAAGAATTAAAACAAAAAATTATATAATTAGAATGACAAAAACTTCAAACTTGCTTTATTAAATGTGTGATAAATACATGCTACAATATCTCGTACTTTTCTTCAATATTCTTTTTAAAATACTAGAACAACACAAGCACGCTCTACGCGCGCGTCATTCCCCGATTTTATATAAAAAAGAATGATATTTTTGTATAAAGTTTGTTTAAACTTAATTAAAATTTTTTGACAGAAATCAGCTGATCTGTCAAATATTAATCGAGTTTAAGGAATTATAACATATTATTTAAAACATTATTATTTTAATTTTTATAACAGATTCTTATTTTAAAATTAATTAGGAAATTAACGGCTTTAATCAGTTGATTTCTGTCAAAAATATTAATAAAGCGTTAATTTGCTAATTAAATTTTAAAGTAATAATACGTTATAAAGTGTAAAATAGTAATGTGTTGTAAATAATATGTTATAGTGCCTTATCTGCGATTAATATTTTTTGACAGAAATCAGCTGATCATTGTCAAAAATATTAATCCAGTTTAAGGAATTATAACATATTATTTACAACATATTACTATTTTAAATTTTATAACCTATTATTATTTTAAAATTTAATTAGCAAATTAACTCTTTATTAATATTTTTTGACAGAAATCTGCTGATTAAAGCGTTAATTTGCTAATTAAATTTTAAAATAATATTGTTTTAAATAAAATGTTATAGTACTTTAAACTCGATAATATTTTTTGACAGTTATCAGCTGATTTCTGTATCACCTTTTTAACATAAAAGCTTGTATTGTTCTAATCCCTTTTTAAAAAAAGGCATGTTAAGTCGTTTCTCGCAAGTACTACTACCTCTTTTTCGCAATGTTGATTAGCTGCCTCGATTTGCGTTGTGCGTTATATTCATAGCATCGAGAGGCTGTCATCACGAGGGTTAGCAGTTTGATAGTTTGTCTAAAATAAAATAAAATAAAATAATAATATGTTTTAATATTTTTAATTCGATTAATACTTTTGACAGTTATCAGCTGATTTCTGTCAAAAAATATTAATCGCGGACAAAGTATATATTATAAGTATATATTATAACATATTATATTATTTACAACATATTATAATTAAAATAATAATATTTTGTAAGTAATATAATATGTTATAATACTTTATCCGCGATTAATATTTTTTGACAGAAATCAGCTGATAACTGTCAAAAATATCAATCGAATTTAAAGTATTATAATATATTATTTAAAATTTAAAACATAATATTATTTTATTTAATTTTATTTTGGACAAACTGTCAAACTGCTAATCCTTACGATGACAGCTACTCGATGTTATGAATATAACGCGTAACGCGAATTGAGACAGTCAATCAGCATCGCGGAAAAGCGACAATAATGTCAATAACATGCCTTCTTTAGAAAGGGACAATCAAATTGTTCATAAGATATGATTAATCCGTAAAACAGTCTATATATGCTTATAAAAATGTTACTTTTTTATGCTGAATCTACAGTTTTTATTTTTGTGATCGCATTAATGACAGTTAAGTCTGATTTTATAAGAATAATATACATTTTTGTGACATTTCTTCTTGAGCACGATTGACAATGACAATCGATAACGACGACTACGTCATCGAATTTTTACTTTCCGAGAGATATATCTTCCACTTGGAAAACATCCACAATTATCCTCGAATATGAAGTGGATTGTCTGCGCGATTATGCCCGAGCACGGCGGGGTCCGTTCCATCATCGCCAGCCCCCTCGCCGACCTTCATATTAGCAGCCACCCCATCGTCCCGACAGCTTAAAACATTTTAAACTCGACGCGCGGATAAGAACAGATGGTCCCCGACCGAGCAAGCTACGCGCAAGTTAATGCTCCACTGAATATTCACGAGTAGTTTTATAGTGTGTGATCTTCTACGCAACTTTCATGTATCTAGCATATGTGTGAGAGTCTGCACGATAAGCCCATTTTAGGCTATCTATTATTTGTCCTGTCTTGTGGTTAAATTCTGTCCATAATTTCATGTGTCAGATCGTAAATATAATCGCCATCTTATTTTCAACCTCTCCTAATCTCATGATTTTTTAAATTGAGTTTATATATATGTTGTTGTATATGTTGTTATATATAATTTCTATTATATATAATAAAATATATAACACTATGTCTCTTATAATATTTTTATAATTAAAATACTTTTAATTATATATAATTAAAATTTAATTCTCTTCAGTTTTACTATTAATTTCTCAAGAAAAGTTATAATTTTAAATAAATTTTAATTTTATTTATCGAAGATATATATTTAGATATGTTTTACTATAAATAATTGAATTTTTATTGCATTTTCTATTTTTGCATGCATATTATGCAGACGCTCGAGTTATTTTCATCGCTAGTGCAATTTCTCGAAAGAAAAATGGATTTTCACAAAGCGATGTAGTATATTCCTGTGTAGTATATTCGAACGATCTATCACGTTTTGAAAATGTATCCAGGGACCGGAAATGAAAGGGAAACATCGCGAACATTAATTCTACAAAGATGCGATATCTCGCCCCCGATGCATGACGAAATTTGCATTAAAGACAGGATTTCGCCGACAGGCCTCCCCAAATATCACGATGACACTTTACTTTTCGTTCCTAAGGCAATCCCTTCCATCACTTTTTATGTACACCATATATATTATCATTCATAATATTTCCTCTGTTAATGTTCAATATTTATCTTGTAAATATTTTTAACAAATTAAACATATTATTTGAGAAAAAATACCAAATGCACTTATTAATTTTATTTAATTATTAATAAATTGTATTAATAAAAAATTAATAATATAATAATGATAAAACTTAAAAAAAAAGAAATAATCAATTTTGACAATTTATAATCATGATCAAAATCATCAGAATTCAATTCTAGTAATCTTGATCTTGATTATATATTGTCAAAGTTAAATACAGTTTTATCAATTTCTCTTCAAAATTTTGATTCACGAAAAATTTTGTGTTTTATATCTTGATTTCTTTTTTTACTTAATAAAAATCGATCCTAAATATACATATATTAATAAAATACCTTGCATTCAAAATAAAATTCTGAATATAATTAGCATTCATAAATATTTCTTTGGCTAAAAATATTTCTTTTTAAAAGCCTGATATTTTAGTGTTATTTTTTTGAATTTTTTTTGCCATTTTTCTGCTTGCGAAAAATTGTAACAATTTTTACAGCGGAGATGTTGAATTTTAAATTCTCGACTCGTGTTCGAAGAAAAAAATATAGGGAGATAAAAAATAGAAATAACGCACGCATAGGTAATCAAAGCGAAGTTTTTCCAGGCTCGCCGAAAATTTCCGTGCGACACCATTCCCCCGCCTCACCATGATAAATGGTGCCAGTTTCTCTTGTGCGTCACGCAATTTCCTCTCTTGCAGCGGCAAAGGACACGCTTATTCGCATCCCAGCTTACCGCGCGAATATTCGCGCTGGGACACGTGCGAATTGTCGACTATAGGGTGTCCGGGTAAAACCTTCGGATAATGAATCGATTTTCCCTCAAAAAATGTTTCGACAAAAACATATTTTTCTCTCACAAGAAATAGTTTTCTCACAAAATAAATTTGTGATTGATAATAAAGCGCTTGACAAATAAAATTTTTAAAAAAAGTAAAATATGAAATAAAATATTAGAAAACAAAGATGAATATAATAAAAACATATCCCTAATTATGTTCAATTAAATTTTATAATAACAGGATTTTAATATGAGAAATTTGAGTACAAATATGTATAAATATATACATATACACATATATATAATATTTATATAATATTTAAAATCAAGAGTTTTCTTAAATCATGTAAAAAAGTTATTATTTTTCTCTTGCATTTTTTATGTAACTTCCAAAATTGTAAACATATATGTATATGTATATATATGGAAATCATATAATATAATCAAATAAAGTATAAGAAAATAATTCTTTATACGATAATATTTTTAATCAGGAAAAATCTCGATTTTACATTGATTAAAAAAAAGATTTGTAATTAAAAAAATACCCAGTGGTTTTGAAACACATTACATTTTGGTACTAATTTTACTATTTGCGTTTTAGTATATATGTGTGTGTGTGTGTATTTTTATCTGTATACAATATTACTATGTGTAATATAAGATCTTTTTAAATTATCATTAAATATGCTTTTATATTTTTTTATCAACTAACAATAAGATATTTCTTCGATCACGAGAATTTAATCAGACATAATATTTTTCATTATTGTAAATGATTTGTGATAGAAACTGTTAGTGAGATTATATAATTTAATATACTCACCAATAAATAGCTGGACGCTGTGCTGCTAGTAGACTCCCTTTTCCTTTGGGATCCGAAATCCCTCTGAATTAGCGACGTCATCTTTCTCTCATATTACTTTATGATCACACAATAAATTTCACACACAACACACATTTATCTCGATAAACTCAAATAATAAATCAAATAAAATATTTATACCACAGGTTTTATTAAAAATAAAATAAAACAAAACACACACTTCTCACACGTACGTCATTTCATCAACGATATATCTGCAACAAAAAAGAAACAACAATAATTAATAATAACAATAATTAAATACACAATATTAAGTAATTTTTTTTTAATCTTATCAAAATATAAAAAAGAAATAGCAGTGAGTAAATGCATAATGTATTATTAAATTTTATGTGTATATAATATATATATATAATATATATATACAGAAATGTAAATTATTTATGAAACGATTAATATATCACGGAGCTTATCTTTATTTTATAAACAATCCTGTTATTTGATTCTTTTAATACGCAGAATATTAAATTATACAACAATTTTTAAGTATAGATTAATTATTTATACTAGTAATTTAATATTACATTTAATATATATGTATATTAATTTAATATACATTTTTACATATTTACTCATTAAAGTCATATTAAAATATTAAATTTATTATTAAGATAAATTGTTAAATTATGTTACATAAATCTCAGTTGTTGAGTTAAAATATATGTATCTAGTAAGATCTTTAGATATAAATAGCGAAACATTATTTAGAATGTTAGTGCTGTAGTCGTGCACGAGAAGACTTATCCCTTCCCATGGAATTTATTTGGCTTTTCTTCCGCCATGATTTTCATAACGCGCAAGGGAACGTAAATATCTAGCGTCATGACTTATTCACGAATTATTCCCGTTTGTTTCGTTTTCTCATCGCATCCTCTTCTGTCGCTGCGAATTCTTTTCGAGTTTATTATGCTCTTCAGGAAGGTCGCGGCCTTGATAGCTCCCACGGCATAATTTTGCGACTTCCTCCAAGAAATCTTTGCCACAAGTTTTTAACAACTTTCTTGTATTGATGTGTGCACACAAAAAAAGAATCACACACCGACAGACAAAAATAAATAGATTAAAGAGTGAAAAAATTAAAATTTTTAATAATTTTTCATGTTAGCTTATATAATATATAATAATTGAATTATAAAATAATTAATATACTCTACGCAATCCTATATATATTCCACAATTAATGTTGAATGTAAAAAATACTTGAAACAAAACAAAAATTCTTATTATTAAAAAAAAAGATATCATAGTTTATTTATATACGCAAAATAAAATTTAATTAATATTTATTTCAAAATAAAAACGCGATTATCGATTGCAATCAATTCTTCTAAAACAAATAAATTAAACATATAAAACTTAATTAAATTCAATTAAAACTAATCTTTTCACGATTGGACATGCAAGATCTCGTTGATTAAATTTAATCGTTCGGAAACTAAATTTAATTAAAGTTAATCGTTCGGAATCTAACATGAGTCCACTATGAGAAACTATTGAGTCATCTAGTTCACATTCTCCCCTCGTGCAATGAAAGTGACTTAGCATTTCCTCATTATCTAAAAGTGTTTATCTTCTCAAAGAGAAGAAAATGTCGAAGTAAGTCGAAATAAAAATCCTATCTTAAGGTTTATACAAATTTTACTTGCGTAAACATCGTTACGAGTTCTTCCTCTTTCAGTTCCGTCTAAAAAAAATTCAACCAACAAATTATCGCGAAAAGATATAACTGTGCAATTATATTTCGCATATTATTACGCAATACAATGGCTTCCGCTTCCGTTCGTTTTCTTTACAATGAGTTAAAACACGTGAAACATTGTGAGAATGTTGACGAAACACGCGAACGTACAAGCAACATATTCGTTAACAATTCCCGTAGTTAGATGCAAAAATATTCTCGAGTGTTCAATGTCATCCTTAAGAATCGTTCGAACAATTTCGCAAGCAAATCAATCTTAATTGAAATTAATCAGCGCATTGCACTGCCCCATGTGTCGAGTTAAGAGCAGCTGCAAGTATTTCAAGACAATAAGAATAATATAGAGAATTACACTGCATGTACGCTTGTATGTTCTTTTCATACGTATTTTATGTATTCGTTGTTCGATATTTTAATACTCACAGATCTAAAAATTTACTAATTTATGAAATAATAAAAATAAAATAAAAATAAAATAAAAATAATAAAGAAATAAAAAAATAATTGTGCATAAGAAAGAAAACAATATTAGCTTAAATAGAGTTATTTAAGGAAATTCTAGAAAAAGAAAAAGTTATAAAAAATTGCATGTATACAGAATGATATCTATTTTAAATGTCTTTTGAAGATATTTCGAAAACAATGCATTTTTAAAGACAAATGTTTCACATTCGAAATTACAATATATATATTGTAAATTTATTTTATGAAATTATTAAAAACTTTTAATAAGATGAAAATATATAAATTATATTCTTCCTGCGATTTGTGCCACTTCAATATTCAAAGCAGTTTTGCAAAACGTTTAGCAGAAAAAATTCTGCATATTAATTGTGCTGTATGGCAACAGGTGGCAACAGCAACCGCAACAAAGAATATTTCATATGATATTTGTAGTGCATAATGCATATATCAAGTATATGCACACCTCTACATATAAGAAAGAAAAATAGAACTCTCCTAATCTCTCTCTCTCACCCCAATTCCATTAAATATTAATACACACACGTACACATTAATTTATTAGAAAGTTTGAATAAATTTCATTTAATTAATAAAAAATTTGTTTTTAATTTAATTTCTATTATAAATTAATTTCTATTATAAAAATAGAATCTAATAAAAAGCTCATATAAATAATAATGAAGCACACACACAAAATTTAACATATAAATATTCATTTTATAGTTAATATCACAAATATAAGTAATTTTTTTATAATTTATATATCTTTATATATTTTATATTATAGTACCTATGTATAATTAATGTTTATTATTTATCTAATTAACGAGAGAAGTGTGCTATTTATTATTTAAATTCAAAAAAATATACACAATTCTTGGAACAAGATGAAAGAAATTATTAATTTTACACTATAACGCAGCGAGAAATCAGACACTCTGTAAATAATAAATTCTATCGTATAATTATATGGCGGGTTCAAGCTTCTAAAAGGTAGACGAACGGTATTGTTCTTCATTTCCTCGACTGCGTTTCTCTCACGCCTATATATCCGACTGTCATGCCGAATGTGAGAACGGGGAAATAAGAAGAAAAAAAAAAAAAAAAAGAAATGGCACTTCTTCTTCTGGCGGTGAATAATACTGTGTGTGAGGTACCGGTTGTGGATTCAGGAGCGAGGAATTCACGAATTCGTACGAATAGATCGTGGACGTGAGGAAGGTGCATTCCTAAGAGGCGCCTGCCGTAGTTCCTGTTCTGTGAATGTAAGGTAAGGCCCCCCGAGTTCAAGGCAAGTGAAGGCAGACAGTTAAACACCTTCTCTCGAATTTACGAGGAGAACATCCGAATGTAAAATGAATCACTATTCGCTCCAAACTCGAACGGACACGCGGGATATGAATGCTGGCGCTATAGGAATGTCTGATTCACTTCGAAAATTGCGAGTGTCACTGTGACTATATAAAATAAAAGCGTAGCATCCAGCTGCGTTTGTAACTTCCAGAATTTATCGCACATTGTAATAATAAAAATTTATTAGCCTATTTCCTTTTACTTCTTTAGAATATTCAGTATCAGAGCCTTTTACTTCAATTTTAATAAAATTTATTTATTTTTTTTTATTATTTGTATGATTATTTCATTATATGTGTTTTGTTTGTTAAACTATAAATTTTGTAAAAGAATTAATTTATTTTTATTTTTTATTCTTGGAAAAGAAAGACTTTTAAAATCAAGTAAAATAGTTTTATTCTATTTTTTTCTTCTTTATTGAGAACAGATTTCTTTTTATTTTACTTCTTTTGTGTTTTTTTATAATTCTAACTTTTATGTAATAGATACTTTCGATTTCAAGCTTATATTTACACACACGTGTGCCTTGTTATAGTACGAATAAATTTGATTAATATACAGACTGAAATATAACCAGAGTTATTTTCATGCTCAATGGCACTTAATTAATAATGCACGAGTGTTTGCTGCTCGTTTGATTACGAAAGAAACGTTATTTGTGGTGGGCTACTTGCATAATAATTAATAACATTATACACGAGAGAATAATCACTTTCGAGAGATGTTTATTCGCGTGTTTGTTGTAGAGGAATAAATTATGGAGATTTTTAACCGACGCAATAGCCTTTGAGTATAAAAGGCCCATAAGGCAAATAATTTATTTTTATTTTATTTTTTTTTAATTATTTTTTATGATTAGAAAATATCATTGAATTATATTACCCTTTAAATAAATTATATATATTATGTCTAAAAGAAGAGATATATGATTAAATAAATTTGAATTAAGTCCTGTTTAATAAAAAATTGAAATTTTCCTTTTTATTGATTATATTTAATACATGTTAAAGTATTTTTTTTTCTTTTTCTTTAAAAAAAGCTTTCCAGTAATCGGAAAAAAAGTGAAAAGCCCAAACAGATTAAAGACTCTAGCAATGAATCGTAAAAAAACACATCATCTCATGAATCACTTCAATCAATTCACTGATTAACTAAAATATAATACATAATATCTACACCTATTACCTAATACACAGCACCCACACATTTATACACTGTAACTGTGTGTTCTCCCGTCCTTCCTTCATTTTACCACTTAGGATTCTGTGTGTCAACACTGAGAAACACCGAATTCGTCGTAATTAATAATAATCGATTAATTTTGAAGCAAGCATCGCGAGCATTCGAGTTGGAAGGCGATTATTTTTAGTAGCGCGTACTTTGACAGGAAGAGAAGACGACGAGAGAGAGCACGTAGGGTCTCGGGCACCACTAGTCCCAGCATTAACGCCATCAGCACCATCAACCTCCTCTAACCACCACCACCATCATCATCACCACCATCGTTGCCATTGAGCTGCATTGCTATTAGCCGACAACAACCTCAGATGCGCCGACGACTTTCACGAACGAATTGTTGTATTGTAAATATATAAACACGTGCAAGGTTGCCCCAGAGCGACCGTCATTTTCTCGAGAAACGGCTGACAATAGTAAAAAATGTTCAGAGAAAGGATTTGGGCTCATCATATATATTTAGGGAAAAGTTGAATGGCATAATAATAACAATAGCTCTTTTTATGACCTCATTCAATGCATTGAATGCTTTTTGAATGCAACAATGCACCGGAAATATGCAATTGCATTTTTTTTTTAACGGAGTTATTCAATTAAATTTGTGCAAATCGATTCGTTTAAATAATCTGTGTATAAAAGTATACAAGTAAAATGTTCGGAAAGTAAAGGTTTTGCAAAATATACATCTTTTGTTTAAGTAAATATTTAAAATGTTCTACCCTAAAATAATAAACATATTTTATATGATTTTATTATAATTTTTATAATGACATATATAACATTTTAATAGATTATCGGCAATACGATATAAGTAAACGAAGTTGTTGGTAATCATTTCATAGGTAAACAAGAGTTCTCTCTTCCCATTAATTAGAGCGTACACAGTTGGAAAATTTGTGTTTTCTTGTTAAAAACGGTCCCCGTTAAAATTGTTGTGTTAAATATTTAACACATTCATGTGTTAATTTAACATATTGCTGTTATGTTAATTGAATTCAAATGTTAAATTATTAAAACAACTAAAAAAAAGTGTAAAAATAACACAATGTATATCTATTTTTAATTTTACACAATAAATATGTTCCGCATTATTAGTGACAAGATTTATCTGTTAATATTTACAGAAAAAAATGTTAATTTTACTTTATAATATAAGTGGGGATGATAAAATGTTCTTTTTAGTTAATTTTTACATTAAAACTATGTTAATTTTACACAAAATTTATTTTAAGTTTATTTGAAGTTTACATTTATTTTATGTTAAAATATTAACACAATATTCGTGTCACCATTTAACATATCCGTATTATGTTAAATTAACACAAAAATTTCTGTGGACCGTTTGGGACATGTAATATTTGTTAAATTTAACACAAATTTTTCAACTGTGTATTAATTAGTATAAAAAAATAATAATTTATGCTCTTTTTAAATATTTTTGTATCTTCTTTATCATTTACTTGATAATAAATCATTTTCGGTATAAAGAGATCATTGATGTCCAATTATTTCGATTAGCATGAATTAATCGCATCTGCGTTACATTAATAGCGAAAAAATTAATTGTTATTAATTTCTTACATAAGTGCCCGGCCATTCCTCATTACATGATTAAACGCCGTTTCATTTCCGTTCGTTGTTCGTTATTATCGTGCATTAATCGAGGTTTCCTTTGAGAATACATTTACGCCGAGATAAACACTTTATTGACATAATTATTTAATATATTACTGTTAATATATTAATATATGATAATATATACATTTTTCATTAAAATAACACGTCATCAATTAATTTTGACTCCAAACGCGCATTTATTTTGAAGCTTATTTCTAGAATTTCTATTTTCATATGTGTTTTCTTTTTCTTGTATCATCTTTCTATTTATATACTAAAATAAGAAGAATAATAGAAAATATTATTAACAAAAAAATATTTTCAAAAAAAAGTGAAATTATACAATTATATTATAGAAAATTACATATCATTTATACGTATAAAATACATACAAAAATATATAAAATTATATATATAATTTTATACATTTATATATAATTACGTATTGACAATTTTTTCAGCTTTCTTTAAGTTTTACTTTTTCTAAAAAAACAATGCACAACAAAATTATTCTTATTTTTATTGTATGTACAAACAGAAATATAAAAGAAAAAAATGTGAACATATTTCATATATAGTTATATAAATTTATATTTGATTATATATAAACTTCTTTCCCGTGATTAACAATTAATTACAACGACAGTTTGCTTTATTGAGAATGATATAACGTGACATTCATCGGTGTACTGATTACAAAATCAACGAGATATTTTTTTTGTTACGGTTACTCATTTGTGCACCGCAAAACCTCGTTAAATCGCATAATCAGTCGATAAAAATCGTCAAAAATAAACACACGTTGTATTTTGATATAGCGGGTCATTTTCACAAAGCAGTAGTGCATTTGTAATTTGTTTATCACCTAGTAGCGGTTTAAAATCCCGGAAATGCGCATATGATTATGCGGATGGAGAATTGACAAAGCGAGATATACATATGTATGTCGAAATCATCGTTGATTTGTCACTTCCGGTAGCGAGAAAAAAAAAGAAAAACATAGTTATCGTATCATTCTACGTTCTTTAAATTCAAAATAAAATAAAATCCGAGATATTTTGTCACATGTCAAAATAAATTATAAAATAATTCTGTAAATTATTATTTATTAACTATTATTTATTAATAATACTATTTTTTGATTATTTTATTTTAACACTTTTATATGCAAAATCTGTAGAAAAATCGATATACATAAAAAAAATTAAACGGTCTCATCTAAGAAACACATCTTTTAATCTTTTACTAAAAAAAAAAGAATTTTCGACAATTTTTTTTATTTTAATTTGTTTTGCAACAAATATACTTTTATATATACTACATTTTTATATTAATTTATTGAAAATATCTATAAAATTATGGATACTGTTACGATAAACATCATGTATAAATAGAACGAATGGAATCATGGAAAATAGAACATAATTGAATATCTCTGAATTTAAAAATGCAAAAAATCTAAACAAATTTAATAGTTTTGAAAGATAAATCTTCTTTAAATCACATATAGTAACAATTGATGTTAGTTGGATCTAAAACTAAAGAGATTCTTTTAATTTCTCAAAGTATTGTCTTTTCTTCTTTTTAATTTTAATTTTTTTGGTTTTAATGCGACTTATTGAATGAGAGAGAGAGAGAGAGAGAGAGAGAGAGAGAGAGAGAGAGAGAGAGAGAGAGAGAGAGAGAGAGAGAGAACCATCGAATTCAAATTTGCCTAAAATGAGACAAGGGCTAATCAACGTCGGACGGTCAAGTTTTCGGGTTTAATTGAAAGCTAATTAGCATTACAAAAGACTGGCCGCTATCAAAGACACACAATTAATTTGGCGTACCATCACACTTCGCCAAACTTTTATTCATCGGCGCTTTGATCGTTCGTGACATACCGATTAATTTCTTCGCAATTCTCAGGCATTTCTCAAATTTTTTCTTTTATCTCTGCTCCGCCTTTGATATACTTTAAAATATTTCTCTACAGTAATACTTTTATATAATCTTTATATAATATTTTTCTCTGCAATATAATTAAAACTATTAGCAATATAATTGAAATATAATTACTGCTCAGAGTTGTTTTCATGGATAATTAAAAAATTTATTTTATTTGTTAAAGTCATTGCACGTAAAAAAATGTTACATTAGTCGTAATCATAAAAGTCATAAATAAATCAACCAATTAAGTATTCTCACAGCATAATAAGAATATTTGATTGATTCATCGATTTGTTTACGGCCTTCCAATTATAATTAAACTTTTTCACGAGCAATGGTCTTTACTCCTATATTATACTGACAGCATTAATTCACAGTCAATAATTATTACGCAGCCATTATACGTCAACATTATATAATACAATAACATGCAAAGAAAACGCAATTATTTTTATCTAGCATCAAATAAACGCGTGATCAAACATCATATACGCGTGAACAAGATTGATAATTTAGAAATTTATTTTATCTGTTAAAGTCGTGCTTTTTATTCTATTTCAAATATTATTAAATTATTCTATCATAAAGACTAACAATTTTAATGTTTAATTGTAAGAGAACTTTTTACCATAGTTTTTTAATTATATTATTTATTATAATTGTTACGTTTTTTTCTCCTACTTGTCGATGTCAACAAAAGAGTAATTTTACTCTGATAATGACTAAAATAAATAATTTTGTTGGGGCTCTTGCAGAGACGTTCGGTCCTTGTGTGCAGCTATTAATCAGATTTATAAAATGTACAACACTCAAGATATTATAATGTATTATATAATGTGTGAATATGAATCATAATATACAATATAGATATATTTCTTATTTCTTACAAGTATTTTATGCGGATTGAGCATAAATTCCTGACTTGGCTTATATTATTGATTAAAATATTTATTAAAAAATGAATTTTTCTATTTCATAGGTCTCTATTTAATATATACATATATATATACAATATATAATATATAAGGATAAATTATATATTTTAATTATATAATATATATAGGATAAATCTTTTTAAATAACTGATTAAAAATAATAAAAGAAAACAAAGACTACTTACTAATAATCTTGATACAATAACCATAAATAATCTGATATAAAATAAATAAAATCGTAACTTCGGATTTGCAGAATTTAATCATTCAATAGCTTTGTTCTATATTAATATTGCAAATTATTATTATTACATTATTATTATTACTATAAATTGCATTTCTTATTAAACTTTTCTTGAATTTTTCATTGGAATATTTTGTCCGTTTTACGTTATACATTACGAGGTGTTCACGTGCACCTACTAAATACGCTGTCATCTGTATTGTCATTCGTGATCGAAACAGTCGAACGATCCATGTCATTACTCATTACACAGTGTCTATTACCGGTAACTACGTTTTAACCATCAAATTGTATGTTTCTCTCTTTCTTTCTCTTGTTTTTTTCCTTCGACATACAAATCACGGAAGCTTCCTTTGCCTCGAAGACATAAGGTATAAATTTTCTTTGGGTTAATGCTATGAAATCAAAGTTCTAAACGAGATCGCAACCCGATATATTAACTGCGAACGATCTGTTGACAGCCGGAGTCTTTATAAAAGAGCGACGAAAACTAGAGTTATGATGCGTTGACAAACTTTGAGTACTTCGGATTAAATTTATTTATATTTTTGTACAGTTGAGAAATATTTTAAGATGTGTGCCCGTTTATTAATCTGCATAATCATGATCGCGCTCTTCGCGATGAATCAAACGGATGCTGTAAGTGTTGCACGATCCATTAAATATTATATATAAAATTTATTATATTAGAGCAGGCATGTCAAACTCGTTTTGCATTACGGGCCACATGATCTATTTTGTATTAAGCTGAGGGCCGCATGTTTTCAATGTTCCTAGAATAAATAAAATACGATTTTTTAAATTATTATATTTAGTATATTCAATGTATATTATACATAGTCGCTTTATATTTATATCTTATGTTACTTTTTAAAATAAAAATATTTTACGATTTTTTAAATAAAAAAACAAAAATAGAAACTATAATAAAAAATATTTTACTTTTTTTTATAAAAAACAAAAATAGAAACTATAATGAAAAATAAACAAAATCACAATTTAATATTATTTTTTAGAAGATATTTGACATCGTTTTTCACAAAACAATTTTTTTGAAAAGATTTTCAAGAAGTTTCGGCGGGCCGCAGTTTTTTTGTTGGCGGGCCGCGTGTTTGACATGCCTGTATTAGAGTCATATAAAATAGAAAAATTAATTTTTAAGAAATATTTTAATTAACAATATAAACCAAGTCGAGAATTTGTGTTTAACACATATACAATTTTAGTTTCTTTTCTAACTAAGTGTTTTCCTATAATTTCAATTTCTCTGAAAATATTACGGATTTCCTGAAATCTCATAGAAAATATAAGATATTGCCATAATTAATAAAAAATACAAAAAAATAATACTTGACGAATTTTTATAATGCATTTTATCATGAAGAAAGACAAATAATTCATATCATGTGTGTATAAAAATTACTAAGTAAAAATATAATATACAGCACGTTTTATTTCTTTCTTATTATTTTTTAAGCAGATTCTTTGATCAATTTTTCCTTAATAGAAATGTAGATTATTTTTATCAAAAATTATTCATTTTTTTGTCACAAAGTCTTTCAATTTTTCGTCAAACCTTGCAATAAAGCTTCAAGTTAGAATTCTAAACTCTGCTTTTTTGAAGAATGTAATTTTATAATCTTTCGCTTCGTACAGCTTAGTTAATTCGACAACTACTAACTTCAAAATTATAGCACCTCGACATTCTAGCTAAAGAAAAATCAAATTGAAAATCTGTTATTGAAAAATAATGCACGACAAAAGTATATCTTATGTGCATACGAGTGATAATTTTACACGCATATAAAAAATATTTATCATCAGAAAAAATTAAACATATTTAAAATGCTTCTTGTGTAATGTACTACATTTATTATGTTATAGGCGTTGACGATGGAACAGATTCACAAGACCGCGATGACTCTCCGAAACACATGTGTATCTAAAAGCCACGCAGATCCCGGTGAGTTATGCAAGTATCGAAATTTATTTTATGATACAGACGTGAATGATCATAATTGTCCACAATATTTTAGTTAATATATCATTTTTACATAAATTATTGATATATATAAAATTTTCTAAATGGTCTCGTAAAATATCGAGATCTAAAAAAAACGGAAAAATTGATTCATTATTATTTATGATCTATTATCTATCATTATTGCATATCTATTAAAAATTTAGAGTTACATATACCTAGTAGAGAAAAAGTATTAAAATCTAGTTAAGTCAAAAGTGTCAAAACTTATGTAAGACATTTAAATCGATATACATAATTATTTCTCTATAATTAATGCTGTACTTTATCAGAGCTGATATAACTCTTATGATTCATTTATTAAATTCATCATTAAATTCGTTTATATCTTAAATAAATGAGAAATCTCGAAAATCAAATGTTTTTTTTTTTTTTTTACTTTTCTGTGACTATCTTTGATTGAAATAGCAATGATAGAAAATATGCTAATATTATATTATTTTATAATGTAGTAGATTTCTAAATCTGTATTCCATTTTATTTTTTATTTATTTTTATCTTTTTCACTTTTATCGTGTTTCTGTGATTTTCAGATAGTATGTCGGTTCTGAAGACTAATTTCTCAATTTTTGAACGTTTTCGGAATCTATTCAATTTCAAATAATATTATTATCAAAACTCGATTTTTAATAATTAAACTTTTAAACTAGAATCCAAAAACTAAACGTATCATTTTATTTAAATAATTCCATAATTTGACAGATGTAGATAAAAAAGAAAGACATGAATTATATGCATACTTAATATATTAATTAACTAACAAAATTAAAAGAGAAGAAAATTGAAAAAGTCTACAATACTTGGAAATAAAGTCAAATTGCTTACGTGTGTAAAAACGCGTGGTTTCACTCGCAATTGCAGCAAATTCTGTTTTAATTCTTACTTGTGTCTTCCGGATGCAATTTATGTTAGATACTACTGTTTAGCGTATTTTTCCTTGTGAGTAGGAATATTACAGTGTATATCCGCGTTTTGTAATTTCAAACAGTCAATTTTCCCAACGTAACTGTTTCTTTTAACTTGCTTATCAACTTGCTTAGTTTTAACTTTCTTCTAATAAATTACTCATAAAAATCGACAATATTGTTCAATTGTAAATTATGATATCTCACACGTTTCGTTTGACATGTGTTTTTAGAAGATAATAATCATCTATAATTTTTATGGAATATTATAACAAAAAATATTTGTTGAATTTTTCTCATTATAAATCATAATTTTGAATTTTTAATATTTTCGCTCTGCAGAGGCTGTCGAAGGAATGCAATCGGGCCAATTTCCGGAAGGAAATCAACCATTAAAATGCTACACACTCTGTATAATGAAAGCGATGCGAACTGTAAGAAATACAAGCATCATTCACTTGATTGTCGCGATATATTAAATTAAATAAACGATAAATAAAATATCGTTCAATCTATTGCAATTCAATAAAAATCGATTATATTGTCTTGCTCAGCTTCGAGAAAAAATACTAATGCATTATATACATATATAAAAAGTGAACAAAAAATGTTTATTTTATTCGTTCTGTAACTAACTAATTTATCTAAAAAAGCCGACATCAACTTTTGTTTTCGAGGATGACATATAGTTATGATAAATTCAACCGTATTGTTTTATTTGTATCGTAAAAATAGCCATTTTCAAACTTATTAGCAATAGAGCTCAAATGGCATATCATTTTATTATAAAAATCTTTTAATTTTATTTACAACTGTTTCTATTTTTATTTAAATGAATACTTTTTGTTAAAATCACATTTCGATGTTTTAGATATTAAAAAATGAAAATTAAAAAAATAATTTATTTCATTATATGTATTCAAAATGCTTTCCCACTTTCATACAGTAATATTCTGTTCAAAATTGTTATACAAAACATTTTGAGACATTTATGGTGTTTAAATTCAGATAAACAGAGTTGTGAAAAAAATATAAAAAATTTTAATTATTTTTAAAACACTGTATCATTTGATTACTATTGCCGTCTGAAATTTTTTAAAAGATAGGTATTCCAAGAGGATAAAATAATATGATTGAATTTAAGTTATGTGATCTCCTCGAAAACAAAATTGACGCATTTCGGCTTATTTTTAATAAATCAATCAGCTACAAAATAAATTAGGTAAAAATTTGTGTCTTATCCTATACAGAGTGTTAAAAAATTAGACCGACAAATTTTGAAGGGAAATAGAAGACTTAAAAATAAACATTTTTTTGTTAATACAATTTTTCCCTATGACGATTTTAGTTTTATACTACATGGTATGAAATAGGATTTGTGACTTAAATATAAACAAACATATAAATCGAAAAATTAAATTGTATTTTAATCTTGAACAAAACACGGAACAAATATATAAAAGTAATACATAGTCTTTTTACAGTAAATGCTCAAAAATTCCTTCATTAACTTTAACTTTAATATAAAGGTGACAAATTGAAAAGTTACAAACTCATATCTCATATCATGTAGTATTAAAACTAAACATTGTTGAGAAAATTAATATTAACAAAAAATGTTTATTTTGAAGTCTTCTTTCTTCCTTTAAAGTTTATCGGTCTAATTTTTTAACACCCTGTATAAATATATGTAGTGTAAATTGTACATTTATACATTTATGCAAAATTCTTATATAATTCTTTAATAATTTTAAAACGTTTTCTTATTATATATATATATTTATATTTTATATATTTATAACGAAAAACGATTTCGATATATTTGTGCAGTATGATTCTGTATTTCTGTATGATCTATAATTATTTTTATATTCTTTAAGAATTAAAAGAGTATCAACAATTTCATTCATCGAAAAATTCGGCGTTGAAAATGTCTTGACATTTACAAAAATATGTAATAAAAGTAGAAATTTCTATTTTAAAAAATCAAAATAATTGACATAACTGAAAGATCCAGCAAACTAAAACTAAAATCATTATCACATAATTCTTCTTTAAAATTAATAAACTTTTGTTTTAAAACATTCTTTTTTAAAAATCTAACTTTTTAAAATATTCAAAATCCTGTGTGTATGTATGTGCTTAGCGAAAAAAAAGAGAAAAAGAGAGAGAAAATAGAATTACACATTATAATTATTTAAGATATATATGTATTTAATAATAATAATAAGAAAGCTATTTAAACAAATTATAATTAACTACTATATTTAAACAAACATTATAAAAAGTGAACTACTCTCACATAAACATATACATATATACAGGATGTCTCGTTTGAAATGCCTCAGGCAAATATCATGAAACATGTGAAAGAATATGTATTGAAAAATAGGGATTTTTATTTTAGAAATTAAAAGTGACCTTCATGTGACTTTCAAATGATTATCCAAGGTCATATCAATGGTACCATCTTATGTCCCCCTTCGAACCAAACAACTTTTGTCTGAAACGTTTTTATCTTCCATATTTTTCGAGATATTTGCCTGCGGCACTTAAAATGGAACACCCTGTAAATATATATATATTTTTTTTTACAATCAAGTGGAAGAATGGACGCATAGATGACGGCATGATGGTTAAACAAATGGATTTAATGATGCCTCCCGAATTGGCTACGCCTATGAAAGCAACTACAATTCATTGCGCAACCCACCGTAAGTATATTTTTGTGAAACAAAAATCAAAGTATATCATTTTAATAAAAGAAAAGAACGCATTGTGGAAATAATTGCAAAATCAACATTTATATTGTTGTTTTTCAATTTTGATGTAAAAATTGATTTGAAAATTTATTTCATTGTATTAGATAAAATTGTTTATATGTAATAAATTTTTTTCGCGATTTTTTTACAATAAATTAATTATCGAAATTATTTTCAGTATAATATACAATTTCAAATAAAATAAAATAATTTTTTATATAATTTATATTATATATTTATATCTGCATAACTTTACATCTAAATATTTACATCTATAATTTATACATCAGCATAAAAAATATCGATTTATGCATTATTACAAAGTATTACAAATTGATTAATTGATTAAGTGCCTTAAGTTAATTAATTAATATCAATAATTTAAAAGAAAATAAGAGTTGTTTATTAAATCTGTTTTTTTTTTTTTTACAGCTGCTGCTGACGACGATTGTGAAACAACTTATCAATTTGTACAGTGCTGTTATAACACGGACAAGGATCATTTCTTCTTCCCTTAATTAACATCGGATGCAGAAAAGTTTAGAAAATATAACATGATTACAGAAAACAAAAAATTGTGATTATTTTTGCAATATGTAAACATAAAGGTCACCAGAAAAATATAAAAGAATATTATACTAATAAATAATATACAATAGAAAAAATTACAAGATTTGTGTAATCATATAAATTTGTGAGCAAATAGATTACGACAAGGCGTAGTAATTGTATCTTAGAAAAAAAAAATACAATATTATATATACACATTAGTGCGTTATAATTAATAAATAGTTTATCTTAAGTAACATATAAAGTAGTTGTTAAAATTTTACGTTGGTCAAAGCGCTCTTTAACAAAAACGTAAAGTATAGTTGCACAATATTAAAATGTCTTTATTTAAAATTATAATTTTCGAAATAAACAACCCTGTAAAAATATAATTTCCAGAATTTCTCCTCTACTTCTTCCCAAAAATTTTAATAAAGATACAGAATATAAAATATCATACTATATATTAAAACGTAAGTTTATGTATGATTCGATAGTTCGACAGTTTAATGTGAGAGTTTTTTACTATTTAACAATTAACCTTTTATTTAACAATAGAGTAAAATTTATACAACTAATTATTATAAATGTACTACACAAATGAGTAATTATTCTCAAAAAGTAAGTTGTTTCCTTATTTCTCTATAACATATTTCTTTTAATTTGCGATTTTTCGAATCGCAAGCACTTTATGTCTTAAATCAGCGTCCACAATTAAATTATTAAATATCACAAATATATTTTCTCAAAGCTAAAGCTAATTACAAAGCTAAAGTTGGAAAGTACACAATGTTGAGAAAAAAAGTTTAATTATTGTAAAAGAATAATAATGACAAATTATAAATAAAAGTTAACACTGAAGATAAAAATAATTAAAATTGAATAATTGTTAAATGAAATTGAATAATAGTTCAAACTCTCTCTCTCTCTCTCTCTCTCTCTCTCTCTCTCTCTCTCTCTCTCTCTCTCTCTCTCTCTCTCTCTCTCTCTCTCTCTGAAGATAAAAAATTAATATTACAACTGCTAAAAAATCTGCAATTAATCAAAATCATACAATTTCTAAGAGAATCTTCTCTTTATGTTTTTCCGACGAGAATCTCGGAAATTTATTTCCTTATGTACTTTGCATCATCGCGAATGCATAATCCCGAGATTAGCATCAATGGCGCACTTGCAACAATGTTGTGATCATCTGACCTTTGGGAATGATAATAAGACTCTGGGTTTCATTATTAGCGTTAAGTATCGCAAATTATGTCAACTAACACAGTAATTTAGGTGTATTAGGATATGCCACCTCAAGAAATCTTTAGATTGAGGGTTCTCCCCCTTAAGCCTTCATTTAATTCCTGTATATAAAAGTAGACGAATGTATTTTGCACGCAATTTGCAAAAGTTTGGTCCAGTTGCGATCCACTAAGGATCCACACACACATATTAAAAGAAATTCGAAAATCTAACAAAATCGGAGATACGAATAAAAATGAAAGGTGCTAGGGTGAGCTTTCTCATCTCATTCGTGCTAATGGCGAATTTGCAGAATACAGAGAGTGTAAGTTTTTCTTAAGAAAAATACACACAATTGCATCAGAATAAATAAGCTATCCAAATTTAAATAAGAATTTAAAAAATTACATTGACAACATATATTATAGTGTATTTAGTTTTATAGTGTATTTATAGTTTTATTATAGTATTATAGTTTTTATTATAAATTATTAATGTTTTTTACACAAGAGATAAATATATATTGGGTTTTGTTTTTATCTATACAATTTATACAATTCAAAAAATAATCGGAAAACATCATTAAAGATTTAATATAAAAATTTGTTAAATTATATCTCTAAAAGAGATGCAAATATATAAAAAATAATTTTTTTACTCGTCGAAAAAAATTAAAATATTCTCTTTTCCAATTTTTAATGTTTTTATTATTTTAAATATATCTTTTTAACATGTAATTTTCTACATATACTATTCAAAGTAATTAGAGACTCACTCTTTTGAAAAATGAATTTATTCCAAATGTCAGCGATTAGAGAAAAAGATTACAAAATATACATATATATAATATAATTATATATTAATGATTATAAATTTATGTCGCCATTTTAAAATATTTTACATAAGATCTTATCAAAAATGAGAGAAGATTTATTGATGCATTTACTTATTCGATTTAGAAAGTAACTTAGATATTGAGATGTTTCGATATTTTTTCGATCGCGTCATTAGGTTATTTTTATTTACGTAGAGAAAAATGTCCTTGGAGGAAATCAGAGACGAGCTGCAGCCGTTGAATAAAATTTGCATCGAAAAGGTTGGCGTGGATTCAAGTATGTATCAATAAAAGAAACCAGTCTTACGCATATCTCGAAATTATTAATTGTAATTTTTTTTCTTGATATACGTTTACTAAAATAATATTTTTTATCAATTTATTGTTACCATATTAAGTATTATACTTTATAAATTCTAAAACTTTTATATACATACATACACGAATGTAATTTTTTAATTAATTTAAAATATATTACACCCACACAACATATATCTATATGTATCATATTTATATATACATATTATTGTATTATATGTACACACATGCATATATATTCTATATCTACACACAATAGAAATACATACATATATACATATAGATACATACATGTGTGTAATCCAAAATATAGATTAAAATTAAATTATTTTAAAAAATAGTGTGTGAAAATCTAATAAAATAATAATATGTGTAATAAAACTTATATCTATATGTGCATAGAGGTACTTGATAACGCAAACAAAGGTAACTTTGTACCCGACCGGAAATTGCAGTGTTATTACAAGTGCATGTTATTGAACACAAAAGTCGTAAGTAAAATTTCATATTACTCGTAATAATTTTTTCATCAATCTCATCTCTTCTTATACATCTCTTTCTAAATCGATTAAAAAAACTGAGATAAGAGAGAGATGTATTTAGAAAGAAAATTATTGCTAATTATAACTATTTTGAAAAATACAAAAATCGATATTTCTTTCTCGATATCAATAAAGCGATCATTTATGTCAGTCAAACAATTTTGAATTTTATATTAGGTAAGTTTGATTGGTTTCGATAAAAAATCTTTTTGCGCTCGTAAAAAAAATCTGTACCTATATAAGTAGAATCTGTTCTTCCACAAAAAAAATAAAAAGATATTTATCTTTTTTTATTTCTAGATGAAAAATGACAAGATAGTGGAAAAGGCACTCCTCAATATTGCGGAGCTCATGTTAAACGACGATCTTTCGATTCGTGTTGTGAGAGGATTGAAACATTGTGAACCAATCAGTAAGCAAAACACTCACATAATCATTTAAATAAAATATTTCTAAATACAATTTATTATATTTTTAATTAAATTTAACTATTATTTTAAGATATTTTTCGTTAAAAAATTCTCTTATAATGTCTAATATGGTTATATTTTTTATTTACAGCACAGAAGCAGTTAGACGGATGTGAATTAGCATACGAGGCAATTAAATGCTTGTTCGAATTTGATTCAACGGTAATAATCAGACAATCATCTCACAAATCTTTTCATATAACATTATAATAGATTCTAAATATTAAGCAAAAAGATATGAATTAAAAAATTTATAAATTTTATAATTAGTTTAAAATGTACATATATATACACAAAAGTCTTTACTCGAGAATAATTATATATAGGAAACAGTTTTTTAAATAGAAAAGAAAATCTTTTTTCAAGTTTCAGATACAATTTTTAAGTATAAGAAAGTGTAAAAGTTTTACTTTCTTTCTTTTACACAGTTTTTGTTCCAGTGTAGACGTATATGGCATCAATCCATCTTATTTTTTTTAAATTAAAGAAAATAGAGTACACATATAATCGATAAAACTTAAATTTAATGATTTGAACTGAACTTCATTAAAATCATAAAAAAAGCGCTTTATTCTGAAGAATGTGTGTGAAAAAGAGGCATATTTTTTATTTTTTTTTCATTAATATCGCTGTAATAAAAGTTACAGCATGTTTGGAGTTTAACATACAAGTAGTTTTATTTTATGAAAATTCGAGTTTTGGTTTAATATTATGTCTAATAAATTATAACTAGCGCTATAATTAGTTTTGCTATTAGTGATTAATCTACATATAAAACATGCAATAATGCAAAATAAAATTGTTTACTGATAAATCCAATTAATTGCGATTTAGTAAGTCAAATTAAATTAAATTAATTAATGATAATATAATGAGCAATTATTGAGTTTATCGCATTTCATAACATATTGTAGACGTCATCACTATCAGTTTCATTAAATAGTCATTATACTGTCATTTAAATTCGAAAGCTTATTATTAACATATTCACAATACATTCTTCCACAACAATACAATGATATTTTAATCAGATAATGTATATGAATACATTATGTGTGTACATACAACACAGTTCAGTTCAAACTATTAAATTCTAATTTTTAAAATATCCTAATTTATCTTCTTTAATCTAAAAAATAAAAGAAGGTCATCACACGATACATGTACGAAAAATTTGTGTGTGTCATATAAATTAATATTATATAAAAATTATTTTTATTTATATATTTAGAAGTTGTATATAAAAATATAAGATTTTTCTTTCAGAATCACAAATATAAAACGTTTTCGTATAAATAAAATTTTTTTAAATCTATAAAACCTTTCTAAATTTAACAAAAATCTGGCTTTTACAGCTTCTTCTTTTCCGTTGAAGACATCATTCTCGATTCTCCAGCGCATTTGGACAATTCTAGAAATGATTTTGGCTCAACTTGTTACGAAAATAGCCGATTACAGCAGAATATGTATTGCTCATTAAATTCCAAAATTAAATAGATATTAATAAAATTAATTTTGTGTTATAATATGTCTTAATTTTTTATTCCTTCCAACCTTTTCTCGAGATAATAATATTTAATACTTAAATCATATTTCATACTGATTTAGATATTATACTTTATTTTACGCGCAGTTTTATTTAATAAAATAATATTCTAAAAATATTCTAAGTATGATATTTTTCGAAGCATATATAGATTTCGATTGGATGGAAAAAACTCACTTGAATATAAGCACACTGGATACTATTAATGCACCTGATTATGCAGCGATTCGACGAAGTGTTATTGCAATAATCTGAACTTGACTACTGATCATTATCGAACATGCATTGCCAATCAATTATTCATGTATTTTTGTTTAAACGTGCGATGAAGCACGAATATTCTTTCATCATTCATGCGAGAATACTAATGACAGAGAAATATTCGAATAAGTGTTTTCCTATATCCCCCTACCACTTGACCAAGCATGGAAACCCCCGAGATTTATTTTGTTTAGTGAGGCTTCAGAAATCTTTCTTAAGTCATACTCGCTCTTGCTCATCAATCACCAATAATACTATAACTGAGCCGACGAGATTTTATAGGCAACTCGTGATTTGTTCTCTTCTAAACGACCTTTATCGTATTGGACTCACAATCTCTATAAATACCGCTCACGACGTGGACGCATCGCAGTGTAAGGAAGAAAGTCTTTTGTGAAGACAGAACTAAATAAGCCTCGGAATATTCGAAAAGTAGCAGGATGAAGAATCTCGTACTCGTGTGTGTACTGACTATTTCCGTAAGTAAAAAAAGACAACCAATAAAATATTCATAATATTTCGATAATAATCGGATATTTAAATAATAAGACATACTTCTCTATACCATTATTAAATATTGAACAAAATCGTAATAATATTTAATAAAAAAATTATTTGTAACAATTATCATAATAACGATTCATAATTGTTTATTTTTCATATTTAATATTTAAAAAACGTTAAATATTTATAATGTTAATATTTAATATTTTGTGAACTTAATATTTCATAATATATATACAATTAAAAAATTAATTTATTAAATAATTATTTTGGAGACTAAAAATATATATGTGTTTATTAAATAATTATTTTTTTATGTTCTTTTTATAAATTCTTCTCACACACAAACTTATATATTCTTTATATATTATTTATATATTCTTTTGTAACTTAAACTATAATTAAAAACTAGAATACAGCCAAAACATATCTTGTTCCTATTTGGGTTTTTTTGTTAATTAATTCGCAAATGGCAATTCTGGCAGCAATCAATAAAATATTATGTAACATTAAATTTATTATTATATTGCAATTATTCTTAACCATTTTTCAAAATTATTTTTTTATTTTTTATACTTATAAGATGTAATTAAGTTTTCTTCACATTTTTTTTCTAGACTATGGTCTATACTGCTGATGTCCAAAATGCACATAAATTTAATGCAGACCTCGCAACATGTGCTAACGAATTAAATTTGCCCGGTAAGTGTTAAATATTAAATTAGTATAAGCTAAGTGGATACAAAAGATTTGTCGCATCTGTCAAGAATAAAGTGGAAAATTACACAATTTCAAAATCGTTTCAAATAAGATTTTTATACAAAATATATAAATTCTTTTTTTAATTTAAATACAAATTGCACTTTATTTAAAATAAAATTTAATAAAAATACAACATACAAATTTTTCTGATCAATCCATTATCTTTTCGCGAAAATTTAGGCCTCTATAAGGCCTAGAACATTTTTTGTAAGCTCGTTTTGTAGATCTTAAAAAACCTTTAAAACCCGCCCATGCCCGTTGCTTTACGACTTATAGTTTGATTAATTTTCGCGAATAACTTTCAAAATTGAAATTCTAAAATGTAAAAAACTATAAGTCTTAGAATATTTGCCTTTTTAATATCTGTCAAAAATTATTATAATCGAAGATAAGGTGTTATAACATATTATATACAACATATAACTATTTTTATATTTTTAACGTATTATTTTATAATTTAATTAGCAAATTAATATTTTTTTTAATTTTATTAATATTTTTTTACAGAAATCAGTTGATTAAAACGTTAATTCCTAATTAAGTTTTGAAATAATGTGTTATAAAAATTAAAATAATATATTTTAAATAATATGCATGTTATAATACTTTAAACTCGGTTAATTTTTTTGACAGTTATCAACTGATTTCTATCAACAAACTTTATATAATTTTTTTGAAAATATAATTCTTTTGAATGTAAAATCAAAGATTGGCGCATAGCGCGCGCTTGTTTTGGTCAAGTCTATTAAAAAATGAAAGATAAGAATTATAGTTTGATGGTAATTACTTCATCAACATATGTATTCACGTTAAGTAGAATAAAAAATATATATACATTTGAACTATTATCTATTTTAAAACTTTATCTTTTATATAGCAATTTATTACACTTTATATACTTTAAAACATTTTACTTCGTTGTCTGAAAATTAAGATTAATCACAGAAATATTTTTCTATCGTGGAAGACTTGAAAAAAAGATAAGTGTAGGCTATTAAAATCTTTTATTTCTCAATAATATTTTGAAAAAAAAAAGAATTGCTATATTGAAATATCTAAATATATCTGTCTAAAAAATTTTTCGAAGACAAAATTATATTAGTATAATTCCAAGTTAGATTAAAAAATCATAAATAAAAAATAGAATCAAACGTGTTTCAAATTGTAAATTTACATTTACCTGAAACATTAGTCTAATATATTTAGTGAGTAATTATTGCAAAAAGGTTCTCACCGATTGTTTTTATTTTCCCATATATTATAGTCATGAATCATTCAGTTGCGGACTCTTCTAATTTCTGAGATAATATCACTTCAAAATTTTCTACTTTTAAACTTAAAAATAATATATATTATGTATAATGAAAATAAATAATTCGATTATCAGTTTTAATAACTTTTGACTTTTGTATATCATATTCAAAAATATTATTATTTTCAGTGTTATAATTATACAATTTCATTTATAACTGTGTATTTTGCAGAGCCCGAAATCAATCCTTATGTGATCAAGTGTATGCTTGAAAAAAATTCCTTGGTACGTATATTACACA
The DNA here is from genome assembly GCF_030444845.1 of Prenolepis imparis. NCBI lineage: Eukaryota > Metazoa > Arthropoda > Insecta > Hymenoptera > Formicidae > Prenolepis > Prenolepis imparis. The sequence goes on along the minus strand of NW_028141159.1, from coordinate 22,623,564 downwards.
TAAGAAAATTATTTTTTAATTAATCAAGAATTATCAATTCAATATTAAATGATAATTAAAACTAAATTGATTCTCAAAATAAAAAAAAACAATAATTATAAAAATTATTAAGCAATAGCCTGTTTTAAAAATTAGCAGAATATTAGTATTAATTTGTCATATATATTCGATTTATATTAAACATATGAATAACAATCGCAGAAATTACATTTGACATTACAAGTAAGAAGAGAAATTGTGTTTTTTCTTTATGACGAAAGATCCTTCCTTTACAATGAAAGGAAAATTAATCTATAGTTAAGAGAATTATAACATATTAATACAATTGCATACATTTTAATTTGTGCGATTTAGATTATCATATTTTTTTAATATTTCTGAGAAATAAATATTAAATTACCTTATAAATTTTAAATATAAATCATATTTTGTGTGTGTGTACACACACACACACATATATATATATATATATATTTATTGGTTCTAGATCGACGAACAAGGTACGATAAAAAAGGATGAAATTTTAAAATATTTCGGTCAAATGACTTCCAGCCAGAGGGAATTGCAGAAAATTGCTTCTTGCATCGATCAAGGTAATCATATATATTTCATCTTACTTTTTATATCCTTTATCAATAAATATCTTTAAATTTCTTTATATACACATTATAATTTTTATTATTTAAGGTGATGATTTGAACATTTGATATATTTACAATTATTTTAATATTATACATACAGGGTGTCCAGTAATAATCGCATGACCTCTCGTGTACAGATAGAACGAATAGAAAAGTCCTCTAACATTTTGCGATCTTCGCAATAATTCAGTGCTATTTTTTACTTGCACATTTCGGCCAGATTTCGTGACTCAAATCTATCACGAGAGGACAATTATTAACGAACAGCCTGTATGCATATTTAATTTATATCTATAAGTATATAATATAATTATATATGTATATATATATATATATATATATATATATATATAATGCAAATTATTACACTATAATCTTTAATGTGTGTTAATGCATATATTAAAATTGCATGGTAATTTATAAGATAAGATATTAAAGGACTTTTTTTTCTAATAGCAGAGAATCGAAACGAAACAAACAACGATAAGAAAATCCTCACAGCCATACAATGCTCACTGTTCAAGCTATCAATACTTGAAAAAAGATACTAAACAAACTAGCATAGACAGAAGAAACTATGTTAGATCATACAAATTATCATAGAAAATAAATAAACCTATAAAAAATATCTGTATTAACTTTTTTATATACATATATTATACGTACAAATATATAATACTCGTAAAAAATAACAGAGTTAATCTCGCTTTATAAGGTTCTTACTTTACACCAGTGTTATTGCTTATTTTACAGTATTAAGTTTTAAATTTTGACACATACATGTTTTAATTATTTATATAATTATCAAATTATATCACAATTAAAACACGTATGTATAAGATGTCTTCTAACAATAAAATAACTTTACTCAAGAGTTTCTCAATAAATTAAAATAGTCATAAAATTCATATTTTTCTTACTAATTTCTTATTATTTATATTATTATTTACTTTTCTTTTTATTAATTAAATAATGTATAATATCAAAGAGATAAATAAATAATTTTTATGAAACAATTATAAAATATTCTTTATATCAGTTACGAGTCAAAAAATTTGACTCATGTTTTTATAGAATTTCATATTCCGAACGAGAGTCCAAATTTCATTTTTTTGCAATAAACTATTTAAATAATCGATTTTATAAAAATTATCTTCCTTACTAGAAGTAAATAGCAAAAAATTGATTATATCTTATATAATATTCATGACAACTTCATGATCACTTATAAAATTTATCTATTATATAATATATATTATATAGATACAAAGAATTTCGCCTAATTATTTTCGTACAACAAAATTATCTCATCATTTCGTCCTATGTCTGACTTAATCTATACTTAATTCCTTGAATGCGCGTAATGAGTATAATTTACAGTGTATCTTATAAATACATATTGTATATATTATATAAAGAATTTCGCCTAATTATATATATATATATATATATATATTTTCGTGGATGAAATTATCTCATCATTTCGTCGTATGTCTGACTTAATCTATACTTAACTCCTTGAATGCGTAATGAGTATAATTTACAGTGTATCTTATACATACATATTGTATATATTATATACAGGGTGTTAAAAAAGTGGCGGATACGCTGTATAGGGGTGAATTCCTGGGGTTATTTGGAGACGATTTTTCCTCAGTGAAAATGTCGAGGCACCAATAGTTTTCGAGTTATAAGTAATTGAAAATAAAGGGCTTTTCGTAAACTAAGTATTGTGGAATTAAAATATTAACAAAACTACATTCTTTAATTAATTTCAAGTCGACTTTAATTTAATAGAATTTTAATTTAAGGCTTAGTTACCAAGATATATGATGACAAAAATTGGGAGCTTGCAAAAAATGATGACTTCTCTCGACATTTTCGTTGAGGAAAAATCGTCTCCAAATAACATCAGGAATTCACCCCTATACAGCGTATCCGCCACTTTTTTAACACCCGATATATATATAAAGAATTTCGCCTAATTATTTTCGTGCATGAAATTATCTCATTATTTCATCCTATGTCTGACTTAATCTACACTTAATTCCTTGAATGCGTAATGAGTATAATTTACAGTGTATCTTATACTTTTATATATATATATATATATATATATATATATATATAAAAGTATAAGATACACTGTAAATTATACTCATTACGCATTCAAGGAATTAAGTAAGATTAAGTCAGACATAGGACGAAATAATGAGATAATTTCGTTGCATGAAAATAATTAGGCGAAATTCTTTATATCTATATAATATACATATATATATATATATATATATATATATATATAAGTATAAGATACACTGGAAATTATACTCATTACGCATTCAAGGAGTTAAGTGTAGATTAAGTCAGACATAGGACGAAATAATGAGATAATTTCGTTGCACAAAAATAATTAGGCGAAATTCTTTACATCTATATAATATATATACAATATGTATGTATAAGATACACTGGAAATTATACTCATTACGCATTCAAGGAGTTAAGTGTAGATTAAGTCAGACATAGGACGAAATGATGAGATAATTTCGTTGCATGAAAATAATTAGGCGAGAAATTCTTTATATCTATATAATATATATATATATATATATATATATATATATATATATATACATTTGCGGATCCTGGGGGGGGGGGAGTTAACCCCATCCCCCTTGCAAATTAAAAGAAACAGTTTTGCTGAATTTGTTTAAAAAATATAAATAAAGAAAAACAGACATTAAAGAGCTATTGACGTCGTTGATCCTGATGGAATAAAAGCTAATCGTGAAACCAAAAATATTAAATAAAATAATTTTGCAACCCCCCCCCCCATTATCGACGTCAGAATCCGTTAGTGTGTGTATGTATGTATTATCATTGCGTCTACAACACAGCTCAGTTCAAATTATTAAATTCTAACTTTTAAAATATCCTAATTTATCTTCTATAATCTAAAAAATAAAAGAAGATTGTCAGACGATACGAAAAAATTTTGTGTCTTATAAATTAATATTATATAAAAATTATTTTTACTTATATATTTATAAGTTATATATAAAAATATATAATTTTTCTTTCAGAATTATAAATATAAAACGATTTTGCATAAATAATTTCTTTTTTAAATCTATAAAATTTGTCTAGATTTCTCAAAAATCTAATTTTTACAGCTTCTCCTTTTTCCGTGACGACATTTTTTCTTGATTCTCTAGCGCACTTGAATAATTCTGCAAATGATTTTGACTCAATTTGTAATGGAAATAACTCATTAAAACAGAATATGTATTGTGCATTAAATTCCAAAATCGAAAGAAAAATTATTCCAAATGTATCAAATACATATATTAATTAAATAAATCTTATGTCCTAATATATGTCTTCATTTTTTATTTCTTTCAATCTTTTCTCGAGATAAAGAATACAATTTTAATATTTAAATCATATTTTATACTAATTCAGATATTATATTTTATTACGCGGAATTTAATTTAATTATGACAATATTTTAAGTATGATATTTCGAAATATATATAGATTTTGATTGGAAAACTCGCTTGACATAGATTTCGAAAAAAAATTCACTCGAATACAAACTCACCATTAATGCAGCCGATTATGCAGCGATTCGACGAAGCGTTATCGCAAAAATCTAAACTTGACTACTGATCATTATCAAACATGCATTGGCAATCGATTATCTATGCATTTTTTTTTAAATGTGCGATTAAGAACGAATATTCTTTCATCATTCATGTGAGAATACTAATGACAGTATCGATTTTCTGAAATATTCTATTAAATAATAATAATATTTAATAAGCGTTTTAAATAAATAGTTAATTATCATAATAATTATTACGTAATAATAATTCTTCATTTTTCATATTTAATATTAAAAAAACATCAAATATTTGTATTATTTAATTTTAAATTTAATATTTTGTAATATAATATACTCAACATAAGATACTAATTTGTAGTAATAATTATTTTAAACATCTAATATATTTAATTAAACAATTATCTTTTTAGAACATTCTATATAGATTTTTCTCTCAAATCTGTATATTTATTTGTAATTTGAACTAATATAAAATTCGAATATGATGAAAACTATCTCGCTTCCGTTTCGGTTTTTTCGTTAATCGATTTACAAACAGCAAAACTGCGAAAGAGCGATATCAATAATATCATCGATAATATTGTATAACATTAAAAATATCGATATCACAATTATACTTAATTATTTCTCAAAATAAAATTGTTTCTTTATATTGGACATTTAATTGATTTTTCTTCACTTTTTTTAGTATATGATCTATCTATACCAATGCTGACGTCCAAAAAGTACAGCAATTCTATTCGAATATCATAAACTGTGCCAACCAATTGTATTTGCCCGGTAAGTGTTATATATTACAATTAAATATTAACTAAGTGGATGAAAAAAATTTGTCGCATCTATATCAAATAAAATTAAAAATTACAAATTAAAAATTACATAATTTTACAATTATTTTAATCATTCATAAAAATTATTAAAACATTTTTTTTATTATTAATAAAATGAATTAAACATAATTAAAATATAAAATATGCGTGAAATGTATAAAATATACAATATGTATACTATTAATCTCTTTTTTTTTAAGTTTTTTTGAAACTTCAAATAGTGATCCTTCGAATAATCTGGTCTCAAATATCGATCTATTTAATCCCGAATTATTGCAAATGTTGAAAGAATAGAAAACCAGAAAAAGTAATGTCGCGTGTAACTGTAAAGTAGTACCTACAATTATTATATCGAGTCAGAAATTTTGATCGAAATTCTCAATGATTTTTTAATAAAAAAAATTTGTAGAGTGCGTCTGACGATAAAAAAAACAATAGTTGCAATAAGTATAGACACAAAAGAAAACTACTTTAAAAAAGATATAATATTATATATAATTTAGATAACCCATATTTTTAAGTTTAAATAAATTTCAATTAAAATATAATTATCATTACGTATCGATCCACATATTGTCACTTATAATTCATATGTTTTGCATGCGCTAAAAGTTTAAGATATTTAGAGAATATCATCTCCGATGAATTATAATTTGCGGCGAGCACAAGATAAAATTACCACTTGCATCAATCATGGTAATATACATTTTATTTTATTTTTCATATTCTTTATACATATATGTATATATGTATAATGTTATCATTCAATTGCAATGTTTTATTATTATTTTATTTTATATTACTTAAATATTTAATATACTTATAACTATTTTAACATTAGTAATATTATATGTATACATGTATATATATTTAATTTATATATACATGTGTTTATATATATATATATATATATATATATATAATATTATATAAATATATGCATATAATATTAATTATTGTAATCTTTAATGTGTTAATATATAGCATATGCTAAAATTACAATAACTTGTAAGACAAAACATTGTAAGATAAAAAAGAATTTTGTTTCTCTAATTACAGTGAATAAAGTTGGAAAAACCAACGGTGAAAAAATATTGAGAATTATAGAATGCTCAGTGCCATTAGTAGCGTTTATTGACAGACTATCATAGAAAAAGAAATATGCGTATATCAGTACAACTATATTTATAAAAAAATAGCAGTTATACGGAAATCCCGTTTTGAATAAAGTTTCTATTTTATAGTAATTGTTTCTTTCCCACCGGTACCTGCGATTGTCAGAAAACTAAACGAAGATGTAAAAATAAGTAAGCATGTCTGATTGAATACAACAATAATATTGAGAGTTATAAATTTCTTTATAATTTATTATTATAGAAATTGATTTAATAATAATTGTATAATTTGAAAGAAGTTAATTTGAAAATAGTTAATCTTTTTTATACAACAGTTACAGGTGATTATATTCTTCCTAAAACTGCCACGATATTGATAACCACAATTCGCAATGCGATTGAAAAGATCGAATCATTTGTTTTTATTAATTAAATGATTTATAATATGAAAAAGAATAAATGAATATTTTTATGAAATAATTGTGGAATATTCTTCAAAGCATTTTTATTGTTATGAAAAAATTAAACTTATTATTTTTCACAGATTTTGTATTCCGAATCACATTAGTTACTTCTATATTTCTAATTGCAATAAAAATTTAAATAATAAATTTCAAATATAATATAAAAATTGTATCTTTCTTATGAAAATAACAAGTTTGCAAAAACTTGTTTGTATCGCAAAAACTTGTTTGTATCGCATTTGATATTCATGATAATCATCATGTATAAAATTTATCGATGTTGAACGATGATTACGAAGATTATATATTAAACCGAAATAATCATCCAATGAATTTAATAATCCAAAAAAATAAGCGTAATATGCATTGCTATACAAAGTCCAAGAAAAGATTAAAAAAATGAAATCTCATGTTTGTACACGCAAATGTGCAAACATAATTTTATAAGCATAAATTCACTATGTTTTTTGAGCTGCAATCTATCTATCTTCGCAAATAATCAAACAAATCTAATGTGGTGATCAAGCATAAAGATAAACTCGTTTGCTGCTAATCCTAACAGCGTCATGATCCAATATTAATTTTAAAAACAATTTTCTTATAAAAAAATTAATAAAAAATGCAAAATCTATATCGCATCACCAATATCATTATGTTACCACATCAAAAAAATTATTTTCTTGAAATTAAGTCCTCTTAATAGATTTTCTTAATGAATAAGGATATTTCCACCTTTATTTTTGCTTATTGTGGAATATCCCTTAAATTGAGAATACATTCTTAATTTCTTTTGCAACTTCAGCGCCGCAATAAATAAATATAATAAATTAATAATAAATTTAAAATAAAAATTAATAAAATAAAATAATTTAAATTATTTTAATTTATAATAAATTTACAAGTTTACCAATTAATATTAAAAATAATAATATAATAAGCAAAAATGTGTATTTAACTATGTCAAATACATAAAAAATATCAATTATACATATGTGTAACATTTAAATATATATGTAATGAATAACAAGTCCAAGACTCTTTTTTGTTACCACGATTAATAATTTCAATAACACACTGATAAAAAACATCCCATTAAATATATATTCTTGCATGTTAAGAATATCTAATAAGAATATCTAGGAATATCTAATAAAAATATCTCTTTAAAGAATTTTTCTCTAAAATTAAGAGGATTCTTTTGGGGCCTATTTTAGTGGAAGATATTATAAAGATAAGTAGCATATACTTAAGATGAGAATACAATAATTATAATCAATAATTAAATTCAAATTAGAATTATTTATAAAATATCAATTATATAAAACCTATAATATAATTGTGTGTGTGTTGTACTATTAATTATTAATATAATATATACATTTTACTAAAATTATTATCCATATCATGAAACTAATTTATTTCAACATTTCTTTCTCTGTTATATAACACATCAAAACTCAAAAAGCAACAAGAAAGATCATGAAAACTATAAAGTGTGGATTGCAGATATTAAAATCTAGTCGACAAGCTCCAATAAAAAAAATGTATTATAGTTTATAGCAACGCAAAGATTCTGTATGCTTTAAATATGAATAATTCTCATTTTACTTCATTAATATAGAGTGTTGATAATACGAAATGGACTACAGAATGAACAACTTGTTTATAAATAATTCTCAAATAAAATAAAAAATAGTACAAAATTTTTTATATTAAATCTACTTAAAACTATATTTTTATGAACTGTTTCTTGCGAAAAGCTAAATAGATCTTGCTTTGCATAAAAACTTGACAATCTATCTATAATTAGATTATGAAATATATATATACAATACATATATTATAAATATATATGTATAAAATAGTCCTACAGAAAAGATCATGTACGGTTAGACAAGACATATAACAACTTTTTTATTTTTTATTTAAATAATTTTTTAAGATATCTAGGATTTATTGAATATCTAAGACCTTCTTTTTGCTATTATATTTATAACAGTATTTTCTCGATATTATAATCTAGATTTTGTTTTTAAAAGCCAAAACTTCTCTCTCTTTATATTTAAAAACACTCAAGAAAATTATTGCAGTACATATTCTATGCGCGCATAAGACCATGCGTACAGAATGTTGATTTCCTTATTTTATATGTGCGATATTATCACTGTGTAAGTACATTATTATGCATATATGCAATATAATTAAGTGTATATACAAAGTACTAGTGCGTAATAGTTTTTCTGCGCAAAAGTACATCCGTATTTTGAATCATTACTTAATGCCTGTAATAAGGCTTATAGGCAACTGTTTTGCATGCAATTGAAATTATTGACAATCTAGAGTGTCAGAGTAAGGCGATATGGACAAATAATTCTGTTGATTTTACAAGCAAATAAATGATTTTTCTCTTCGCTTAAAGAAATAAATAATCGTAAATTAGTATATATAATTATATCGATAATAAGTTATTATAAATATTGTAAATAACAATAATAAAAATAAAAAAACCGTAATATAAAATTATTTCTGTCAAATAACTGCTTATTAAATTATTACAAAAATTATAAATTGCTATAAATTCGCGGAAAAAATTTATTTATTTTCAATAAGACAAGACAGAATAAGAACACTTGTGTAATAATCTATATACAATATATATGTAGGTACATCGTTATAATTTCCGAGAAAACCTAAGGATAATAAATCACTATACATGATCTAATAATCATGGATTTTCCAAGAATAGAATAATCTTAAATGTGTTGTGTAAAACGTGTGAATCTCCTTGAAAATCTCCGCTGTTGATATCAAGATGTGAAATTATTCAACAAATCATAGAGCAAACAGAAAAAATAACGCAAAGATCAAATAAACAGAGCTCGTTCTCTAATCCGATATATGATTTTTCTCATTATTAATATTTCTAATATCGACATTAAGAAATATATTGAAATGTAAGAAAATAATTAAAATTATTGGAAACTTCTCTCTCTCTCTCTCTCTCTCTCTCTCTCTCTCTCTCTCTCTCTCTCTCTCTCTCTCTCTCATACACACACATCATTGTCTTTGCTTGCATTAGATGTACAAAATCAGACCTAAGTAAGAAATTACCAGCTTCGAGTGTAACGCGTTTCAAGCTCTGGTAATATCTTTATACGAGAAACACAGTAATCTAATTACATGGTTGAAATATCTGGCATGGAATAACTTCAGAACTGTGCTAATTAATTCAGTCAAACAACCCGACAAAGATTCATTCAAAACAACTAAATACATAGAAGTTGCCTTGAAAGTCAACCTGCTATAAGATGGAAAAGAGTTATAAAATCTATCTTATATATTTATCTTGTGCTACCTAAATAAATCTATATATTATTAAAATTTGGATCAAAAAACATAAAGGCATTATCAATCATGATTACTACAGATTTGACAAGATAGGATATAATAAATAAAATATATATATAACATTTGTAAACAATTTTTAATTTTAATTTTTGACTCTACAACTCGCAGCTAACTTTTAATGAGTTATAAAAATAAAAATAAAGATATTCATTACTTATTACTATTTATCGTGTATTTAATCTTTATAATTCTTCATTCTTTATTCTCACCTCATAATTTTATATCCTTTAAGTTTTATATATATTTTATTCCTTATTATTTAATTTTTCAATATATCTATGAAAAATGTAGAGAATACTTAAAAAGCGCGTGTTAATCTCGTACACATGTTAATTATACAAAAAATTAATCGTAAGCACATATTTATACATTCAAGTTCTGCTCCACTTAATCATTTTTTAAATAGTGCAATGTATATTTATTCGTGACATTAAGAAAGCAATTAAATCAATAGCTCTACTAACGTCAAAATCACCTGCAATACATTGATGTTTGCGCACATGTGTCTATAGCAATTAACATATTATATCATCAATCATTTTCTATGCACCTATAAATATAGAAGTTGAAGTACCGAAGTAAAACAGTTATCGAATCGAAGTGCAAGAGAACACAGAATAAATACAACTTGTATTCCAAAACGGCAGAATGAAGATTCTCGTGCTCGTGGCGTGTCTGCTCGTAAGTAAAGAGCAATACACAAACTAGCAATTCCTCCAAACCAATATATAAAACAATATAGAATAAAAGAATTAATTTAATATTTGTTTCTTTTTTAAGTCATAAAACAAAATCTAAAGTAGATTCATTTCACGCTTCTCGTATTCTCAAATTTTGACATCATTATTGCAACTACAGAGTAGAGTCTTTTTACAAAATTAATTTTAATATCTCTCTATATGTATTGTTACGAACACTAATATCGTGTCCCTCTATATCATAATAGACAGATTATAATAACAATACATTTCTCACGTAAATTCTGCTGCGTTTTCTTTTTAAATAAATAATACTTTAATTTTAAAGTATAGCTACTTTGATATTTATTTTTACATAACTTAAGCTCTCAGGAGCAGTTTACAGGTTTTTCTATAAGTAGAAGACTCGACTTGTGTGTGTGTGTGTGTGTGTGTGTGTGTGTGTGTGTGTGTGTGTGTGTGTGTGTGTGTGTGTGTGTGTGTGTGTGTTAAAAAAAACTCTCTAGATTGGAATATGAGAACATAGTTATTACCAACTGAAAAACATAAAGGAACTAAACAAGTTATTACCAAGTTATTAAATAACTCTGGTGTGTAACAAAAATAAAATTCAAACATCAACAAATTCATAATAATTGGGCAGCTTGCACTGAAGAGAGAGAGAGAGAAAGAGAGAGAGAGAGAGAGAGAGAGAGAGAGAGAATACTCATTAGTTTTTGTTTTCAAAAATTTTTTCATTTTTATTCCCTAAACAACCAAAATTAACGATCTATTGTAATCGTAAAAAATATTTTAGACTCTTATATTGATTCTAAATTATAATGATTTTACAGTGACATTGACAATTTAATTAAGAAAAATGTTAAAAAATTCTACACAATAAATTAAATATAAATAATAATTTAAATAATAATAAATCGTCATATTTAAATTTTTATTTAGAATATTAAAATTAATTAAAATTCATTAAAAAATCACAATAAAACCGAAGAATTTCGAAACATTAAAAGAAATTGTAAATTTAATTCTTCATTTCTTCATAATAATCTGATTTGCTTCTCGAGAATTTGATATTTTACTTCACAAGTTAATTTAAAACTGACACAATAAAAATAAAATTTTATTTTATTCAAATAAATTATTAAAATAATATCATGCAAACAAGCAATTACTGCCTTATCGTGTACATACATGTAATATATGTTATATACATCTACATATGTGTATAGATACTACGCACATATATAGATTGCTCTTTTTGAAGTATTAATATCTTTAGTCTATTTTAATAAAAAGAAAAACAACTGACAACAGTGTAAAAATATTGATTTTAATTCTTATATATTTATTCTTTATAAATAGTATATATATACATTTTTTTATATATTTTCTTTTCTTTCTTATATTTCTATATTTCTGATTACTTTTTTTAATACAAGTAAATCAAATATAAATACATTTCTAAGCAAATAATATGGGATGTTCATGCGTATACATCAAATATTATTAATATGCATTGGTATTTGAAATAACTTGTTAACGTCGCGTAAAAATCTGAGGTGTGTACACAAAAAGTTAATAATACTAATAAAAATAAAATAATATATGATAAATTTGAATAATTAGAAAATGTAGAGAAAACACTTTTTTTATATTTTTCAGACAATTTCTTATGCCATTAATCCTGAATCATTGAAAAAATTCTATGATAAATACCAAAATTGTCTCAATGCACTCAATGTGCCGGGTAAGTAATATTACGATTAAATATTGGATTTAAATACGTACAAACTATAAAATATTATATATTTATTAAATAAAATTAAGAAAAGAATTTTTTAATATTTCACAGTTTTCAAATAGTTTTATTATAAATATAATCACAAGAGAGGCATTTCTAAATCAAAATCTTTAATATTTTTTTTTTATAAAAAAGAACAAAAAACAATTTTCTCTGTTCAGACTAGTAATATTACTACATTAAAACATAATTTAATAGTTAAAATGCGACAAATAGTTTTATATGTGCAAAAGAAAATATTAGACAAATAAATTTTATATTTATGTATTTTTAAACAAGTTTTATTTATCAATTTAATTATTAAATTATAAATAAATTTATGAACATATATTATTAAAATAATTTATATATTTCAGAATGGACACCGCAAGTGGTTAAATGTATGATCCAAAGCCACCAATTGGTACGTATGTACATATTTTATAAAGATAAATCATCATATAGAGATAAAATATACATAATTTATCATGACAATTTGGCATAAAAGTGCTAATACCATTTTACTTTGTACATTGAAAAAAATAAACCATAACAAATAAAATTCAAACATAATAATATAAATCTTTAAACAAAAATCATGAGATATAAAAGCTATTCATATCGAAAACGATTATTTGACTTATTTCTTTGCACAATGAATAAAATTAATTATTAAAATAAAAGATAATATTATTGCACATGTCTCATCTCATTTTTATAAAATTTTTAACATTTTCCACTCGCGTAACTTACAATTATTGTCGTACAGAGAAATAGTGTTTATAGTTAATAATAAAAATGCCTTCTCTTTTATCTCTTTTAAATCGCTTTACTATCAGGTTTTGATTAAACCGTGTACCGCTTGAACCATTTTTGTAAATTTATAGATTCTTTCAATTTGTTAATAATAATAATAAATAGTACTATTTTATTAATCCTTCAGCTTGACGACCAAGGTGTAATTAAAAAAGATAAAGTTTTTGCCGTATTTGAAAAACTTATAACTAATGAGGACAATTTAAATCAAGCAAAAGAGATCGTTTCCACATGCTATGATCAAGGTAAATAAAATATATTTAGTAAAACATATTTATATGTAATTAACATATCTGGTTATTCATATTATATTTTGCATTATTTTATTATATATTTAATATTATTGTTTATATATATATATTATTTTTTTTTTTTATATTGCTTATAAATATACTAATTACGATAATAGTCAATATATCGCTTCAAAAAGCTAATCATTTTTTATATATCTATTATGTTTTTTATAATTAGAAATTGTAATTAAAACAAATTTTTCTCTTTTCCATGTTATTATATATAATATATATTATAATAATATATTAAAATTATATAATAAAACTAAATTAATTTCATGAACCTATTTTATTCCAAATTGCAGAATATCAAGGCCAAGGAAGCAATGACGAGAAGACTATGTCAGTTATAGAGTGCGCAATGGAGGTAAACGATCTCTTCGATAAACTCGAATAAAAGAAAGAAGTACATCTTCTTCTTTTACGTAATATTTATATAAAACAATAGTGATGCAGCAATCCTGTGTGCATGATTAAATATTAGTAATTCTGATATTATATATAATGAAACGTTTTCGGGGAGACTTTATATAAAATCTTATATCATGAATTGTAATTGATTCTCTTATGTCTATATTTCAATAAAATATCATCTTCTCTGAGAATGTTATAAAAAAAACCTGTCTCTTATATTAATACTATAATACAATTAAAATATTGTAAAAGTAATACCTTTTTTTATATAAAAGCTCGTATAAAAAATATATTATTAAAAAATTTTCAATAAATATTAATATAAATTTAACAAATTATTATATATAATAAAAAATTATATTGATAATAATTAAAACTATTTTATATCTAGTTATATAAATTATTTTTAATTTCTTTATATATAAAGTAAAAAATAAATGGTTATTTTATAAATTATTTATATGAAGAACCTCATACTCGGCATGTCTGCTGGTAAAAATATTTCTTAACCATATATAAAACGATAGAATAAAAGAAATAATTTTGACTTTTTTTATGTCATTATAAAAGTTTTAAATAAATTCAAAGTTTGCGTTTTCTGTATTCCCGAATTTTGATTATATCATTGATGCAACCAAACAAATTTGTATTCAAAGGAAGAACTATACATTCCGCGTGATTATGATTTCCACATTGTACGCTACAGGTTTAATCTCATTGCTTTTCTGATAGACCTCGTATAAAATTATATTAAGTTTTAATGTTTTGTAAAAATTACTTTTTATATGAAGTTCACAGTATTTTTCAGTATATTGATTCACTCTAATTTATCAAATTCAAATCAACAAGTTGAAAATTTCAATTTAACAAGCTTTCAATATCAGCAAGTAATCCTGAGATTTGCGAGAGATAAAAATGATAAATTATCGCTGAGCTATTACCGCGAGTAATTATTGCGTTTTTCATATATTCAATTCATTTTTTTTTTACTTAATTACTATTAGTATCACGTAATGTATACTTTTATATAACTATAAAAAAATAATTAGATACAATATTGCTGTTTTCGATGTGACAAATTGAAAACATATAAAAAATTATATTCTCATATACATATATGTATGTATAACATGCATAATTAACATAACATTATCTCGTCGCATTATATAATAGCACAACTAGATATAAATGCAGTTGAGAAAGCGACACATCAGTTATTGTATCGAAGTGCAAGGAAACACCGGAACCAGTATATCTTATTGCATTCCAAACAAGAATGAAGACTCTCGTGATTTTGATGTGTTTGCTAGTAAGTGGGAAGCATCAACAAATTCATAATAATTGGGCAGCTTGCACTGAAGAGAGAGAGAGAGAGAGAGAGAGAGAGAGAGAGAGAATATTCACTAATTTTTGTTTTTAAAAATTTTTCATTTCTATTCCCTAGACAACCAAAATTAACGCGATCTATTGTAATTATAAAAAATATTTTAGACTCTCATTCTATTGATTCTAAATTATGATTTCACAGTGACATTAACGATTTAATTTAAAAAAATTTGAAAAAATTCTACACAATAAATTAAATATAAATAATAATTTAAATAATAATAAATCATATTAAAATTTTTATTTAAAATATTTTTATTTAAAATATTGCTTTGAAAAATCACAGAAAATCACAGAAGAATTTCCAAACATTAAAAGAAATTATAAATTTAATTCTTCATTTTTTTACAACAATTATATACATAATATTGTGTGTATGTGTGTGTGTATATATGTATATATATATATATACATATATATATATATATATATATACACACACATACACACAATATTATGTATATAATATATATATATATATATAATATTGTGTGTATGTATTTTACGTATTCAAATATTATTCGTTTATATTACTCATTACATAAAATATTATATTATATAAAATTTATAAATAGAATTCTGTCTTCAATTTTGTGGCAAAGTATAAATCGATCAAGGAGGCCTTTAAACAATTATTCCAAATAAACGCAAAGTAACGCAAAAAAAAAAAACAATTGACAAGTAAAAGTACTAACTCTGATTCGTGTATTATTTCTCCATAGTCTATTTCTTCTTCTATACTTTATTATATATTTTTTATTTCTGTATACATTTCTATATTTCTAATTATTTTTTAATACCAAGTAAAAATCAGATATAAATATAGTAAATAATAAGTAAATAATATGAGATGTTTGTGCGCATACATTTTAAATATTATTAATCTGCGCATATATTTAAAATAACTTGTCAACATTGCGTGAAAATCTGAAGTATGCAAAAAGTTAATAATACTAACAATGATAAAAATAAAAATAATATATTAAAAATGAATAATTAGAAAATGTGGAGAAAACTATTTTGTTATATTTTTCAGACAATATCCTACGCCGCTGATCTTCAAACATGGAAAATATTTTCTGGAAACTTTCAAAATTGTCTCAATGAATTCAATGTACCGGGTGAGTAATATTACGATAATATTACGATTAATTTAAATATTGATAAGATTTAAATAGGTACAAACTATATAAAATATATTTATTTATTTATTGAATAAAGTTAAAAAAAGATTTTTGAACTCCACAGTTTTATATAAATATTATAAATTTAATATAAATATTAGTTTTATTAAATAGTTTTATCACAAATATAATCATAATAGACATTTTTTCCACAACAAAGTCTTTAATATTTTTCTTGCAAAATAAAAGTAAGAGTGTGTAAAGAAACAATTTTCTCTGTTCAGGTCAGTAATATTACTACATTAAAATAGAATTTAATAATAAAACACGACGATTTTTTGAATCAAAAATCCTATTTGAAAGATTTGTAGGAAATAACATTAGACAAATTATATATTCAAATTTTCATGAACAAGTTTTATTTATTTTAATTACTAAATTATAAGCATATATAAGCATATATAATTATATTATTGAATTTATAATTAATATATTTTAGACTGGACTCCGGAAGTGGTTAAGTGTATATACAACGCATATGGAGGAGTACGTATATAAAAAAAAACACACAAACACTTTTATATATACATTTTAACAGTAAAAGATAACCGTAGATTCTAAGTTTTAGTGTAAGAATGTTAAGGATAAAATTTAGCTGATGAAAAAAAAGTCAGTTTTTTTTTATAATGAAGATGGTTCACTTGACATTGAATGCTCGATATATATATAAAACACATTGCATATATATTATTTAACTTTCTAAATTCAAAGAACTGGACCATAACAAAAATAAAGTTCGAATATAATAGTTTAAGCTTCTATAATCATAAGTTATAAAAACTATTTTTATCAAAAAGAAGAAAAATCGATTTATTTATTCATTTACTCAATGAATAAAATTAATGTAAGTATGTCAACGTAATAAAAATTATAGCAAACATGATTAGCAATTACTTTTACTCATGATTAACATTGAAAACCATTATCATTCAATAACATACTGTTATACATAACCAAAGAATTCAAGAAATTAAAGTTTATCTATAAAAATTCCGTTAAAATAAACAATTAATACAATTTTGTTATTTCGAGAAGTCTTTTTTATTATACTTATAAAACAGTTAAAAATTGCAACAGAGTCATATATTTACAATATAATTATAAATTTTTTCAAAGTTCGTATTTTGAATCACAATTATTTGTATATTATAAGTAATTACTCTTGTGCAATTAGCATTGTTCGATAATCAAAATTGTTGAAAATGCGAAGCAAGCAAACGATACTCTTAGCAATTCCAACAATTTCTCAAAATAATGACATAATGGAGCAATTTGAAACTCGGAATCGTATTCAAAAAAACTATAAAATGTAACTATAGTCTTGTTTAAACGTAATTTTTTATTAAACTGTGTAATTTTTATTTAATTAATAACTAATATTTCACTAATTTATTAATTCCAGATCGACGAACAGGGTGCACTTATAAAAGAAATAATTTTCAAATATTATGAAATATTCATTTCCGATAAGGCCAAATTCAGTCAAGCAAAAGAGATGTTTACCATGTGTCACGATCAAGGTAAATAAGAGAGAAAGAGAGAGAAAGAGATTCTTATAAATAGTAATTCATATTTTGTACTCTTGACATATTTTTTATTTATATTATATTATTTCTTATTATTATTTTATTTCGTATTATTATTTTTCTTATTATTATTTTCTTTATTATTATTATTTCTTATTATATATGCGCCTTATTTTATATATTCTTTATATATATTATTCTATATATTATTATTATACATATTGCTTATTTCATATTGCCATATTAATACGATAATTGCCAATAAATCGTTGCAAAAAACTATGAATCATGTTTTCTTAGATATTCAATTATCTTTTTTCTATTATCTCAATTAGAAATTATAATTAGAAACCAATGTTCTTTTCTAATTATATATGTGTTATATATGTATATAGAGTATACATTATATATATTATAATAATGTATAGGGTGTATGAAAAGTATAGGAACCTCTTAATATTTCGGAAAATACGCATTTTTGAAAAAAAGTTTTAAACAAAAATTGTAGAGTTACATACGGCGCATTACATAACAATATTATTATAAATGCTATGTAATGCGCCACATGTAACTCTAAAACTTTTGTATGAAACATTTTTTTTCGAAAATGCGTATTTTCCGAAATATTAATGGGTTCGACACTTTTCGTACACCCTGTATATTAATTACATAATATCTATTTATTAAAATAATATTATTTTCAACAACCTGTTTCATATCTTTCAGCAAATAAAGGACCAGGAAGTAACGACGAGAAGACTATGATGACTATACGATGCGCAATACCAATAAAATATCTAATGGACAAGCCGCCCCAATAAAAGAAGGAAGATCATTTTTTCTTTCGCATAATATTCATATAAAATAATAGCGATGCCGAAATAAAGCATATAATAAGATATTAATAATTTTGGTTTATTATACTAATGGGCTTTCAGAGTTTACACAAAGATTTTTTTGTCGTTTGAGTTGACATGTACCTATTTATATTATATTTAATAAAATTATAAATTAAAAAAATTATAATATTAATAATTTTTTAAACAAAGTTTAAAGAATTGATACCGTTCTAAAATAAAAGTCATAATTTTAGCAAATAAGATAATTTTTAAAATTTTCAATTATACGTAAAAGAAAACATTGTATTTATAACTAATTATATTATAATATATTATATATTATATTATATATTACACTATATTATATATATATATATACATTATATTATATATTATATTATATTATTACACTATATTATATATTACACTATATCATATATATATACATATATATATATATATATATATATATATATATATATATTTAAAACTAAAATTGTATGTAATAGTCTATGTATATGTATAAAAAAAGACAATATTTTGAATAAAAATTCAACTAATTAAACTATTGAGAATTTTTTAAATTTAGTAATAAATAAATAGCTTTGACCACACAAGGAAATAGTGAAATAACGTCTGAACTTGTTTTATGCGTTCTGTTGTTCTGATCTTACTATTTCTCGTTTCATTTTAAAAAACGTATTGTTCAGCATAAATGAATATACAAACATATAGGCATGTATACATATATGCATTCCAAAAATATATTTCACCAAAGAAAAGAATTGATCGTAATTATAACGGTGACGAATGAAACAATGTATGATCTGATTACCTGCGGCTACACTAATAATAGATATCTTAATAAATCCAAGATAAAATAAAAACAAACAAACTATATTATAATAAATAAAATTGTTACACTTTTAGATTAATTTAACATTTCGCTAAATTATTCGGAATATTAAAAGAATATTTTAATAATCTTGAAGTATATTTTAGAAGAAGTCTCATTGACTTTTCCTTAACGTTAAATGTCGCTCGTGTCTAATTTTGAAGTTATAATACACAAAAAAAAATTTTTTTAACAATATCGATGTGTAAAATAATTTTAATTTAAATAGTTATAATATAATATAATACTCGTATAATATAATTATTATAATTATATTATAATAATTATATAAATGTAATGTTCTATTTTATGTATAATTTATAATTAAAAAATACTCTATATGCCAGTGAAGCTCCTAAACTTAATGCTTCATAATTAAAATATCAGAGAATCTAAAAAATATTAATATCTCTGCACTGAATAAAGATCTTATTTTTATAAATTAAGATCATTACTACATTGTAATCAGTCAAGTCAAGAATAAAATATACATAATTTATCGTGACAATTTGACATAAAAGTGCTAATACCATTTTACTTTGTACATTGAAAAAAATAAATCATAACATAAATAAAATTCAAATATAATAATATAAATCTTTAAACAAAAATCATGAGATATAAAAGCTATTCATATCGAAAACGATTATTTGACTTATTTCTTTGCACAATGAATAAAATTAATTATTAAAATAAAAGATAATATTACTGCACATGTCTCATCTCATTTTTATAAAATTTTTAACATTTTCCACTCGCGTACCTTACAATTATTGTCGTACAGAGAAATAGTGTTTATAGTTAATAATAAAAATGCCTTCTCTTTTATCTCTTTTAAATCGCTTTACTATCAGGTTTTGATTAAATCGTGTACCGCTTGAACCATTTTTGTAAATTTATAGATTCTTTCAATTTGTTAATAATAATAATAAATAGTACTATTTTATTAATCCTTCAGCTTGACGACCAAGGTGTAATTAAAAAAGATAAAGTTTTTGCCGTATTTGAAAAACTTATAACTAATGAGGACAATTTAAATCAAGCAAAAGAGATCGTTTCCACATGCTATGATCAAGGTAAATAAAATATATTTAGTAAAACATATTTATATGTAATTAACATATCTGGTTATTCATATTATATTTTGCATTATTTTATTATATATTTAATATTATTGTTTATATATATATATATTATTTTATTTTTTTTTATATTGCTTATAAATATACTAATTACGATAATAGTTAATATATCGCTTCAAAAAGCTAATCATTTTTTATATATCTATTATGTTTTTTATAATTAGAAATTGTAATTAAAACAAATTTTTCTCTTTTCCATGTTATTATATATAATATATATTATAATAATATATTAAAATTATATAATAAAACTAAATTAATTTCATGAACCTATTTTATTCCAAATTGCAGAATATCAAGGCCAAGGAAGCAATGACGAGAAGACTATGTCAGTTATAGAGTGCGCAATGGAGGTAAACGATCTCTTCGATAAACTCGAATAAAAGAAAGAAGTACATCTTCTTCTTTTACGTAATATTTATATAAAACAATAGTGATGCAGCAATCCTGTGTGCATGATTAAATATTAGTAATTCTGATATTATATATAATGAAACGTTTTCGGGGAGACTTTATATAAAATCTTATATCATGAATTGTAATTGATTCTCTTATGTCTATATTTCAATAAAATATCATCTTCTCTGAGAATGTTATAAAAAAAACCTGTCTCTTATATTAATACTATAATACAATTAAAATATTGTAAAAGTAATACCTTTTTTTATATAAAAGCTCGTATAAAAAATATATTATTAAAAAATTTTCAATAAATATTAATATAAATTATTATATATAATAAAAAATTATATTGATAATAATTAAAACTATTTTATATCTAGTTATATAAATTATTTTTAATTTCTTTATATATAAAGTAAAAAATAAATGGTTATTTTATAAATTATTTATATGAAGAATCTCATACTTGGCATGTCTGCTGATAAAAATATTTCTTAACCATATATAAAACGATAGAATAAAAGAAATAATTTTGATTTTTTTTATGTCATTATAAAAGTTTTAAATAAATTCAAAGTTTGCGTTTTCTGTATTCCCGAATTTTGATTATATCATTGATGCAACCAAACAAATTTGTATTGATTTCAAAGGAAGAACTATACATTCCATGTGATTATGATTTTCTAGTGTTTCCATTGTGCGCTACAGATTTAATCTCATTGCTTTTCTGATAGACCTCGTATAAAATTATATTAAGTTTTAATGTTTTGTAAAAATTACTTTTTATATGAAGTTCACATTATTTTTCAGTATATTGATTCATTCTAATTTATCAATCTCAAATCAACAAGTTGAAAATTTCAATTTAACAAGCTTTCAATATCAGCAAGTAATCCTGAGATTTGCGAGAGATAAAAATGATAAATTATCGCTGAGCTATTACCGCGAGTAATTTTTGCGTTTTTCATATATTCAATTCATTTCTTTTTACTTAATTACTATTAGTATCACGTCATGTATAACTATAAAAAAATAATTAGATACAATATTGCTCTTTTCAATGTGATAAATTGAAAACATATAAAAAATTATATTCTCATATACATATATGTATGTATAACATGCATAATTAACATAACATTATCTCGTCGCATTATATAATATCACAACTAGATATAAATGCAGTTGAGAAAGCGATGCACATCAGTTATTGTATCGAAGTGCAAGGAAACACCGGAACCAGTATATCTTATTGCATTCCAAACAAGAATGAAGACTCTCGTGATTTTGACGTGTTTGCTAGTAAGTGGGAAGCATCAACAAATTCATAATAATTGGGCAGTTTACACTGAAGAGAGAGAGAGAGAGAGAGAGAGAGAGAGAGAGAGAATATTCCCTAATTTTTGTTTTTAAAAATTTTTCATTTCTATTTCCTAGACAACCAAAATTAACGCGGTCTATTGTAATTGTAAAAAATATTTTAAACTCTCATTCTATTGATTCTAAATTATGATTTTACAGTGACATTAACAATTTAATTTAAAAAAATGTTGAAAAAATTCTACACAATAAATTAAATATAAATAATAATTTAAATAATAATAAATCATATTAAAATTTTTATTTAAAATATTTTTATTTAAAATATTGCTTTGAAAAATCACAGAAAATCACAGAAGAATTTCCAAACATTAAAAGAAATTATAAATTTAATTCTTCATTTTTTAACAACAATTATATATATAATATTGTGTGTATGTGTGTGTATATATGTGTATATACGTGTATATAATATTATTATATTATATACACATATGTGTATATAATATTATTATTGTGTGTATGTATTTTACGTGTTCAAATATTATTCGTTTATATTACTCATTACATAAAATATTATATAAAATTTATAAATAGAATTCTGTCTTGAATTTTGTGGCAAAGTATAAATCGATCAAAGAGGCCTTTAAACAATTATTCCAAATAAACGCAAAGTAACGCAAAAAAAAAACAATTGACAAGTAAAAGTACTAACTCTGATTCGTGTATTATTTCTCCATAGTCTAATATATTTCTTCTTCTATACTTTTTTATATACTTTTTATTTCTGTATACATTTCTATATTTCTAATTATTTTTTAATACCAAGTAAAAATCAGATATAAATATAGCTCTAAATAAATAATAAGAGATGTTTGTGCGCATATATTTGAAATGTTATTAATCTGCGCATATATTTGAAATATTATTAATCTGCGCATATATTTAAAATAACTTGTCAACATTGCGTGAATATCTGAAGTATGCAAAAAGTTAATAATACTAACAATGATAAAAATAAAAATAATATATTAAAAATGAATAATTAGAAAATGTGGAGAAACTATTTTGTTATATTTTTCAGACAATATCCTACGCCGCTGATCTTCAAACATGGAAAATATTTTATGGAAACGTTCAAAATTGTCTCAATGAATTCAATGTACCGGGTGAGTAATATTACGATAATATTACGATTAATTTAAATATTGATAAGATTTAAATAGGTACAAACTATATAAAATATATTTATTTATTTATTGAATAAAGTTAAAAAAAGATTTTTGAACTCCACAGTTTTATATAAATATTATAAATTTAATATAAATATTAGTTTTATTAAATAGTTTTATCACAAATATAATCATAATAGACATTTTCTCCACAACAAAGTCTTTAATATTTTTCTTGCAAAATAAAAGTAAGAGTGTGTAAAGAAACAATTTTCTCTGTTCAGGTCAGTAATATTACTACATTAAAATAGAATTTAATAATAAAACACGACGATTTTTTGAATCAAAAATCCTATTTGAAAGATTTGTAGGAGATAACATTAGACAAATTATATATTCAAATTTTCATGAACTAGTTTTATTTATTTTAATTACTAAATTATAAGCATATATAAGCATATATAATTATATTATTGAATTTATAATTAATATATTTTAGACTGGACTCCGGATGCGGACAAGTGTATGTACACCACATATGGAGCAGTACGTATATAAAAAAAAACACACACACACACACATACACACTTTTATATATACATTTTAACCGTAAAAGATAACCGTAGATTCTAAGTTTTAGTGTAAGAATGTTAAGGATAAAATTTAGCTGATGAAAAAAAGTCAGTTTTTTTTTATAATGAAGATGGTTCACTTGACATTGAATGCTCGATATACATATAAAACACATTGCATATATATTATTTAACTTTCTAAATTCAAAGAACTGGACCATAACAAAAATAAAGTTCGAATATAATAGTTTAAGCTTCTATAATCATAAGTTATAAAAACTATTTTTATCAAAAAGAAGAAAAATCGATTTATTTATTCATTTACGCAATGAATAAAATTAATGTAAGTATGTCAACGTAATAAAAATTATAGCAAACATGATTAGCAATTACTTTTACTCAACATTGAATACCATTATCATTCAATAACATACTGTTATACATAACCAAAGAATTCAAGAAATTAAAGTTTATTTATAAAAATTCCGTTAAAATAAACGATTAATACAATTTTGTTATTTCGAGAAGTCTTTTTTATTATACTTATAAAACAGTTAAAAATTGCAACAGAGTCATATATTTACTATATAATTATAAATTTTTTCAAAGTTCGTATTTTGAATCACAATTATTTGTATATTATAAGTAATTACTCTTGTGCGATTAGCATTGTTCGATAATCAAAATTGTTGAAAATGCGAAGCAAGCAAACGATACTCTTAGCAATTCCAACAATTTCTCAAAATAATGACATAATGGAGCAATTTGAAACTCGGAATCGTATTCAAAAAAACTATAAAATGTAACTATAGTCTTGTTTAAACGTAATTTTTTATTAAACTGTGTAATTTTTATTTAATTAATAACTAATATTTCATTAATTTATTAATTCCAGATCGACGAACAGGGTGCAGTTATAATAGAAAGAGTTTTCAAATATTATGAAAATTTCATTTCCGATAAGGCCAAATTCAGTCAAGCAAAAGAGATGTTTACCACGTGTCACGATCAAGGTAAATAAGAGAGAAAGAGAGAGAAAGAGATTCTTATAAATAGTAATTCATATTTTGTACTCTTGACATATTTTTTATTTATATTATATTATTTCTTATTATTATTTTATTTCGTATTATTATTTTTCTTATTATTATTTTCTTTATTATTATTATTTCTTATTATGCGCCTTATTTTATATATTCTTTATATAATTATTCTATATATTATTATTATACATATTGCTTATTTCATATTGCCATATTAATACGATAATTGCCAATAAATCGTTGCAAAAAACTATGAATCATGTTTTCTTAGATATTCTATTATCTTTTTTCTATTATCTCAATTAGAAATAATTAGAAACCAATGTTCTTTTCTAATTATATATGTGTTATATATGTATATAGAGTATACATTATATATATTATAATAATATATAGGGTGTATGAAAAGTAATCTTAATATTTCGGAAAATACGCATTTTTGAAAAAAAGTTTTAAACAAAAATTGTAGAGTTACATACGGCGCATTATATAACAATATTATTATAAATGCTATGTAATCCGCCACATGTAACTCTAAAACTTTTGTTTGAAACATTTTTTTTCAAAAATGCGTATTTTCCGAAATATTAATGGGTTTCGACACTTTTCGTCCACCCTGTATATTATTTACATAATATCTATTTATTAAAATAATATTATTTTCAACAACCTGTTTCATATCTTTCAGCAAATAAAGGACCAGGAAGTAACGACGAGAAGACTATGATGACTATACGATGCGCAATGCCAATAAAATATCTAATGGACAAGCCGCCCCAATAAAAGAAGGAAGATCATTTTTACTTTCGCATAATATTCATATAAAATAATAGCGATGCCGAAAAAAAGCATATAATAAGATATTAATAATTTTGGTTTATTATACTAATGGGCTTTCAGGGTTTACACAAAGATTTTTTTGTCGTTTGAGTTGACATGTATATGTACTATATATGATATAGTGTAATATATAATATAA
Organism: Prenolepis imparis; assembly: GCF_030444845.1. NCBI lineage: Eukaryota > Metazoa > Arthropoda > Insecta > Hymenoptera > Formicidae > Prenolepis > Prenolepis imparis. The sequence goes on along the minus strand of NW_028141159.1, from coordinate 22,597,017 downwards.
TATATAATATAATATAATATAATTAGTTATAAATATAATGTTTTCTTTTACGTATAATTGAAAATTTTAAAAATTATCTTATTTGCTAAAATTATGACTTTTATTTTAGAACGGTATCAATTCTTTAAACTTTGTTTGAAAAATTATTAATATTATAATTATTTTAATTTATAATTTTATTAAATATAATATAAATAGGTAATATTTATATAGGTAATATTATATATTACACTATATCATATATATATATATATATATATATATATATATATACATATTTAAAACTAAAATTGTATGCAATAGTCCATGTATATGTATAAAAAAAGACAATATTTTGAATAAAAATTCAACTCATTAAACTATTGAGAATTTTTTAAATTTAGTAATAAATAAATAGCTTTGACCACACAAGGAAATAGTGAAATAACGTCTGAACTTGTTTTATGCGTTCTGTTGTTCTGATCTTACTATTTCTCGTTTCATTTTAAAAAACGTATTGTTCAACATAATGAATATACAAACATATAGGCATGTATACATATATGCATTCCAAAAATATCTTTCACCAAAGAAAAGAATTGATCGTAATTATAACGGTGACGAATGAAACAATGTATGATCTGATGACCTGCGGCTACACTAATAATAGATATCTTAATAAATCCAGGATAAAATAAAAACAAACAAACTATATTATAATAAATAAAATTGTTACATTTTTTGATTAATTTAACATTTCGCTAAATTATTCGGAATATTAAAAGCAATATTTTAATAATCTTGAAGTATATTTTAGAAAAAGTCTCATTGACTTTTCCTTAACGTTAAATGTCGCTCGCGTCTAATTTTGAAGTTATAATACACAACAAAAAAAATTCTTTTTAATTATATCAATGTGTAAAATAATTTTAATTTAAATAGTTATAATATAATATAATTGTACTCGTATAATATAATTATTATAATTATATTATAATAATTATATAAATGTAATGTTCTATTTTATGTATAATTTATAATTAAAAAGTACTCTATATGCCAGTGAAGCTCCTAAACTTAATGCTTCATAATTAAAATATCAGAGAATCTAAAAAATATTAATACCTCTGCACTGAATAAAGATCTTATTTTTATAAATTAAGATCATTACTACATTGTAATCAGTCAAGTCAAGAATAAATTCAACACACTTTTAATGATAATATCAAATATTTACTCACTCATTTAGTCCTCTTAAATAAATCCGTGTTTATTAATCACTTGTTAGTTAACTCGCTGAATCTAAAAACAAAAATTAAAAATAGAAATTAGCAATTTTTTTATTTGATTTACATGGTAAAAAATCAAAAAATATAGTATTTAATTTTTTAATCGTATAATATACATATCAAAAAACATTCTTATAATATATATAACCAAACTTCAATGTTATTACATTATTTATCAAGAGATTTTACAAAAAATTGCATAGCTGTATCACTTCTAATTTGCATCTTAAATCAATATTTCTTACGTGATTTGAACCTTGAAAGGTTATACGCTCAATTAATTTACATATATGCTAAATGCTTGCGTACTCGTCAACAAGAACACGCCCATATCCAGAGTTGGCAAAAAAACTTGTTTTCTTTTCATTTTAAACAAAAAAAATTGATTTTTTTTGTTTAAAACAATGTTTTTTGTTTTATATGTGTTTTTAAGTAAAGTAAGAAAAAACATGTTTTAAACCAAAAAAACATGTTTTAAACGAGTCAAAAAAACACTTTATAGCTTTGATTTGTGTAAATATTTAAATTTTTGGCTAACATTAAACTGTACATAACGTTGTACCATTTTTTTTTTATTTAAATGTTTATTTTTTCAGTTAAAAGATTGACGTTATTTTATTTATTATATTATTTGTCTTTACAGTTTCTCTTTCAAACAATCTTTCAAACAAATATTTTAATTTGGGATATTTTAAACAATGTTCTATAAACTCTAATAAAAATTATTCTCCAATATAATAAATAAAGCTTCTAAATCTCTACATCTGATTAAGTTTTATCATAATCTTGTCAATAAACATACAATCTTACTTCTGATTACATTTTCTTATATTATAGCTCAGTTGTATGTAATGATATTTTTAGGGAGTTTTCAATATTCAATTCCAACAAAATTTTTTAACATTTACAATAATAATTTACAATAATATTTGATATGTGCGTTGCATACATATATGCAACATATAATATATCAATTGAAATGAAAAGTAATTAAAACTGCAAAATTAAAATTTTAATTCCTTAGTTCAATTAAATGTCCACTTTTCATTACTTTACTTAAATTAAAAAATGAAGTGTGTTACTATCATGTTGTATATACTTTTCCCAAATTCTGTTTCGAATATCAGACAAATGAAAGTATAACTTATATAAAACTTTCATTGTGTTAATTCACGTTGCATATTACACGAAGTGTTATAAGAAACTATTTAAAATTGATGCTTCTTCCTTGCAAAAATCTATCCATTCTGACATAATTAATTCTACCTCAGTAGAATTTTTCTACAACTCTCCATACTATATTATTCTCTTAATCTTATTAAAAATTGCACAGAAATCAGAAGCTCAAATATTACATTTGCTCACTACTTAAATATGAACAGCCAATTTTTTTATGTGTTCTTAATCTTTTATATTTGTTTTTTTTTATTCTTTTTTTTCTATTATGCTTGTATATTTCTCTTTATAAAATGTAATATTTGTAACAATTTTTTAATTGAAATTTTTAATGCACGATCTTACAACTCATAACAAAGTTTTAATGAGTTGTAAAAGAAAGGATAGATATTCATTACCTTATTATTATTATAATATAATAATAATAATCATAATAATAATAATAAATTATTATTTTATTTTAATTAATCTATATTTATTATTGTGTAATTCTCTTTATTCTTTATTCCTTATTTTACAATATATTTTTTATCTTTTATTTTTTATTCTTTATTATTCTTTAATTTTCTATATTTTCGATATATAAAAGTAAAACTCATAGAATTAGTATTATAGTCTGTCTTTCTCTTCCATTTTTGTATAAAAAATAAATAATGTATATGTATAACCATTCTTTACATCCTAGTTCTTTTTTGTTTCACTTAATTACACTTCGTAAATATTTATTCACACACACACACACACACACACACACACACACACACACACACACATAAGATTAAAAAACCAATTAAATATTACATTACTTCTACACTGAATAAAGATCTTATTTTCATAAATTAAAATCATTACTACATTGTTTGTAATCAATCAAGAATAAATTCAACACACTTTTAATGATAATATCAAACATTTACTCACACATTTGCTCCTCTTAAATAAATCCGTGCTTATTAGCCACCTGTTAATTAACTCGCTGAATTTAAAACCAGAAATTAAAAATATAAATTAGCTGCAATTTTTTTTTTATTTTTTTATTTTTATACATGGTAAGAAATCAAGAAATATACTACTTAATTTTTAAATCATATAATATACATATCAAAAAACATTCTTATAATAAGGAAAATTCAATGTTATTACATATTTATTTAAAGATTTTGCAAGCTGCAGAGAAATGCGTCACTTCTAATTTGAATCTTAAAATCAATATTTCTTACGTATTCTGAACCTTGAACAGAGTTAATTGCTCAATTAAAAAATTAAATTATATGTATGTTAAATGCTTCCGTGCTCGACAGCAAAAATACGCTAATCTCTCATGTTTTATACATTTTTCTTTTTAATCATAAATATAACACTATAAGCTCTACTATAAATTTTTCTCCAATATAATAAATAAAGCTTCGAAATCTCTACATCTGAGTTAAGTTTTATCATGATCTCGTCAATAAACATACAATTATACATTTGATAATCTGATTGCATTTTTTTATATTATAGCTTACATTTAGTTGTATGTAATGATATTTTTGAAAAGGTTTCAATATTCAATGTCAATAAAATTTTTTAACATTTACAATATTTGATAGTGTTGCATATATATATGCAACGTATAATATATCAAGTGAAATGAAAAGTAATTAAAACTGCAAAATTAAAATTTTAATTCCTTATTTAAATTAAATGTCCACTTTTCATTACTTTACTTAAATTAAAAAATGAAGTGTGTTACTGTCATGTTGTATATACTTTTCCCAAATTCTGTTTCGAATATCAGACAAATGAAAGTATAACTTATATAAAACTTTCATTGTGTTAATTCACGTTGCATATTACACGAAGTGTTATGAAAAATTATTTGAAATTGTCGTTTCTTCCTTGCAGAAATTTATCATTCCAGGATAATTAATTCTCAGTGGAATTTGTCCGCAACTCTCTATACTGTATTATTTTCTTAATTTTATTAAAAATTGGACAGAAATTAGGAGCCCAAATATTGCATTTGCTCACTACTAAAATATGAACAACCAATTTTTTATGTGTTCTTAATTTTTTATATTTGTTTTTCTCTATTCTTTTTTTTACTTTGTTTCATCTATTATTTTTGTATTTCATTTTATAAAATGTAATATTTGTAACAATTTTTAATTAAAATATAATTAAAAATGCACGATTTTATTACTTATAATAAAGTTTTAATGAATTGTGTAAGAGTAAGAATACATATTCATTACCTATAATTATTATAATATATTTTAGTTAGTATATATCTCTCATTATATAATTCTCTTTATTCTTTATTCGTTATTTGTATTTTATCGTAACCAATTAACTCAAACTGTCCTTTGATCTATAATAAATCAGGATTATACTGCGTATAATCAGGATTATAGCGCAATTAAGTCATATTACATCATCAAATATCTGTTGGATATAAATACGCAGTTAAGATATAGATAAGTGACAGTGTGAAGAAAGATTAGAAACAGTACATTTCAAATATTAGAACATCTCAAATATTAGTACGTCTCAAAATATTCGAGAAACGACAGAATGAAGACTCTCATACTTATGGCATGTCTGTTGGTAAGTGGAAAGCAACATGCAAACTAGCAATTGTATAAAACAATAGACCTAAAGAAATAATTTAAATACATATTTAAATAAAACGTTATTTTAAAATTTTTATTGCATATATTTTCATTAAATTTAAATTCATATAGTTGCAGAAATATATTTCAAAATGTGAATACTATCTCTGTGTCTCTGAACAGCAAATTGATTTGCTTTAAAAATTTTGACATTCTACTGTACTTCATTGTTTATACGGATTATTTTCATTTAGTTTCACTAATCGTCGTTCGTTGATAACCTTTTATTTAATTAATATTATATTATTATATCATTATTATGTATCATAATATATTTTATACATATTATATATACATATACAATATTTTATACATCAAATATATTAATATAATATATAACATACATAAATATATAATGTGCATAAAATAATTATGTAATATAAATATGATCTAAATCTTTAGTATATATTTTAATACATAATTCCTATTTTATAGATTTTTAAACACATGCTTAAAATGTAACGCAAAAGAAAAATTGACAACAATAAATGTGTAAAATGTGATTCTGATTCTTACGCGTAATAAATATTATAACATATTATTTCTTTTTAATTAAAATATTAAATAAATAAAATAAGAAAAAAATAAAGCTAATAATATAATAACATGTTATTTCTTTTTTATTAAAAGTAAATAAAAAGTAAATATTTTTTAAGTAAACAAAATATAGATGTGTGTGTAGGTACTTATATCAAATATTATTATTAATAAGCACAATAATAGTAATTTATTGACGTCAAGAAAAAATCTGAAAACCGCACACAGATTAAGTGTAATACACTAAATATAAATAATTAAAACACATAAAAAAACATTTTTTTAACTTTTCAGACAATTTCCTATGCGATTAATCCTGAAGTGACGAAATTCAAGAATTTCCACGCAAAATGTCTCGAGGAATTGAATGTGCAGGGTAACTATCGATGATAATATTACAATTAATAAATATTGCTATTGTATATATGTAAATGGTTATAAACTAAAATGTCATATTTACTAAATAAAATTGAAAACCAAATTTTCGATTTTCAACAAAATTTATTGCTTTTACATAAATTTTATTATCAAAATAATTACATAAGCATTTCCAAAACAGTTCTTCAATATGTTTCTTTAAAAATAGAAATAGGAAAAACACCTTATTCTCTTCATATCAATATTATTACATCAAAACAATTAAATATGCAACACAAATTTATGCAAAAATTCTATTTCAAAAAATTGAAGCAGATAATATTAGATAAATAAATTGTATGTTCGAGTTTTTAAACAATTTTTATTTGTTATTTTATTTTATTTATTATTTTATTTATTTATTTTATTTTATTTTGTTTATTAATTGCCAAATTATAAGCAAACACATGGACTTATATTATTTAATTTGTAATTTATACATTTTAGATGCGTTCCCACCAAATGTAAACAAGTGTTTGCTCGAAAAGTACGAATTGGTATGTATATGGTATATATAATATATATATTTACTTATTGTATAAATAGAATATTATATATAATTTATGCACACAAGGAATGTTATTGCGAAAGTGTCAATATATTATTTTATTTTCTAAATTAAAAGGAATAGATTGGAAATTATGTTCAAATATAATGATTTAAGAGTCTCTCTATCTATAATTATAATATTCATATAAAAGTTGTTCATATTAAAGAGGGAAAAGATCCATTTATTCATTCATTTGCGCGAAATAAAATTAACATGAGTATATTTCAGAGTAAAAAAATTACAACGTTTTTTTTATACTAATATAAGAAATCTGACAGTATTTTTTTATACTAATGCATTAAGTCTGTGCAATAAGTCGAATAACGGAAATTCAAATTCAAATTTTATTTTTAATAAAGTTTTATTTAAAATGTCTAATATAGGCATAATTAGCAATTATAATATATTCACTTGGGACTAATTTCAGATATCATTATCAATAACTTAATAAAATACAGTTGTATATATGTAATTAAAAGAATTACTCGGAAAATTAAAATAATATTTGTTAATAAAAAAGACATTTTTTAAATTAATTACGATACGATAAACAGCTAATACAGTTTACTTGTTTGACAGTACTTCTTGCTTATATAAAACGATTGCCAACAGTCATATGTTTGCTTCATAGATTTTTTTAAAATTTGGTATGTTTAATTATTATTTGTGTACTGTAAACAATTACTCTTCTGTAAATAGGATTATTCAACAAAAATTATCGAATATACATATGTGAAATATGCATAAGTCTCCTGTTGGTATCTCAACAATAAATTTTTTATAAATGAAATACGATTTTTCACGTTTTATAACATGCCACGAAAGATAACATTAGCGTATATATCACATAATTTTTATATAATTTCTAACAACCCCCCCCCCCCTTCAAACGCTTAACTTACAATCACACACAACTTATATCATATAGAAATAATTTTTAAATTAATTATGACGATTATGTATCGCTTAAACAATTTTTATAAACTTAGATTATTAGATTTTTTAAATATATATTCTTTAAATTTGTTAATAATAATAAATAAATAATATGGTTTATGAATTGCAGCTCGACGACCAAGGTTTAATTATGAAAGAAAAAACTTTCAAAAATTTAGATAAAATTATTGCCGATAAAACCAAGTTACGTCATGTGAAGGAGATCACTAACTTGTGTCTCGAACAAGGTAAACGAAATGTTCTTAGTAATTCATATTTTGTATAATTCACTAATCTTATAATTTATATTATATTATTTTATATTTTATTATTGTATTTTTTTATTTATTGTACAGTATTATATAAATTAATTCATTAATTATTAGAATCGCTGTAAATTTAAAAAATTTTTTTAATTTTAAAGTAAATCACTTTTCTTAACTCTTTATATTTTTTTTTTTATAAAGTTAATAGTATATTTTCTTATAATTAAAAACTAATGAGAAACAAATTCTTTCTCATGTTATTGTATACATATAATATATATTAAAATTATTCAGTTACTTTTGTTGAAACAAAATTCAACGACCTGCTTTATTTGAAATTGCAGCAAATGAAGGCTCAGAAAGTAACGACGAAAAGACTATGGCAGTTATAAAATGCGCATCAGGAACAATATATCTATTCGATAATATCTAATAAAAAAAAATTACATTCCTTCTTATACGTAATATTGATGAAATAATAGCTATATATAAAAAATCGCGCATATAATTTAATATTAATAATTCTTACTTTCTACACTAATTGCGGGGGAATTTTAAAGGTTTCTTGTCTCTTAAATTTAAATTGACTTATATGCCTATATTTCAATAAAATATGGTACATAATCCTCTCTTTAAAACGATATAAAATTTCTTTCTATCTATTTCTTATTTAATAGTATGACAGTTAATAACTACATATATAGTTAATATTATAAGAATATTTTTATTTGTTATAATTTATGTATTTGTTGTAAAAACTTGTATTAAAAAAATAATATTTTAATATTACTATAAATATAACAAAACTATTTTTTTCGTGTATATCGTACACACATGCATCTGACGTCTGTGTATATATGTGTGTATATATGTATGTATATATATGTCTCACGTCAGTAATTCTAGTTATGTTCTATTATCCAACAGTCAATTTCAAAACCGACAGTACAAGGTCAGAAAAATATCTTTCCAGAAGCTATTTGCCATTAAATACAACCAAGAGTAAACCAAATCAAAATAAAGCTCGATTTAATGCAGCTATTGCACGCTTTAACGAGACCATGCATCCTCCAGCGACTGTATGTTGTTGTTGTAATTGGAGTCATTATTTTTATCATTTATCATCATCGTAATTTGCGGTCATCATTTTTATCATTTATCCCATCAAATTATGCTATATTTTTTTCTTTCTGTTATAAATTGCTTGTTAAACTTTGAAGTATCAGATACATTTTAATCCTAATATTTTACTTAAAACAATTTTTTTATAAAAAATGTTTATATTAAAATTTAAAAAATGTAACCTGTGCATTCTTAATAAATAATATTTATATATATAAGTAAATAAAATATTCTTTACAACTGATTAGAATAAAAAGAAAATTAATTCACATTTTATTAGGATCAAATTAATCCCCTTTTATTCTGACTGTACATCGTTGAGTGCCTAGCAATTAATTTTTTTATATATTTTTACAATTTTAAATATTATATTTATGATATTTACACACATATTATTTTACATATAAAGTATTTTACATATAAAATTATGAATTATATTTTTTAATATAATAGAAAATTAATTCTATAAAAATATTTTCCTCTGTATAATTTCAACTTATACATACATATATATACTGACTTATAAATTACGTTAAATATTCTGAATGTTAACTTTACACGCATTTTGACATGATTTGTTTTTAATATCGTCGATGTCACACATTCTGGTGAGCTTTAATGTACGAAATAATTGAGGCAACGCGATATCGCGACGCCATCAAAACTTATGAAGATCTGATATGTCAGCCAATTATATACCAATCGCGCTTCCGCAAATTCGCACACATTATGTACACTACATGCATACATACAGATACAGATATTGTCAATTGCAGATCAGTGATGTAAGAGCATATGGAATGTGAGGTAATAATATAAATATGAGCACATGGACACATTTTCGTCCAGTTCACGAATTAACTCTCTCTGGACAAGTTGTTCATTCTTCTGTCATTAAACTACAAAAAGATGAAGAAAATCGCGTTCCTCGTTTTAGCTTTTATCGCTAATGTAAGTACAACTTATCATCTTTCTTTATTGCAATTACTGTTTACATTTTTCATTCTTCTTCTTTTCTTACTTCGTACAAATAGAACAAACTAAATAGAACAATTCATGTAACTTAATTATCTCGAGCATTTAAATATATAAAAGCATTAAGGGAAATTTTAAGTAGAATATCTTTTAAAAAATTTAAAATAAATAAATATATATATACAAATGTATATATACAAATAAAAAAAAAAAATATATATATATATATGTATATACAAAATAAATAAAAATTTTTCTCAAATAATAAATTTTATTATTATATATTTTTATTAATACAGTTTTCTTATATTGTATTTTATGTTACAAATTTTATACAATATTCTTTTATTATAATTGCCAACAATAACGGCATGTCAACAAAGAAATATATAATATGATTATTTTAGGTAATTGCACATGAAAAAGAAAACATACAACAAGTGGCAACAAATTTCGAAACCGATACACAAACGGTAGAATTATGTCTGACTGTAGCTGGGACAACTGTGGGTAAGTGTTACACACAATATAATATGTATGTGTGTGCGCATGCGCACATGTGTAATTCGAAATACTTATAGAATTTTAAAAATTATAAAAAAATATATAATTTAAAACTTAACACCTAATAGTTCAAGATTTCTAATTTTAAATTTAGAATTTAATACATTTAAGATTAATTTAGAATATTTATAAATAAAAATATTGTATTTAAAATTTTTAAAAACAAATAATTTTAGCTTTTTGAAAATTTCTTTCACTATATAATTTCTATACACTCTTTCTCAAGAATAGAAAACATAAAATAATATAAATATAACATTACAAATAAAAAATCTACATAAATTCATATATTAAAATTTTTACCTTTTTGCAAATATTATATATTCTTTTTTTTTCGTAATTAAAAGTATTTTTTCATAACAGAGGAAATGGATATTGCGAAAGAAAAGTGGAAGGCGATCAAAGAAGATGAAGAGCTCGATGAAGAAACTAAAGAATCTTTTACAATACACGGTCGTTTCATAGCATGCATACTGGAGAAGAAAGATATGGTAACAATTCCATACGCAATTATTATAGTGAATTCTTTTAATAATTATAACCAGATTGACTTTATATATGTATAATGTAAAAATGAAATTTTTTAAATCGTTATTTTTCTAATTATTTCCATTCAAATACATATGAAATACTAAATTACATATTTATAATAATTTATGACAATTTAATCAATAATATTATTATATTTAAAATTAATATGTTTCTTAAACCGTGAATTTTCTCTCTCTTATAGTTTCTCGTGAATTTCACTCATATTTCTCAATATTCTTCCATTTTGTGTGTGTATGTGTGTGTGTGTGTGTTTGTGTATGTCATATAAATATAAATATATATATATATATATAATATATGATAGTATATGTATGATATCATATATCTAGAATATACAAATAACACACAATAAGTCAAAAATATTAATAAACTACGCACGCATTTAAAATCAAATACAATTAAATTAGACTCTATAATCAAAACTAAATAAAATAATTGCAATAATTATTCTCTTATATATCGTTAGCTTTCAATACATTTCATATTTTTTATATGTCTCATTTCTTTTCAATAACTTTTAGATGAAAGACTCAAAGCTAGTTTTAGACAAAATACTAAAAATGGTCGATGAGGAACAGAATGCAGCAGTAAACAAGGAAGCTATAACGCAATGCCTGACTGCACGTAAGTAAAATCTTGAAGTAAATAAATAAATTAAGATAAACCATGTATTCCTTCACTATCCTCTTTTCCCCTTTACCCTCTACCTCCCTTCCCCCCACCCCCCTCTCTCTCTTTCTTAAAAAAAATCAGATTTAATTCATATAATTTTAGACCAATTTATTTATATAATTGATACTAATCTAACAAAGAATAAAACAAACAACGTTTTATTCTTTGAATATTTTATATAAAAGTAGATATATTCTAAAAAAATTTATATTTATTTGATAAAAAATTTATATTAATTATAATTTATATTTATTATAATCATTATCAAGTTTTTATAAATTAATATTAATATTATTAATATTAATATTATTTATAATTTATGTGATTATTTTTTATTTATTATTTTTATTCACAAGTTAATTACGTTTAAAAAAGGTTCGACTTTGGAAACCAAGATAGATATGATTTAAAAGAGACCAACTACTTAAATCGAATCTTTTACATGTCATAAGAAAAGGTTCATAATGAATACATTAATTTTTTATAAAAAGTTAAACTTAATAATAATACAATAATAGTTTTTATTACTTAGTTACTGCACCTGGCTCTTCTATTAGTCTATAATTTTTAAAAAAGTAAGTTTTATTAGGAGAAAAAATAAATTTCAACATCAACTTTATTATATAATTTCTGCATAATTCCTATGTGTGTTATGTAAAACATCAAACTAAAGTTTCCAACAGTTACTTTCGCGTACAAATTAATATCAAATGAGAAATATAACATAAAATATCTTAAATGGTGCCATTTTAATAACTTTCCAATATATGTATAATATAATAAAATGAAAGGACTCCAATAAATACAAAAGATAAGATATAAAGATATCTTTCAGATAAAAAAAGAAGCTAATAAGAACCAGGCATAGAAATTAGAGGCAACAAAAATTTGTCTTAAAAATTTCTTTATTAATTTGAACGTTTCGATATATCGCCCCTTTCCTTTTCTCTAGACCGTCTTCAGCAGATTAATTCACAAAATAAAAATCATGCGTTTTAATCTCGTCTTCTAATGCTTTAAAAACTTATCGAAGACGTGAAGCGACGATGAGGATCGAGACGCATAAATTTTTTTTGTCAATTGAACTGATAAGAATAGTCCAGCAGGGAAGAGGATACCGAAAAATTCAAATCAAATAAAGATTTTAAGACAAGTTTAAAAGAAGATTTCAAGACAAGTATTATTGCGCCTAGTTAACTGGCTCCTCTATTAGTAGCCTATAATAAAAAAAAATAAGTAGTAGGAGAACTAGTTAGTAGAAGAACAAATCTATTTCAACATCAACCTTATAATATATAATTTCTGTATAATTTTTATGTGTGTCATGTAAAACATTTCTAACAAATTCAACTTTGTCACTTTTTCAGTAAACGAAGATGACGAAATAACTCGGGAAGAGAGGGCGTTTGGATTTATGCTTTGCGCCTCTAGCAGCCAGACGATTGTAAACAAAAAATAAAAAAAATGGAAAAAAATATTCGCACGACATGTAACATTAGATCGGAAACATGACGAAATTTCCAACTCTGCAGTGGTAACATCATTAAAAAAAAAGATTTCCGTCATCGGGGTTTAAGAAAAAAATAAGATATATTGTTCTTCTTGTAAATTCACAATATTCTTACAAACTCACAATAAATCGTTCTGCTTATATATTAATTAAAATCGTCTAGATAAAAATATGATAACTCATTAACAATATGTAACACATTATCGCGTAATAAAATAAATTTTTTAAAACTTATTTTAAAATACAATAATTAAAAAGAAATAAAATAAGAAATTTGTCATATATCCTGGTTTTCCATATATTGTAGGAAATAAAATTGGGAATTCTTTAACAAAAAGAGCTGCAGGAAAATAATGGTGCAAAAATTAAAAATGTCTATATAGTATTCAACTTCGGAGACATGTAAATTCTTGTTGTTTACAGATTATTTATTTATTTTAATATTATAAAAATTTATATTTTTCAGTTTTTGAAACTTTTATTTGTTGCATTACATATGTATTTTTTATATAAGTATACTTGAATTTCTTTGTTTTTTCAGAAATTTTTTTTTTTAATACTTTCTTTGAAATTGTATTATGTAAAAATTTTGTAAAAAATTTGCAATCAAATCAAAAACAAAATCGAATATGAAGTAACACATACATTACAAATGTGATGAATAATTTTATAGGTCATTTATAAATTTTTACACTTAGTTAGAAATTATTTTCCGGATTCTATTATTTCTTATTTCATCCTAACTAAAATTTCGAAATCTGTAAAGAATTATGCCGCAGCTGCTATGAACACAAGTTTATAAATAAACGAAGAATCTTAATACGTGAATTACATATTTAGCGTCAACGATAATCGCAATATATGAACGGCAGGCCTCTGCAAAATGTATTTATATACGCAATATGCAACGTATTTGTATTTGTAAAAGCAAAGAGATCGCGTAAGCGACCCATGTCGCCGAATATATATTAAATGTCATGACTAGTTTTAAGGGGAACTATTATAAAGCGAAAATATCCCAAATTAATAAATATGAAGTGCTTTCGTACTATTAGAACTATGTCAAAAATTTCGCTATTTTTAATATTCTTTAAATAAAAATTACCAAATTTTCTACTTGTATTATCTCTGAAAAAGTTAAAAAAAACAAACCAATATTTTAAAAGTATAAAAAAATCAACCAATTCTAATTAATTTAAATTCCATATTAATTTTATTAAAATATTCCTACAAATAAGTCAAACATAATTGGAATTATTCTACTCCTCCAAATATTGTCAAACATAATTGGAATTATTCTATCCGATATACGATAAAATTGCTTATTATAATGAAATCACGTTAAATAAAATAATGTAAATACATAAAATGCAATTTTTAGTACCAAAAAAAACAAAACTAATCACTTTTTGTGGATATATCATATCTACTTGACGTCTGCGTATATACTGGCAATCAAAAGTTTCAGGCTAGTTTTTTTGCAATATTCGAAAAACGATAATTATAGAGCAAAGAGTGCCTGACACTGTCATAAAAGTATTTAGTTTTAACAGTAAATCAGTGCAGTTTAAAAAATAAAGGAATGTATATATTTACTTCATTATTCTCGGAATGTATTAACTTGTGTATTTAAAAATATCGAGCCAAGTTATAATTAAGTGCTCTGATAATTTGTTTACATTGAAAATGTTGCGATAAAATGGGCAAATCAAAATAAAGTTCGATTTTGTACATCTATTGCACGGTCTGACGAGATGCATATTCCGGCGATCTCAGATGGTTGTCGTGGAGTTATTATTTTTATCATTTATCATCTTCGTAATTTGCCGCCATCTTTATCATTTATCTCATCAAATTTCGCTATTTTTATTTTTATATTACTAATTGTTAAACTATAAAAAATATAAGATACATTTTAAATTTTAATATTAAAATATTTTATATAAAGCACATTTTTTGCATATAAAACTAATTATACTAGAAAAAATTGTATATATTAAATTTATATGTTTATTATATGTATATTTATATTATATTTTTAATAAATAAATATATTATAATTTATAATAAATAAATAAAAATACATATATATGTATGTATATATAATAATATTATATATTATTTAGAACGTAATTTGCAAATTGCACTCTTAATAAGTAATATTTTATAATCCTCTTTTATTTTGATTAAGTGTACATTATTGAGTGCTTAACAATTATATTTTTTATATCTTTCTACAATTTTATATTTTTAAATATTATAAATACAATATTTATATCTACAAACATAATATTTTTAATATAAAGTACTAATATATAAAATATGAATTATATTTTTTATACAACCTACTATTTGGTTAAATAATCTCATTAAATGCATTGATATTTCTAAATAGTGAATTTTTTAATAACATTTCAGTTTTTGAAACTTCTATTTGATGCATTATATATAAATTGATATGTTTTTTTACGTTTTAATTTTTTAATTTTTTATTTAGAAAAGTTTTTTTACAGATTTTACCAATTTTTGTTGATATTTTTTTAAAAATAATTTTTAAAATTTTATTATATAAAAATATTTTTAAAAAATTTGCAATAAAATCGAAGATAAACTAAAACACAAAATAACACATGTAAAATTCACAAATGTGATGAGTAATCTCAAGTCATTTATAAATTCTTATACTCAAATTCTTTTTCGTGAATTCTTATACTCATTCTTTTTCTAACTATGCTATTATTTCTTATTTCATCCCGACTGAAATTCCGAAATCTTTAAAAAATTATGCTGCAGCTGCTATACCTGGATGCGAGCTTATAAATAAACGAAGCAATCTTAACGCGTTATGAATTATTTAGCGTCGCGACGACGATAAGCGCAATGTGTTAACGGTCGGCCTCTGTAAAATGCGTGTATATACACAATATGCAACGTGTTTGTATCTGTGTGTATGTGTAAAAGCAAAGAGAGATCGCGTAAGCGACTCACGTCCCCGGATATATAATGGCAATCTGTAATGGTAGAAGTTAGCTCGTATAGACAGCTAACATCGCATAAAGTTGTCGCCGAACAGAGAACAAGGGTTGAAACAAGGAGAGGATAATATTCTTGATGCCAGGATCAATTTTAAAGGGAAACTATTATGTAACAAGAAAGTCCCAAATTTGGAAATATAAAGTGCTTTCGCACTTGGAACTATGTCAAAAACTTCGCAATTTTTAATATTATAAAATTAAATTTAAATTACCTACTTGAAAATTTTCTACTTGTATTCTCTTTCAGTTAAAAAAGTTAAAAAAAATAAACCAATATTTTAGAATAAAAGTATTTAAAAAATCAACCAATTTTAATTAATTTAAATTTCATATTAATTTTATATGAAAATATTAAACATTAAAATTTTATATACATATATATTTTATTATACAATATTCAAATATTCCTAAAAATGAATTTATTGTCAAACAGAATTGGAATTATTCTATCTGATACTCGATACAATTGCTTATTATAATGAAATCACGTTAAATAAAATAATGTACATGGAACGCAATTTTCAAGCAATTTTAACACTAAAAGAAAACAACTAATCACTTTTGCCGGATATGTCGTACATATGTGTGTATATGTGTATATGTATATGTGTCTCACATCAGTAACTCTAATTACGATCTATTATCCAACAGTCAATTTCGAAACCGACAATATAAAGTTAAAAAAATATTTTTCCAGGAGCTATTTGTCACTAAATACAGACAGAAATAAGCCAAATCAAAATAAAGTTCGACTTTGTGATCTAACAAGAACGCACATCCTCCGGCGTTCTCACGTGGTTATCGTGAAGTCATTATTTTTATCATTTATCTTCGTAATTTGCTGCCATCATTTTTATCATTTCTCATCAAAATTCGTTATTTTTTTTCGTAAGATTACCAATTGCTTGTGTTAAACTATAAAAAATATAAGAGATACATTTTAATATTAATATTTTATTTAAAAAACATATTTTATAGTAATAAAAACTAATTATTATAGTATATTAGAAAAAATTTTATATATTAAATTTATATATTATATTATTAATAAATAAATATATTATAATTAATAATAAATAAATATATGTATATATGTATATTAATTTTATATATTAAAATTTGGAGACTATAAAGTGCATTCTTAATAAATAATATATTTTATAATCCTTTTATTCTTATTGATTGTACATCATTGAGTACTGAACAACTAAATCTTTTATATATTTTTACACTTTTGCAATTTTAGATATTATAAATATAATATTTACAAACAAAATATTTTATATATAAAATAATATATAATAAATATTTTATATATAAACTAATATATAAGATATATATTATATTTTTTATATATAATAGAATATTAATTATATAAAAATTTTTCCGTGTATAATTTTTAATTTATATACACTGATTTATATTACCTCAAACATTCTGAATATTAGTTTTGCGCATATTCGACGTGATTTTTTTTCAAAGTCAAAGATGTTACATACTCTGACGAGCTCTAATATACACGCACGAAATAATAGAGGCAGCGCGATATCGCGCCATCGAAAATTATGCTCTTAAAAATCTGATATAACAGCCAATTATACTAATCACGCTTCCGCAAATCCGCACACATTATATATACATTATATACATATATACAGAAATACATATTGTCTTTTGTAGATTGATGACGTAAGGTCACATGGAACGGTACGACATGTGGGATGATAATATAAATATGAGCACAGATACATTTTCATCCAGTTGACGAATTAATTCTCAGCAAAGTTGTTCATTCTTCTGTCATTAAACTACAAAGAGATGAAGAGAATCGCGCTCCTCGTTTTAGTTCTTATCGCTAATGCAAGTGCAAATTTTTTAAGTGAAATTTAAAAAAAAAATATATATACAAAATAAAAATTTTTCTCAATAATAATAAGTTTTATTATTACTATAAATTTCTATTAGTGCAATTTTCTTATATTTTGTGTTATAAATTGCAATATTCTTTTATTACATTTGCCAACAGTATGACAATAAAGAAATTATAATATGATTATTCTAGGTAATCGCCGATGAAAAAAAGGACATAGAAACATTAGCAACAGATTTGGAAACCGATACACAAACGATAGAATTATGTCTGAGTGAAATTGGGGAGACTTTGGGTAAGTGTTACACACAATATGATGTGTGTATGTGTGTGTGTAATTCAAAAATTATGAATTTAATATTTAAAATTAAATTACAATATTTATAAATAAAAATTTAGTATTTAAAATTTATAAATAAATATATATATATATATATATATATATATAAGTAACTTTAACAGTTTGTGTGTGTGGAAAGTTTCTTTTACTATGCAATTTTTATAAACTTTCTCGTAAAAAAAAAAACAAAGAAAAAGATAATATAAATATAACAATATAGAAGTAACAAATCTACTTGAATTTATACATTAAAATTTTTCCTTTTTTGCAAACATTTCAATAGAAATTACATATTCTTGATTTTCCACAATTAAAAATATTTTTTCATGACAGAGGAAATAAATATTTCGAGACAAAAGTGGGATGAAATCGAAGATGAAAAAGACATCGATGAAGAAACTAAAAAATCTTTGATGATATACTGTCGTTTTATAGCATGCATAATGGAGAAGACAAATAAGGTAACATGTCTACACGCAATTTTAATTATTGTACTAATTTCTTTTAATAATTATAATGAGATTGACTTTATATACATAATATATAATTATACATATATATATATATATATAATAACATATATATATATATATATATATATATATATATATATATAATGTAGAAATGCACTTTTTTTACTTCATATTATTTTTTCTATTCAAATTATTTCTATATATGTTAAATACGGAATTACGTATTTATATAATAATTTATGACAATTTAGTTAAAAATATTATTATATTTAAATACATATACATATATATATGTATATGTATATATGTACATATATATACACATACATGATGCATATGAAATCAAATAGAATTAAATTAAACCTATTCAAAATTAGATAAAAATAATTGCAATAATTATTCTCTTATTATGTTGTTAGTGATCAATATCACATAATATTTCATGTTTTTGTGTATGACCCGTTTTTCTCCAATAACTTCAGATGAAAGACACGAAGATAGTTTTAGACAAAGTATTAGAAGTGGTCAACAGGTGGGAACAGAATATATCAAAAGTAAAATATGACGAGGAAATTCTAACGAAATGCGTGAATTCACGTAAGTAAAATCTTAAAGTAAATAAATAAACTAAAATAAAAAAAATATTCTCTTTCTCTTCTTCTTTTTTCAATTTTTTTATATAATAACAGTTTTAATTATATTGTATACTTGCTTCTTAAATTTATAGAAATGTATAGGTATATGTATAGAGAGAAAAGTAGCCTAATGCATATCAGTCTTCTAAATCATACCTCATTAATTTTTTATTTATTATTGAAGTATATTTAAACATGTGATGACGAGTAAAAATGAAATATAATAAACCGAAAAGGCTCTGATATAAATACAAAAATTCGGATAAGAAATAAACTAATAAGAATTGTAGAAACTAGTAGCAAAAAATTGTCTAAAAATCTTTATTAATTTGAATGTTACGGTCATTTCTTTGCCTTTGGACCATCTTCATATCAATTGACAAAAAAAATCATACATCTCGATCTCGTTTTCGATCACTTTGAGAACTTATTTACCAAAGATGTGAGGCGAGAATAAGGCGAGATCAAGAGCATAAATATTTTTTGTCAATTGAACTGATGAGAATTATCCAGAGGAAGAGGGGGAAGGGGATCGAAACATTCAAATCAAAGAAAGAAGATTTTAAGATAATTTTTTTGCGCCTAATTTTTGCGCCTGACCTTTGTTAGCCTATTTCCTATCTGAATTCTCTCTCATATATATATACAATATAAGATATAAATTTTTACTTAAAAAAATAAGTAAGAGTATAAATAAAAATTTATTTCAACATTAATTTTATAATATCTATAGTTTCTATATTGTGTACAATATTTCTAATAATTTTTCTTTCTTAATATTTTCAGTAAATGAAAATGAAATGACTCCAGACGATAGGTCGTTCGGACTTATGTTTTGTTTTATTAACAGCGAAAAAGAGGCGTAGGCAAAATAAAAAAATAAAAGGAAATATTCGCACAACATGTAACGTAAAGTCGGAAAAATTGTGATATTTCCTATAGTACAGTGATAACATCAGAAAATAAAGATTTACGCCATCAGGATTTATGGAAAATAAGATAATATTCTTCTTAGAAACTTACAATATTATTGCAAACTCACAATAAAACTATTTGCTTATATATCATGTTACTGATATTAAATAAAATCGTCTAATTAAAAATTTGATAACTTATTTGTATCACCTGTAACACATTAACGAAATAAAATAGATTTTTAAAAATCTATTTTAAAATGCAGCAATTTAAAACAAAAAAGGTAAAATAAGAAAATTGCCATATTCTTAAAAAAATTGTCTGGATTCCTACACACTGTGAAAAATAAAATTCAGGATATTTTATTTTATTTTATTTTATTTTATTTTAATTAATTATTTTATTTTATCTTATTTTATTTTATTTTATTTTAATTAATAAAAGAAGGGAAAGAGAGAGAGAGAGAGAGAGAGAGAGAGAGAGAGAAAGAGAGAGAGAGAGAACTTCAGAGAAAGACTGATGCAAAGAGCTAAAAACCCCAATAAGGGATTTTAGGAAAGCATATAAAGAAGAAATATTTAGAATAATTTGGAAAGATTATTTTATGATCTAGATATAAATGTACTGTAAGTTTCTAAGTTGAAAATACACTGTTAAAAAAAAAATTTTTAAACGTAATAAAATAAAACTTTAATTAATTTTTGTGAAGTCTAAAACATGAATCAAAAATAAAGAAATAAAATAAATATGAATGTATCCAGTGCATAAAACTTTGACAATTCTTAAATTCTCATATATGTATTATAGATTTATTATAGATTAAATTAATTTATCTTGTGACGCAGAATATATCTATAACCTTAATAGCATGTTTTTTACGTCATTTTATGATGAATAGCAAAACACAGCAGTGATAAAAGCATATTAAATGATAGCTGCAATTACTAGTATCTCCCACGAGCTTTATTTAATTTAAAAATTACAGAACACAATTCAAATTTAATTTTTTTTCATAATTTCAGTTTTAATTTAAATATAATATAATTTCGTATTAATAAATTTAAAAAATTATGCAAATATAAAATTAATTGCATTCATTAAGAATTGAACATATTTACAATGTAAACTTTATTGATTAATATTTCACTGTAAAAATATCTCGTTAATATATAAAAGAGTAAATGTATAATTTTTGACAAAAGATAAAATTATAATAAAACGTAAAACACGTTTTATCGCAAAACCATGTTGGAAATCATGAAGCGATGTCTTTAGAATACAGAGTTAATCATCGCACGCTCAAATAAAATCGCATAAAGTCGTTTATTCAAGATTTAAGAACACGGGAAATCCCCAAAGTGATTAAGTTCAGAGATAACAACTTTCCTCGTTTGTTTTTGCTTCACTAATTTTTTTATCGACGCAATATTCGTTTGAGATCTTTTGTGAAAAAAAGTGTTTTCTTCGAAGTTTCTTCTTAAGTTTTTTTGAAAATTTAAATTTTTTTTAAAAGAACATTTTAAAAGTACGAATTATTAAATTCTACTCAATAATCTTAATGTTAAGATACTCAATTTTAAGATTTTGAATAATGAAAAAATAACGACATAATAAGAAAATTGCGAATAAAGAATTGCTTGTACAATGTATCAAAATTAAAATTTAAAATTCTGAATACACACACACACACACACTTATCACAAGATGCGCCTTAAAATTACAGGTAAGATGTAATAAAAATATCTCGAGAATTTCTAGCATGTCATTATATAATATTCAACTTCCTTGTTTCTACGTAAAATTATAATATTTCAAATCGATCGAAAGATACGTGATGCAAATTGCGGCGTGAATTTCCAATCAGCGTTAATCTTCTTTAATCCGTACATCGACCGCATAAGATGCAGTAAGATTTTTCCTCCTATACTTTTTCCGCGCACATAACAGAGATATAATATCGACGGCAATTTTCCTATAACGTTTTCTCGAGGTCGACGATTACCACATTTAGTGCTTGTACGAGATATATAAATAGGGGTGTGTTGGCTCGTTACTGTCAGTTCACGACGCAGTATCGAAAGTGCCTCATCAGTGAAATAAAGATGAAACTCCTCGCGCTATTCGTCTGCCTGATTGCAATCGCCGTAAGTAGACACAATTATATTATTAAATATTAAAATAAAAAATTAAATTATTATTAACAATTTTTACAATTAAATATTTACGTTATTATAATTTAAATATATAGAAAAATTTATAACACATCTAACTTTCAAGAAATATAAATTCTTATTATTTATCAGTAGAATATTTATTTAGTTTTACAATATTAATTTCAGATGATTGCCGATGCAAATATTGCAGATATAGCTTTACATGGAGGAGCATTACCCGCCGCGGATTTGCAACAATGTTATGAGAGGACGAATCTGGTAGAAGGTAAACTTCTTGAACTTTTTGAGAGAGAATTTATATTCGCACACACACGTATGTAACATATGTTTACATATATTCATATACAGTCGACTCCTGATTGACAGCCTCCCGCTTTAAAATCACTTCAATATTGCCTATATAAACTAAACACTTCCCCATCTCATGTCAAAGAAACAGTTTCAGTGATTCAAAATCTTTAAGGTCTAAAAATGACATTTATATTAATAATTGCAATATTATTATATTAATTATTTAAATTTCATTTCTTTAGTAAGTTTATATATTTATATATTTTTTATATTAATTTTAATAAAGAAGATTCTATAGAAAGAGATATACTTTCATCCGTCAACTACTGAATCTTTCTTATATTTGAAGATTTGTATCACATTTCTTAAACAACTTTATATATATTATATATACGTAATTTAAAAATTATAGAGTTATTTCAAACTTTTTTTTACATAAGTTATATAAATACAATAATCATGAAAATACAATACTTTATTTACCAAAACAATGATTAACTAAATAATTATCTTCATTGTAATTATTTTTACAATTAGTAATATTGTAATTCTTTCTACAATTAGTAATATACCTACTTATATATAAAAGAATGTTGTAAAACTGAATTATATACTTAAATATTAGTTCACAAATACATTTGTCATTTGTACGACTTTTAATTGTTATTTTGCGTTCGGTCTTTACACAAGATTCTAGATATACAAATGCACTAATGCAGAAAACGTATCATGATGCGGGTACTTTTCGGTACTCTACTTTCCTAAAGCCCCTATCAGCGACTTTATGATGGGAGTCGACTGTACATATATATCCGCACGAGTGTTTTCATATATGTATGCGCGAAATTGCTTATTTTAATATATCAACGATACGACTCCACATTACTCTATCCTCTCCCAACAACCTTGACTTTGACGTATGTTATCTATAGATCATGAGTCAATAACTTCTAAAAAGTTTTAGCAGTCGTTCGTTTCTTTTTATTTATTAAAAAGTTATAAAGAAATTATTCACAATGATTAATGGGAAATTAATTTAAAAAGATGACTTCTCTTCCTTTTATTTGGTAATTTACAAAAATATGTATTCTTTTATAATTATTTTTGTTGACCCCCCCCCCCCCCCACACACACACAAGGTGTCCCAGAGTCACCGCATTAATGCTAATGACAGATTCCTAACATTATTTAGAGATTTTTTTCTCAGAGAAAATGTCAAGAGAGATCTTCATTTTTTGCAAATTTCTATCATTCTTTACAAATTTTTGACATTATTCTTATCTTTGTGAGCAATCCTTAAGTCAAACTTCTATTAACATAAACTCTATCTGAAATTAATTGAAGAATGTTTTGATGATCATTTAATACTCCATCAAATTTTTAATTTGCAAAATGCCCTTCTTTTTGACTCGCTTATAAATCGGAAATTATTGATGCCTCGACATTTTCACTAAGGAGAAATTGTCTCCAAATAATCTCAAAAATCTGTCGTTAGCAGATGATGCGGTGATCCAGGGACACTCTGTATATATCAAATAAAGAATGAAATGCACAATTATTTTTTACGATGTAATAATATTAAATAATTATTTTTTAGCTGATTTAATTACAAACGCAGAAATAAAGGATGGTTCTTATAAAAATTCAGAAAATGCGGAAAAAGCGAAAATAAATGGTTGCTTCACGTTATGTATATTGGAAAGTCGGGGCCAAGTAAGTAATATATTAACGAAACATTTATTTCATAAAAATTATCAAAACACTTCATTAATATATTCATCACTACATTTTTCGTTAACCTTAGTTTATTTTTAATTTTAAAAAACTACTAATTTTGATATGTAAAAATTATAAATTTATTTTAATCAGAATATATCCTTGTTATAATTTTGTTTTATCGCAAAATATATTTTTCATTGAATATAAATAGTTGATTATATGTATGTTGTATATAATCATGTATCAATTATAATATCAAACTTAAAAGAGTTAAAAAAACAATTATTAAAAGCAAAGATTATATTTTTAACGCATTTATAACATAAATCTTCTCAGAGTTAGTATTAAATATTTTAATATAAAATATTTCAATATTAAATATTAAATATTTTAATATTATATAAAATATATTGAAGTGTACGTAGTCTAAAATCGAAATAGTTTTTTAATCGTGTATTAACCGATGCGATTATTAATTCAAATTACATCGAAACACAACTTTGATGATATTTGGATTAGAAGTTTTTGACATACTACTCTTCATACATTCTTGCACCGACATTATTTACATTTTTTCCATATTTAAGATATCGTTCATAATATACAAAAATTATATATTTATTATATTTTATAATTATTTCTAGATCATTGACTCAGAGATTCAGAAGGACAAGTTGTACGGCAAATCAGCACATGCTCATTTGAATCAGGCTACTCAAGCTAAAATATACGCGACTGTAGACCGTTGCGTTGAACAAGGCAAGAATAATTTTCATATAAAATGTTTTATTTTTAAGAAAAAATACTTTCAAAATTAGAAGATTAATAATATATAATAAATTTATATTTTTTTCTTAAGTTTAGTTAATAAAACTTTCTTAATAATGCATGCATAATTTCATTTAGTATATGACAAATAATTACTTATACAGTAATTAAGAAATATTTTTTTATATATAATATATATAATCACAAGTTATCTCATAAATGTCGACAATGTCGTTTTCTTCAAGATTATAATTTTGAATAATAAAAGGTGCATAAATATATGTATTTAATAAATTATATATTCTTTATTATTATTTTTGCAACAATATGTTATCGAACAATTTTCTAATTTTTTATTTAAAAAGTTTGATTTTCATGTAATGAATATTTCAATCTTTATGAGATAACTGAACATATATAAAACATATAAAAACAATAATTATGTCATTATTTCAGTTAAAACAAAACCGGATATGTGTGACAAGTCCCTTGACCTTGTTACGTGTCTCTGGAAAGATTTCATCTAACTCTCTGACAAAAGAGAGACAGAGAGAGAGAGAGAAAAAGAGAAAAGAGAGAAAGATTGTTAGTGTAACAAATAGATTCGCAAATAAATATATGAAATACTATTTCAATATAATGATATGAAGAGTAAATTTGCGCTACAATTATTATAAATATATACTGTTCTCTTTATATTAATAAAAATTCGTTTACATTATATTTTGTGTATGTATGTTTTACTCAGAATCTTCAATATTATAACATTGTTATTTATTGTTGCTATAAAGGTAGTTATAAAGCATCAAAGTTTTTTAAAATTTAACCATTTTCACTTAATTTTATGATACATATTTTATTAATATTTAAAAGCTTATTATGATATAAATTTTTTTAATTAATTAAAATCAATATCGATATAAAGTTAAAACATAAACATGATATATTAGATGATATAGAATTATTTGAAATGTATATACATGATTTAGTATAATAAATGAAGCATTAAAAAATTAAAATTTGTTTATAAATAAGTATATAATTTCATAAGTGGTATATCAGTAGTATATTAATGTTGTAACTTGCACCCGGTATAAGTACAAAATTTTGTACCCCCCCCCCCCTCCCATACATCTATAATAAAAAAGTTGAACTTCTGACTACTAAAAAGAATGTTTATTTTCTGCAAATAAATTTTTTTAATTTTTTCAAATTTTTTATTTTATCATCTTGACTCTGACTCCCTAAAGATTGGGGAGGCACCAATAACGACATCACCCTAACGGCACTTACGGCACTATTAATAACTTTAATCAAACTCTGTCAATACTTCTTCAAAATACAATCATGTAATAGCTAAAGATTTAAAAGTTATTAATATAACAAATATATAAAAAATTATTGAGAATTTTAGAATTTTAGAATTTTATTGATAGTTAACATAAGATCACACATAATAAAAATATTAAAAATATATAAATATTTTGATTTTTGCACAATATTCTATTGTTATCAAGATTTTTGTTAAAATTGCGAAAAACAAAAAATTTTCTAAAAAATAAAAATAAAATATTAAATTAAATATTAAGTAATATATATAAACTAAGATAATATTTAATTAAGTAAAAAAATTATATTAATATCCCTAGCATGTCAGTGTGCACACAAACTATCAAATTTTTTATTTATGTGTGTATAAAATTAAAAAATAGAATTATTTATATCAGAAATATAAAATTACAATAATTATCATCAAAAATTCATGTAATCTTCCTTTTATATTTTTATATAAAATATTTGTAATTTTTTTAAAACACGTTACAACAACGCGTGTTGTTTCTGTTGAAATATATTTCTACAAACTAAACAAACAAAACATTATATACGCAAACAAATTCTGTGAAATGCACCATTTTTCACATTTCAAAGTTTATTACACATTATAACAGAGTCTTCTCTTTTCGCGGAAGTATAAAAACTATACTAACATTAATCAGAAATTAGACGTCAATACATCTATTATTACTTATTCACTTTAATAATCTTATAATAAATTCATTTCGGGGAATAGTGAACACAACACGCCAATGTTTGCCAAGTACGACTGAGAAGAATTCTATCTCGACAACTTTACGCAGATGTCCTGCGCGATAACCTCGGTAATACGTAAAAATCAGTAGTATTTATCATCGTGCATAACATATAAATACCATGCATCGAGATATCGACAGCAGTTTATTGTTGAACAAGCGAATTGGCATCGCAAAGTGTATTATCCGAAAACGTGTAGAAAATAATTGTGAAATCATGAAGCAAATAATATTCATTTTCTATCTATTTATCGCCATTGTAAGTACCTATTTATTATAACAAAGTAGGCAAAGTAATAGCGAAAACGATTACACAAAAGTATAAAGAATTATGAAAATATAAAAAGATTATAAAGAGTTTGTTTTTCTCTAAGGAGAACAATTTGCTCTCAAAGCAATATATTTTATTTTTATCAATCTTATATAAAAAAAATTATTCATATTAATAAAATAGAAAATTAGTTCTTCTTTGAAATAAAAGATAAAGTCATCTTTTAATCAAACTTTCTTATATTTAATTTCTTTTTTATTCTCTAGTTTTATCAATTTTAATTTTCTCAAATATTAGTTTAATTTTAATCTGTTAATCTTTATCTAATTTTAACTTTTCTAAAAATCTTCTAATTTTATCTTTATTAAGATAATGAAAAGAATATTTTACAATTTAAATTATTATTTAAAAAATTGAATACTAATATTATTTATTTTTGTTACTAATATCTCGATCATGTATTTAAATATTTTATATAGTGTTAATTGTTATTCTGTATTTTATAGACAATGGGTCTCAGCGATGATGTCACAGAGAGAATGGCGGAATTTTTCTCAATGTCAAAAACAGAGGTACAGATCTGCATAAATAAAACATCTGTAAAATTTGGTAAGTTTATTTGGCAATAAAATTGGCAACTAAAATCTTTTTTTTTTTCTTCCCATTATCTTATATAATTACAGATTGTTAAAAAATGAATAGCTTATATGTAATATAATATTATATTATATAGAGTATTCCGGAGCAAAATTGGCAAACTTTACCAGCTCTAAAACGCATTGTATAATTAATTATAATTTATAATATAACTTCTATATTTGTAGATTTAATTATATTTAATTATATTTAATTATATTACAAAATAACTTTACATTATATTAAAGCAATTAATAGCAAAATTAGAATATAAAGACATGAATATTTTTAATTTGTATTAATAGTCAAACTGTTTGTTGTTTTGTGCGCATTTTTTATTTATAAAATAAAATTAATTATAATGCACAGCCGTTTTGCGCCCACGTAAAATAATAGTCAGGTATATTTTATCAATAGTAATCAATTAATCCGTTCGTACTTAATTTGTATTTTGCAGAAGATTTAGCGAAGATAAATGAACTAGTAGAGGATAATGTGGAAACAGCAGATATTGATAAGTCAACTTTCAAAGTCGGCTGTTTATTTGCCTGCTTGTTACAGAAAAAAGAAATAGTAAGATTTATTAAAACAATATTAATAATACCAATTATATATTCATATAATTCATATAATTTACTTTTTCATCATTGCAAAAAATTTATGGGTAAAAAATTGTTTTATTTATTTATTTAATTTACATGTTTTTTTTGTGTATACATATGTTATGTAGCTTAATCGATTTATTCATTTCTAATTATTTAATTTATGCATTACTAATTTTGCATTCTTTAATCTAATTGTAAATATTATAATTTACGTATTTTTATTTAATTTATGCAATATATTATAATTATATAAACAATAATTAAATTATTTATTTTTTATATTATTTTTTTACATTTTTGCTATATTTATATTTATTATTACGTTTATTCTCTCATTATGTGTAAATTCCAGATGTCGGGCACATATATAAATGTGGAGAAACTTAAGGAATTCGTGGATGCGCGCTACATTGCTCACCCAACAGATCCCAGGTACATTGCTGTACGCAACCAAATATTTGACACATGTGCAGAACGAGGTAATCAATTAAAAGATACAAAAAATATTATGTTAATAAATAAAGTTCTAAAAATTGATTAGTGTGTAAAACTATTGAAAAATTAATTTATAATATTATAATTTAAATCTATAATTATAATTGCAATCGTGTTATTAAACATTACTTGCTATAATTTCCTAATGATATAAATTTTTCACTTTGCAACAATTTATTTTATTATTAAAATGTTATTTATATTATATCGTATTTATTATATCGTAATATATATATGTTGTTTCAGTTAAAAGCAAGACTAACGAATGCGAAGTAACTCTCAAATTCATGCTATGCCTAATAGCAGAAGCAAAACGCTTGAAGGAAAACACTATTTAAGAAATATATAGTAAAATAAATTTTTTTATTATTAGATGAAAAAGTTAATGTAATATTTAAAGATAAAAATGTAATAAAAATCAAGACACACAAGCAACATATTCTTTAACGATTCGATCTTTTCTTTGCAAAAATGCAATTATTATCTTCTTACAACATTTTTTTTCATCAATCATTGTGAAATAATTTATCGCCAAAGAAGAAAAAAATATAAAAATTGTATCGACAATCAAAATAAAAATTTTGTAAAGTAAAATAAACTTTTCTGTGTTACATATTAACAAATATCACAACGGTTCGTCGTTATTTGCTATTGTCCAGGGGTTACAGCGAGTTTATTCTAGAATTGCAAAGTTGAGACGGCAACTCTCTCAAAACCGCGACAATTATTCTAATCGAGGGTAAGAAGAAGAAGTTACATAAAGCATTAAATGCAAATATTTGCAAATATTGTGCGATCCTTGGTCTCTACAGACCAAAGTTTCGCAACGCAAATGAAATTACAAAACTAATATAGATTGTTTATCGTACACGTAGGGTAATAACAAACTTAATATAATATAATTAATACATATAATATATATAATATACATATAATATGTATGTATAATGTATATAGAATTAGATTATATGAAGTATAAAATATTAAACAGTAAAAAAAATAAATAAAGAATTATGATTGAAAAATATTTAAGTACGAAAATGCAGAAGTATAATAATAATTAATTTGCAGAAATAAAAATATATAAAAGTTTCTTACAATTAATAATATTTTTCAAAAAAAGTTCAGACGAAAATTACTGTATATCTAACGAATAAATGTTATTATATCTATTTTTCGAATAAGCAAATCGCGAATTATCTTGGGTCTCGAGAACCGAGAAATCGACTTTAACAACGATTAACGAGGACGAAAGGGTTGCCGAGGCCGCGGCGTTAATATAATTCGCGGTGGACCGCCTTCCAGACGATGACCGGAAAGGGGAATGCCATGCAAATTCCACGTTTGAATTAGCATCGTTCGAATTCCGATCCGTGAACATACTAAGTTATGACCAAACGAGAGGACGCAATCCCGCATGCTTCGCCTATGATCTCTCGCAGTCAATATGCACGTATATTCAATCCTAAAGGGGAGGATAATCACCCAAGATTATTGCAACGGAGTACCCTGTTACGATCGCTTTAAACCGTTTATATATGATTCATATGAATAAATCGTATCTATAATTATTCGAATACAATAGAAGCTCCATGTTTGTGCATCATCTGTTCGCGATTTGTTAACTATTTTTAACGATCCTAAAATTGGCTTATTCAGAGAAAAATATTTTAAATAATGAATAAAAAAATATAACTTTTTTAATGCTTTTGTCTTTTTAATTTTTATTTTGAAGGAAAATAGGTCAAAAATACGTAAACTATAAAAAATGTGTTATTTCCCTTTATATATACAATATTGTATATAATATTTATTACTAAGAAATTTGGGACCACAATCTTTTTCTGTTAATTAAGCAGCGAACCTCTTTATCTCTTAAAAATTGTTGCAAATGAGACAAAAATAATAGAAAGAAAAAATAAGAATAAATAATAAAAATAAGAAGTAAATTTCAACTCATTTTCTTCCGCCAAATATTAGAAATTAAAAAAACTGACTCTCCTTAGACATGATATTGTATAAGCACCCTTATTTAAAAACGAATCATTTTTGGCTTTTTTTTATGCGAACGAGTCTCGAACCTTATCTAAATATTTTATATACAGCATCTAAACTTTAATGCTGCATGAAAGAATCATTCGTTTTTTATTAATTTTTTAATTCTTGTCTTATTTCTTGGTTGCGCACACATATAAGCAAATAAAATTACGTGCTTTTTTCATATTTAGAAAGTATTCTTGCTAGAATCAATATTCAATAACAATTGTGCGGTTCGATAACATTGATGTAACTTACGTTATACTCTATCGAAGTTTCAAACTCCTAATTTTAGATATTTTCGCAGAGCAGCCACATTAAAAGGAATGCATGAAGTTGCGAACGAAAATTGTCAAGAAAGCTACTTACATTGAAATTCCTACCGTTGCAATTCGAGTATATGTATATATGGTAACTCGAATTATTTTACATGATTGTAGTATGCTAGAAGTATGTATGTACATATAGACACATGTACTATGCGAATAATGTTTACATGTCTGTATGCATAATATCATTACACCGGAACAATACCTTCATTTATGTCGAATTTTAAAAATATTGTCTGACAAAATTGATACTGACATAATATTAAATCTATCACACGTAATATAAAATTAATCTCATTACAACATACATATAATTATTGTTATATATACATATATCATTTTTATTTTTATTTTACACAGTTAAAACTTATAAATATTATATTAAGTAATTATATAATAATTAATTCTTTCTACATTTTTTAGATTATTATTGTTATTGTTGTTTTAATTTAATTTAATTTTTGTTAACTTCTTTATATAAATATTTTTCGTACTTTTATCAATAGAATATATTTTACAATTTTAGCAAAAAAAATTATCTTGAATAAACATATTATTAAAATCGCATATGAATTTACAAAAGAGGATACAAATATAAAGACATAAATAGATGGATAAACAGATACTCCGATATAGCGCGGTTTTTTATCTAATAAAGACACTATGACACTAAACTCTCTGAACCTCAGGATCTCAGGATTATTTTAGAAACTCTCTCACGCAACGACAGCATAACACGAAGTTTTCCCCATAATAATTTGCCGAGCGGGTCCATTACGAGCTATCATAAAATTAAGAAGAGGAGGAGAGTACGGTTAACGTCCTCGTCATAACACGCCCCATCAAAACGAAAATTTCGGCAGAACGCGATTTATGAACTCGTTGCAAAGACATATCGTTAATAAATTTCATATGTAGTTGATGAAGTAAACAGTAATAGATCGGAAATAAAAATTATTCATTTTATTGTTAGAATTTTAAGACTAAACACTAAAACATTTAAAATAAACGAAAAAAAATTATATTATTTTATGTGTATACATAAATTTTTCATATTTACTTTCTATTTTTGCTATTATTGTCAACTTTTTATGTGTATGTACACATAACACATATATTAAATAGTATAATATATATAGTTTATATATATAAATTTATATAATATATAAAATATTATTATGCACAACTAAATTATTGCAGATAAAATTTTATTAATTATTTAGATTTAGATTAGACTTAGATTTAGATTTTATTAATTATTAGAAAAATCTAAATTTCTTTAAAGATGATTAAAATATTGACACATCTATAAGTGCTATAGACTATATGGATCTTTAATTGATTTTAACGATCATATACAAATCTATATGATGATAACCAATATAAAAAATTGAAATGTTATTAATTATTAAATATAATTATAAAATTATAAAAAACTTATATTTTCCATTATTACATTTTGACCTACATAAAGTTTACTTATTAAAATAAAATAAAAATAGATCTCAATTTTATTAATATCAGTTATAGGTATAAAATAATGTATAGTGTAATTAAATATAAAATCTCTGTATTTAATACAACTTTGTCCAATTGGATAAAGTGCAGCTTCATACGAAAGTTATGGTGAAGCTACTATAGGGAGGTCCATGCCCTGTCTGTGTCTCTCTGAATCGATTTTAGACGCATGGACCACCAGAGGCGTACACATTTGTGTTGAAAGAACACATTGTCAAATGGAAAGAAACCTTTGTTTGCAATTAAATAATTTTCTTTTAAAAAGACCTCTTTTCTTGTTTTTATCTTTAAAATTATAAATATCGCACTGTATATATAACATAAATTTTCTAAAATTAAATTCTCATACATACTAGTACATACATAACAGTAAGTAAAAGAATATTATTAAAGCTGCAGTTATTAAAGTGTGGCAAATTTAAAGTAAGATAATTTGAAATATTGAATATCTCAGAAATATACTTGAAGATAAAATAAGTTTGAGACAAGTAGGAGAAATTAAAAATGATGAACAATATGACCGAATGCTTTTCAACCTGCATTCTGAAATATCTTTTATTAAAATCTATAACTCTTTTATATGTGACGAACAAAAGCGAAAAACACTCGAATGCAACGCATTCATATCGCAGTTATCACTGTTCGTACGTCCTCTTTGATAACGCTTAAATGTGTGTTGCGCATTTACGAATTAATTATCTTCCTCCCTTATTTCCGGTAATGTACAAGAGACAAGATTTGAGACTTATTTTTCTCGCCGTAAATGCAATGAATTGTGTATAATCATCGATTAAATGATTCTGTCTTCTTTTTTCAGAAAATAAACTAAGCATTATTAATGCGATACTATAAAAAAAATTATTGTAAAGATTTTAGCTAAATTAATTCTGAAAACCTGGTTTAAAAAAAGGTAAAAAGCACATGCTAAAATACATAAAAATGTATTCAAACTTATATGCAACAAGTAAAAAAATATTTTTTAAAGTATTAAAAACTGTTGCAAAATTAGGTGTTTAAAAATAAATATCAGACCAATGTGAGTGAAAGGAGTAATCCAGTATTATAGTTAATGTGTACTATTAATTTATAATTAATGTTAATTGCGCGATTTATAGTCATTAATTCGTATAGTATATTTTATACTATATATATAAAACAAATAATTTAAAAGAAACTTTTTCACAAATTTTAAGTTACCTAAAATGAATTTAAGTAAAATATAAAAACTTAGTGTTCCCAAGTTGTATTAAATTGCGTATATGCAATA
This sequence comes from Prenolepis imparis, assembly GCF_030444845.1. Taxonomy (NCBI): domain Eukaryota; kingdom Metazoa; phylum Arthropoda; class Insecta; order Hymenoptera; family Formicidae; genus Prenolepis; species Prenolepis imparis. The sequence continues at coordinate 22,562,350 of NW_028141159.1, read as the reverse complement.
ATTTGAGAACTTTAAGATAATATATAAATAGAATAAATTTTTATCGTATTAGTTTAAAGTATGTATTTGATATTTTTATATAAAACAAAAAAATAATATAATATTAGCAAAAGAGATGTGTGCCAACGGTACATGGTGTTCCCAAGCGGTCACCCATCCAAGTACTAACCATGCCCAATGCTGCTTAACTTCAGTGATCGGACGAGAACTGGTGCATTACAGCGTGGTATGACCGTTGGCAATAGTTTTAAGACTGCTGTAGCTATATATACTTAGAGAATTATTAAATAATTCTTAGATAAAATAAATTTTTTTATTGTCGTTTGCCTAATTTAAGTTCTCCAAACTCTTTCTTATAGAAATACATCAAAGCTAAAGTTTATAAAAAAAAAAAAATTCCGACTATTACAGAAGATATTTCTTTTTCACAGAAAATTCAATAAATGCAGCAAATATTTATAAAATTCTAGATAAAGAAAAGTAGCAACCCTCAACGATAGATAATTATATAAAAATCTAAATCTAGCCAACCTTATTATTTTTATGTACTTATTGTTAGTATTATGACATTACAAAAATCTCTCTTTATCATTTAATAATAATTGATATAAGCCGTTCAATATAAGCTATAAGTATATATTTATTTATCTTTCAAAATTGTAAATTACAAAATAAGATTATTTCTACATCTGCTCTATTGAACAAGATATTTTCTTCTTCTGTTATATTTTATTTTATATCTTTATAATTTTCATTATACATATTTTATATTTTTACTATATTTTATATTATATCGAAAGGTTTCAAAATGTGTTATATTTTGAGATATGACCCGGTAAAAAATGTATGTATAATTAATATATATAACAATATAAAATTATATAGAAATATATAAAATTCTGTATAAGCTATGTATAATTTTATATGTATATAATTATATAATAAGTCATATAAAATTATATATAATTATATATAGCTTATACAGAGTTTTATATATTTCTATATAATTTTATATCGTTATATATAAAAATATTATACATAAAAATTTTTTATCGGGGAGTTTTATATCAAACTGATTTTTCAGCAGAGTATTCTAAGCCTGTATGTGACACTATCCACTATCCACCCCATTTACTTTTATTACCGCGCTTTATCGGTTTACGATATCTTGCTATTACAAACTCCACATTTTTACGCGCTATCGTTAACGAAACCGTTCTTGCACACGAATTAAACGTTTTAATGCCGCACAAATTAATATAGATGTTTGTACGCCAATTAAGTTTCCGAAATTGCTAAAAAGGATGAAAGAAGGCTTTCGAGAATAGTCGTGCTCTCAAGAATTACATCGCACAATATCGAGTATTTTTCATTGAGAAAGAAAATCCAATATGTAGTTACATGTTCATTCCCGCGAGGTTATACAGTCTAATATAATTTTAATCAAATTCTCCTTCAAAAAAATGTTAAATAAAAATTACACCTCATCGATTATTTTGATTTCACCAGCTAGCACACAAATAAAAAAGTGAACGTGATTCAAAATTCTACCCACTGAATATATTTAAAAATTAATGTGATCGATCAGGTATAATCTATTTGCAATAATTATCAAAAAAATAATTTATAAAATTATAAATATTATCATTAAGTATAATTAATATTAAATAAATATTAAAAAGACATACAAAATATTGAATTTTTTTACTATAATAATTCTATTATAATCATTATACCTAACATATAATGTATTTTTCATTAAAATTATTATAAAAATTATTAATAAATAAATTTAATATTTATTTACTATTTTTCACATATATAAAAAAATATGTAAAAACATTTATATGACTTGATTATTGTACAAGCAACATGCTTAATTTCATTTTGAAACAATACAATAATGTCTCGTTCTGTAAACGTCGACACATTTTCTTATCTCGTATTACGCGGCTGATAGTAACAAAATATTTACATGACTAACTAAAGTGTTAACGACTCGGATTGATCAAAGATAACATTTGTCTTACTCAGGTGTGAATGTCTACCGGTGTTGATTTTCTTTCTATTGACATAAATCTGCTAAAAATAAAATTGTGTATCAAAAATTTATGCATTTTGATATTCATAACAATATTGTAATATATAAGTATCTATTTTAAAAAAAGATATATAAGATATATATATAAAATAAAATATATTTTCAGAATATCCAAAGAATTAAAAATATTCTAGTGACCGAGTTTAATTTAATAAAATTGTATTGTGTATAAAAATAAGGAAAGGAGGAACAATATATATATAAATTAAAAATAAGAAAAATTAACACTATATTTTATAACAATTATTATTTTTCCAATTAAATGTATAAGTTTCTATATTCTTTAATTCCTCTAGCTTGATAATTAATATGTAATTTTCAAAGAAATCCTAATTAAAAATCTTATTTACGAAAAATTTTGGGTTAAACATTTATGTATTATAGAAAAATTGTTTTCTTAATTATTATAAAAGAATTTTTTGTCAAGAAATTCAATTTTATTGATAATGTATGGTATGTATTTCGAGGAACACGTTCTTGTCAAGATCATAATTGTCACAAATATGTTAGAAACATTCATCCTTTTCTTTCATCACGTAGGATGACGTTTTCTAGCGGTATAGACACCAAATGCGTACAACTAATGCGTAGGTAGATTTGATATTTTCATAATACCCACGCGAACAAGAACGGCTTCTTTGCTAATATGGGTCGCCGAAACATTCACTTATGCAATCTGCATCTTTTGATCTTAATAATTAATTAAAACTTAGTCGATGATAATAGGCAAATGGAATTTTCCACACGCACACAATTCAATCTTCTATACGACTAATCATAATGCATAATGATCTTGTATACTAAAAGCACGAGTGAAGTAGACATGTAATATTATAATGTCAAACTATATGATCAATCGCTATCATTAAGTATAGTGAATTATCTGCAATGTTACCTGCATACTATTGCAAATTATTAAAAAAAAAACGTTCTTTATCAATCATGTATAACTCAATATTATTAAATATTATTAATTTATCTAGACGTTATTAAATACGTGCGCTTGGATTTATTAAATAATATTATTATGAATTATATATATATTAGGTATGTATTTTTATAAATTATTTTAATTTTTATTTATATACATTAATAACTTCAATATAAAGATTTAATTTAATTGTAAATATACATACATTTATATAGTACGTGTGTGTATGCAATATCTAAAAAATTTATAAAAATAATTGTAAAAAATAATTGTATTTTTTTGTGGAATAATAGTTTGATTGCTATATTTCGCAATTAATATTAAATTAATATATATATATATATATATATATATATATATACACATATAAATTAATATGTATTTAATTAATTAAATACATATTAATTTATATGTAAAAAATGCGTTCAAGGAAGCTGTATGTTGCCACAAGAAGTGATACACTTCTTAGAAATTTTACGTATCGCGAAAGATGATCGTCACAAAAGAAGAATCGGTCTTTCTATAGAAGCCGAGGCGTTTCGGTTGTTTATCATAGTAAAAAATAATTTACCTCTTATACACTAGTTATCTAATATAAGATATTTCTTAAAGATTTTCTTGAAATCTTCCATGTTTAATATTTTATTCAATATTCAATATTTAATCTTTAATACTTTTTGATAAATAAATCTATAGAAATGATATAAAATAAACAATTGCTCACTCACCGATACGTGCAATAGCGGAGTTGTAGTACACAGCACATTGATCTGAAAACAAAATATTCAAATTATGTATTACATATATGTGTGTCGAATATCTCATAAACAATACAGTTTAAAAAAAATGTTTTTATTTTGCTTACCTCACAGTTGCCCCGACGTCGCCCGATGCCTCCCCGGGCCTCCTCCTCCTCTCTTGGTCCTTCGTAGCACTCACGACACTCGCGAAAACATGAATAATTACGATTGTTCGACACTTTACGCGGTACTCCCGACACGCGAAACTTCACACGGCACTCCCGACACGCGAAACTTAACACGGCATTCCCGCCACGATGCGTGAATCGCACTGTGTATCACATGCTACCTGTAACAAATAAAATACATATACATATTAGAATAATCTTATTATTTTGCATTATAACATACACAATATAAATATAAATATGTAAGCTAAATATTTGATTAGCAAATTTTCGCTTTATTAATATTTTTTGACAGAAATCAGCTGATTAAAGCGTTAATTTGCTAATTAATTTTTAAAATAATAATATGTTATAAAAATTAATATGTTTTAAATAATATGTTATAATACTTTAAACTAGATTAATATTTTTGATAGTTATCAGCTGATTTCTGTCAAAAAATATTAATCGAGAATAAGATATTATAACATATTATTTACAACATATTACTATTTTAATTTTTTAACATATTATTATAACATACCTATTATTTTACCATATTATTTTAAAATTTAATTATTAAATTAAATCTTTAATCAACTAATTTCTGTAAAAAAATATTAATTGAGTTTAAACAAACTTTATATTATTTTTGAAAAAATATCATTTTTTTTAACATAAAACCGAAGAATGGCGCGCGCTTGTGTTGTTCTAATGTTTAAAAAATTGTTATGCAAAGAAATGTTGCTTTTTTTAATGCGTATATATTTTATTGTTTCACAGAAGAGTTTGATTCTTTTTAATTTTTTCTGTATTGAGAAAAAATGTTTATCCTAAAATATATTGTTTGTATACATAACTTTTTTCTGCAATAAAAAACTTCATTTATTTTGAATCGTTTTTATTGCCTGCTATATATGTATGCAATGTTATCATTTATACAAAATTTTTATTTTTTTATATAAAATACTTTAAACTTTAATTTCTGTTCACATTTTTAATATTTTTGGTCTCTACGATTTCTTTTGTTTTTCTCCTATGAATATCGGAAAAGGTTCTTTAATCTCTCTCTACTCTTTTTGTATTTATATTGACTTTTCTTATTTACTTTATTATATTGAAATAATTATGCATCTACATGTAATTGTATGTATAATACAAAATATATTACACATTATAAGAGAATACACATTTCCATATAAAGAAACACATCAACGTTTATATAATATATAAAAAATTCTTTTACTTTTTTATTCAATTGATTAATTTTATACCGTGCAAAACAAAATTTTTTTCTTAAATACAAATATTAATAATAAGTTCTTATTAATTTCATACATAAATAACTTTAACGATAACAAAAAGCAATACAATATTTTTTCGTTACAAGAGATCATTCGATTGCTATCTTCTAACGATGTCTAGGGGACTTGTTTGTCTTCCAGAAACAATCCCATAAATCTCTACAATTTGTCTGCACAAAAATGAAATATAGATGAAAACGAAAGAGATGAAGATAATATTTCATGAAGTTTTATTAAGTATATTTCGACTTTCGGCATCACACAAATAAGATTTGAGCTCGTTCTGTCGAGAAATATAGGAATAACTCGTTATCTTATAAAATGGAGTAAAAATCTTTCTTGTAACAAAAAAATATTATATCTTGATGATAGATGCGTAATCTTGAAAGTCCATAGTACTTTAACATTCACCAGTGCACGATGATAGCAGTTGTATACATATTCAATTCAGACAACGACTTGTATTATCATTATTATATATACATATAATATATTAGTCACAAACCTAGTATTCTAATCTTCTACTGATGAAAAATATATTGAAATTCAAATGATATTGATTGTGAAACAAAAATACGATTCTTGATTAAATGCATCGTTTAAAATATTAGGCATATTTATGTATATTGTATTGTATATATATCATCTTTAATGAAAAATCAAAGAAATAAATTTTTCAAATCAAATAATTTTTATACAAAATATATATACTCTAAATACATTATTCTTCCTACTGCCTTTTTTATTTTTTATTAATCCTATCATCTTCATTAATGCGCCTATGTGTGATCTTATTATATTAAAAAAAAATTTTTATTTAAATATATATATACCTCTATTGTAATTTTCTTACAATTGTCATTCATACATATCAAAATACATATATGTATGCGCACCAACACTCAAATAAAATGCAAGCATAATGTGCACTTTATTATATAATATTTTTAATATTAAAAATAAGAATAAAATTTTGTACATAATTTTTTGCTCCGAATTGGCACAATTTTCTGATATTATCTCTCTAGGTAGGAGAAGCATATTTAAATTAATATGAATAATAAAGTACATTAAAGCTAGTAAAATATACATTAAACATAAAAAATAAACATATACATACATATAAAAACGTAACACTTCTTTGCAGAACAATTTTTTTTAGACAGTCACGTAGACTTTTGTCAAAAAGATAATTTTTTAATGGTTATATTACTTTTTTCTTTAGCACACACACGCAAGGATTATCATGTTTTATCATAATTAAAAAAGATTTATTAAGAATTTTTATAATATATATAATTATAAAATGTTTCATTTTAATATGTGTTTATTTTTATGTAATAAATCATTTTAATCAATTAATTAATTACTAATCAGCAAAGGAAATTAAAATATATAAAATATTAGAATATTAAATAAATATATAAAACATAAAAAAATAACGTATTTCTCAAAAATTTTTATGACACATCACAAATATAATAACAATAATTATTATGTATAATAATTGTAATAATAATTATGTGTATGTGTAACCGGATTAAATTATATAACGGATTTCCTCCGACTTGCTCCAATTTAAATTTGAAACTTCCGTGTACAAAATGTAATATATAGAAATTCCAATTAAATATCGCACAATTAAAGATATCTGTAAATAGCAGAAAAGTTTCGCTTTTATTTTCTCCGCCTCTCGCGACTTATTTTAAATCCGCAGTTTGATCTGGACCGCGCTTTGCACACAAAAATGATAACGCACTCACCTGCGCAATCGCTGCACTTTCTCCCGCGAAGAGACCCGGAAGAAAAATCTCGGCAATAACGGAGCGCCCACGTGTACCTAAGCTGCTCCACCTTGGAAACTCCGAGATAAGTCAAAGCACACAAAACGCGACACACGCGTACTTGACTATCAGCGAACGCGGCTACTTATCGGCGCCGAAATGTACACGCAAAAAGAAAAAGAAGCGAAAACCAATAATGACACATAACACCTGTTGCGCGATCATGACAGACTGAAGGGGGCCACTAAATTCGCCATACTGAAGATATCGCATCTCGCGAGAATCGCATTCGACGCGCCATCTCGCGTCGATTGTCCGATACTAAGTGTGTTCCTAATATTGGCGAAAAATTACGGAACACATTCGCGTAATTTTTTTTCTTTCACGCAAACGGAAAATAATAAATATTTTATTATATTTATAACCTTGTATTTAATTTTCTAAAATTGCTGATTATATTTTAGTATAATAGATAATATATATAATCAATTAATTGAAAATAATTAAAGTAATATACACATGATAAAACATTTGTATTAAAAACGTAATAAAAATGTATTACATATATAATAATAAACGTACATATATATTAAAATGAAACATTCTATAATTTTATATTATAAAAATTAATTATACTAATAAAATTAATTTTTTTAGTTATGATAAAATATTTTATTTCTGCGTGTGCTAAAGAAAAGCGTGTAATATATAACCGTAAAAAAATTTTTGACAAAAAAAAAATTGTTCTATAAATATTGCGCATATTTTATATACTTAATTAAATTTAATGCATATTTTATTAGTTTTAATGTATGTTATTATTTATATTTATTTAAATCAGCTTTTTCTACCTAATTGAAAAATCCCAGGTACTATTTCCGGATTCACTTGACAGAAAAATTTACCCACCAAGACTGATGGCCTTGGATAGTTGCTTGGCATGAAGAATAGAGATAAGGAGGCCGAACTAGCATTGAGGAATTATCGAAATGTGCGACCAAATGTCGAGCCTAATTGTAGTTTATTAATGCTCCGCAAGGTTGCGCTTTTGCCTCACGGGACTCACACGTACACGGTGGACTTTTGTGTTAGTCAGTCTCTATCCTTCTTGCTCTACATCCTGCAATCTCTCCTCTTTCTCAAACTAACGAGCATCTTGTGAGTGCAATGCCATCTATAGGTATCTATAGGTACTACTATCGGGCCTCGGTTTTGGTCGCACATCCCAAACACATAGTTCGGCCTCCTTATCTCTATTCTTCCTGTTGCTTGGTCAAGAGGGCGCAGTCTATGCCTGACTATAGCGACTATATCTATATTTCTACGTAAATGTAGTCAGACACGGTAGCACAGTGTATATAACCGCGTGTAGTGCAACAGAACGATATTAAAGTAAAATCATCCGGAAAGAAGATGGTGGTGACAGTGGCTTCTGTACGACAACAACTCACTAATCTGGCGCATTCCGGCGGTTCCCACAAAGATCAGGCCGAGAAGTGAGTTCCGTAGAAATGTAGACCGATTCTCTCCCGTTCGCGAATAAACTTTACTTCTGTGTTTAGATATCGTTCGACTTTGGACATGATATTGTTGTCTTCCGGGGAAGAACTAGTCGATGCCTTGAAGACGTTTATCGAAGCAAGTACGTTATTTTTATCCCACTGCTGGTGTATCTTGAGCAAAGCGTTGAACAAATCTTGGAAATGACTGTAAGGTCTTCTCGAAGTTTCGACAAAAACCGCGCTGAATTTTCCTATAGATAGGTTATAAAAAAGATTTTTTTATATATTTTCTCCAAGGTATTCTGTGTGCATGTGTTTCTAGGTATGCAGAATAGCTATTATCTAATCGATTTTCATAGTATTATGTAGTTTGATGAATTGAATGCGAAAGTGATAATTAAAATTATCGCTCGATTCTACGAAAGTAATAGTCGTTAAAATTCAATTATTTTAATTACATCTACTAAAATACATGTATATATACAATTTCATTGAAATGACTTAATGGCTAATCCACATAATTATCTGTATCTATAATAGAGCTCTAATGACATATTGATTATGATAAATTTGACATTAAATTAACATTTTTGTGTTATATATATATATGTAACTAATTTTCTCTAACATATATAACTACAATGAAAGAAAATATAATTCGACATTACGATGCAAATATTTGACATGTTATATCTTTTTTATGTATATATATTCCAAGATTATAGAGAAACAATATATTTAGATAAACTTTTATTCTAGTTGTGAACGAAAATGTGAGTTTGGTGATTTCAAGGCAAGTTTTGACTGATGTCAGCAGCCGTTTATTATTTTTACCCGATGAGATATCAAAAGCTGTTTCGCATTACACACTAGATAAGGTAAATAGTTATTATTCTACTGATAATAAAATAATGATGAGAAAATAAACATATAATTTAAATATTACATAGAAAACATATTTCTCTCTTTTAATTAAAAAACTTTACATGTATACGCAGGTTCAGCCACGCGTGATTTCCTTCGAAGAACAAGTAGCTAGCATAAGGCAACATTTAGCTGATATTTATGAACGTAATCAGAATTGGCGAGAAGCCGCAAACGTTTTAGTCGGCATACCATTGGAAACAGGACAAAAGTAACGTAACATTTAGCAATGAAGATCTGCAATTGTTTATACATTTATACATATTCGTCACACTGATGAAATTAATTCGTTTCAGGCAATATACTATCGATTACAAACTCGAGACTTATCTTAAAATTGCAAGATTATATTTAGAGGATGACGATCCAGTTCAAGCCGAAGCGTTTATCAACCGAGCATCACTTTTGCAGGTGATTTCTGTTGTTCTTCTTGTAAATTTACTTACACAAGTGTAACAATTATTTCATTCCTTCCGTATGTCCATATAGGCGGAGTCTAAAAATGAACAATTACAAATCTATTATAAAGTCTGCTACGCAAGAGTACTAGATTATAGAAGAAAGTTCATAGAAGCAGCTCAGAGATACAATGAACTGTCATATAGATCTATTATTCATGAAGACGAACGCATGACAGCCCTTAGAAACGCATTGATTTGCACAGTATTAGCTTCCGCAGGTGAGCGATTCATTAAAATTAATTAATTGAACGTGAAATATTTTATTTCTCCCAACTCTCGTTTACATCATACTTATTATTACAGGACAACAGAGAAGTCGAATGTTGGCCACTCTATTCAAGGACGAACGTTGCCAGCAACTTCCGGCTTATTCGATCCTTGAGAAAATGTATCTGGATCGCATCATTCGGCGTTCAGAGTTGCAAGAATTCGAAGCGTTATTGCAACCTCATCAGAAAGCGTGCACCATCGATGGATTAGGCTCCACCATACTCGATCGAGCTGTCATTGAGCATAATTTATTGTCAGCTAGTAAACTCTACAACAACATTTCGTTCGAAGAATTGGGCGCATTGTTGGATATCCCACCCACTAAAGCGGAAAAGATCGCCAGCCAAATGATCACCGAGAGCAGAATGAACGGATATATCGATCAAATAGATTCCATAGTACATTTTGAAAGTGAGTTGCCTGTTGAATCTTATCTAGGTATTAAATATATTCTTCGCGTGATTTAAGAGTCACTACATCTTTCTCGTTTTATTTTTTTCTGCACAGCGCGCGAAACCTTACCAACGTGGGACAAGCAAATACAATCGCTGTGTTACCAAGTAAATCAAATAATCGAAAAGATAGCTCAAACCGAACCGGAATGGATCGCGAAAGCGATGGACGATCAGATGGTGCATTAATATAGGATTTCTTTAATACGGAGGATATCATAATCGTCGCGCGAGAGTACGGGAATTTCATTTATAATAATAATTGTATATTATAACAACAGAGAATCAGAGCCAAAATAATAATCATTTATAATTAATAGCTCATTTTTCAAACGCAAATACTGTCCGATATGCACATCGTTCATTGTATTTATTTTCTACGAATACAACATCTTTCGTCGAATTTTTCAGAAAGATACCCGCATTGTTTTTTAAAGCATTCATAGGTAAATTATATGTTTAAGATATCTTAAATGCTGCATTCTTAAAACTTTATGATCAGGTTCTAGTATTTCGTATAACACTTATTATTAAAAATGGAACTAATAAAATATGAATAAAATTTATCATACACAACACAAATAAATGTAAGTTTATTTAAAGGAAACGTTTAAAAAAAAAATCATTCGTTTGCAGTCAACTCAGATAAAATCATTGTATATGATAAAAAAATAATGTAAATTCTTGTAAATAAATCACATTTACATTTCGTACAATGTTCTTTACTAAACACACAACTAATTGATAACGAATAATTGTTGAGAAGAAAAAAGCTACATATATATATTTTTATTTCATAATTATTATTTCCTATATGTATAAAATAAAATAGTGGAATTACAAGTAACTATGCGGTTATTCTGTCATTTGAATATATGATCATTTCTTATCACATTGTGCGACAGAACAATCTTATAAGAAGAAATATGGTTTGGTAATATCTAAGACAAACATCGTAATTTAACCAAAGTGGCAGTATTCCCCTTTATATACGAGAAACAATCGTTTCTTTCTTGCAATAGGAGAATGACCTGAATAATTTCTAACAATTATAATCTGCACATGTTATACATATATAATTGCATTATTATTTATATGAAAATTAGAAGGCATCATATATTTTTATATAAGTGACAGTACTAAATAAAAAAAAATGCATATACATTTACTATCAATCACATTGTGTTAACTCTATGTGTGATTGCATTTAAATATGCATGTTATATATTCTAAAATCTGGTACTATCTCTAACAAAAGATAAAATTTATACTCTGCAGTGATAAATAATTGATACTTGGCTGAAATGACATATCATACCAAAGATATTTTTTATTGCATTTTTTAAGTTTATAGTATTGGTGAATAAATCAATATTCTATATACTATTGATTTAATATATGAAAGGATAGCAACATTCTCAATATAATATGACTATTTATATGAACATCTATTATAAAACAAAAATTTTAGAGTTTATTACCGGGATTTTCCAAACCATGTCAGCATGTACGAGTAAAAATAAGAAAAAATATTATCTATATTTGTTATAATTGTGTAATTAGCTATAATCTATAATTATTTTGTTAAAAAATAACATATACATATAAGAGAACCCATAATTGCTCCATTATAAAAAGTTACAACTAAAATATGTGGCTTTAAAGAAATAACCCAATTTCCTTTTTATTAATTTATAGAGAATAGAGAAATATCATCGACGATATTTAATATATATTTAATATATATATTAATTTATTAATATATATTAATATGTAGTAGTGTGTGTATATATGTATATATATACATGCATATATATATATTTTTTTTTTAATATATATTATTTTATTTATATATATATAATTTTTAATATATATATTATTATTTTATTATATATATACACACTATTTAAAATATATTATTTAATATATATTATTATGTATATATATAATTAAATATTTATGTATTAATATGTGTTATGTGTTAATATATATGTATTTAATATATATTAATCTGTTTATACAAATTGCATTTACTATTCGAAATAAAATTAAAAGTCATTCACGTAACTTCTATTGTTCAATTATTATCCATTGTTCAATTTCAAACTATCGACCATAATAAAAGCGACACAGAATTTGTACGATAATAAATTTCATTCCTATTTGTCTTATATTGACATAAACGACCAACATTTTATGTTTTTACTGAAAGAATAATAATGAACAATTAATATAATTATATTTATTATCTTGCATAAACAGATTAGATAAATATCATATATTGATTTTACTTCTATTAATTATATATAATGTATAAAAACAAGCCATTATATCATTTTTATTTTATTTTTTTTATTTCATATTTTTGTTAAAACTTTTGAATAAAGCATATAGGCCTCTCTTCTCTTCATGTTTATTTTTTCTTCTTTTACTCGTAAAATGTATTAGCTGAAAAATCCTGGTATACCTTGTACATGTACACATACATACATATGTACATACATATACGAGAGTAAGTCAAAAAGTAAAGGGACAAATAAAGAAAAACACATTTATTTTAACCTATGTGGAAAATTTACATATTATTTTTCGACATAATCCCCACCAACATACGATACATTTGATCCACTACTTAATAAGCTTCTGTATTTCATCCTAGAAGAAAGATTTGGGTTGGATGCGTAGCCAGTTATGCACCACTGCAATGACCTTCCCATCCGAACAAAAATGTTTTCCTCGTAGTGCTTCTTTTAATAAACCGAAAAGATGAAAAGATGAAAAGATGAAAAGAAAAAAGAAAAGAAATACTACGAGAAAAAAAATTTTCTTTGGATGAGAAGGTCATTGCAGTGGTGCATAACTGGCTACGCATCCAACCCAAATTCCTCTTTCTTCCAGGATGAAATACAGAAGCTTATTAAGTAGTGGATCAAATGTATCGATGTTGGTGTGGATTATGTCGAAAAATGATATGTAAATTTTCCACATAGGTTAAAATAAATGTGTTTTTCTTTATTTGTCCCTTTACTCTTTGATTTACCCTCGTATATGTATGTACATATGTATGTATATGTACATATGTATGTATGTGTACATGTAAGTCCCTCATACATACATATAATGAAGAGAAGTCAAAAAAGTATAAGGTTCTCAACTAATTAATTTTTTTAATATTTTATTTTTACAAAAGTGCTTATATATCTCATAAAGATACATCTTTAAATTACTTTTCAATACAGTCCCCTTCTTTATTAAGGCACTTGTCTAGATAGAAGATCCATAAACCAAAATTCCGTCAATCTTCCATTTCCTTTTACATTCTTTGCATTTTATATAAAAATGATGGCTTCGTGCATGCTGCCACTTTCACATTTTAGACAAATACCTTAATAAAAAATATTGAATAGTGTGAAAATGTGTATCTTTATGAGATATATAAGCACTTTTGTCAAAATAAAATATTAAGAATATTAATTAGTCGAAAACTTTACGTACTAACTTTTTTTTTAACCTCATACATACATATATACATATATATATATATATATATATATATATGTTTATATGTATATATAATTCTTTATACGAATATATTTCTTATATCTTCTATTTTGTGTTTTTATCAAAATGAGATGATGTTTGTTAAAATGAGATGATTTTTTTCCTACTATTGCATTAATTCTCTTTTTATGCAATTTCGATACTGACAATCTGTAAACGTTTATATTTCGGAAACTATGAATTGAATTGAAAAATATTTTTTTAAAGGACTTCAAGGGGTACATTGAAATATGTAGGAGAAAATTTGCTAGATGGAGGTGTCAAGAAAATTTAGAAATAAAAATTTTTTAAATAAAATTATTTTGCATAATAAAATTTAAGTGTTAAATTTTAAGAAAAAAATATAAGGTACTCAAATGCTGAATTGAGCGCTTGAAATTGAACATCTCGAGAACTTAGTTTCAAGATGTAAAAGTATCCTAATATTTTTTTTTTATTCAATGCTCTATCAAATTTTACAAAAAAAGTATAAAAAATTTACAAAAAACTATAATAAAAATTTTATAAAAAAAAGTAATTTCATTAAAAAAAATACACTTATCATCAAATTTCCCTTAAAGTTTTCATTTATATATAGCAAATTTCCTCTTACATGTCTCCCTCGAAATCCTTCAATCTTCCAAAAGAACGTTTTACAATTCATAGTTTGCGAAATACAAATATTTATAGATTAAAAAATTGATTACCCTGATATATTATCGCGACCTTTATGTCTTTATGAAAAGGATGATTTAAGGAACTAACAAGCTGCGCATGTAAAGTATTGTAGGGACTAAATAGAATTAGCAGTACAAACTTGTCTGATCTGCGTAATTGTGACTTTATATTGTTCATCGACCAAATATATCGTTTGCTTACGATAATTATGTATAATATAATCTAATATTTTCATCAACTAATCTGAAATAATGCATGATATTTTGCGGCATCTATTTATAAGAATCAACCTATCTATACGTACAAGTAATACTTTATTCGAAGCATACTGTTACGCCAATTTTGACACAACGGTCACGAAATATTTATTTATATGGGATAAATTTTTTTGCTGTTTCGTAATAAGAATTACTTTGTAATGATACGTATTTAAGCTTGAAGGTCTAATGCGACACCGTATTTGTGGCCACCAGATCCAAAGTTTTTTCCATCAATGTTTGTAGAAAGTGTCAAGGTTACACCTGTAAACAGATATTCAGTTATTTAGCAATATATTAATACATATATATTTCTTTATATGTAAAAAAAAAATTTATTTAATAACTATAGAGATTGTTACATTATAGGAAGAAGGGCAGTAAAATGGAAGATATTATGTTTTTATTCTGTAAAAGATTATTCTCTATTTAATGTGAATATACGAGTTACTAATAGATTCACCAATAGAGGAACAAACAATATATGCTTATAATGTGTTTACTTTCTTTCATTCTCTACAAATGACATGGCAAATATATGAATTTATATTTGCAATTTTGGATAAAATAAAATTTTTAACAAAATTAAAAATTTAATAAAATTTAACAAAAATTCTCACACATTACGCTTTACAAACCAAAAAATTCAAATTATATTGTTCCTTTTTTTATCACTTTAGTGCAAAAACTTAAAAAAATTATTACTCACCATCCCGCAACTTATGTTGATATCCCAAACCTATTTGAAGATTAGAATTCACTTTGGCTCTAATGCTAGCATCATTGTCAAGGTTATACTTTGCTCCAATGCCAAAATGTGTTACGTTATTACTGGAATTCCATGCCAAATTAATCGCTCCCTCTAAGCCTGGTTTTATCTTTTGATAAATGGAGCTACTGAAATCCTGGCCATTATCCCTAAAAATATTATAGTGTTTTAAATATTCTCTACATAAATGTCGCTCAAGAATTGTCTCGTGACATTGCATATTCTTATCTCATTATTGCAAATTATATTTACACAGCAGTATGAAGAGCAAAGTCTGAAGCAGTAAGTCCAAGAGCAAAGTTGTTCCTTGTAAGTTTGTTTCTTTGTGTGTCAAACGCTATTTGACAGCCACCGAGCCAGCCTGTAAAATAATATAAATACAATGATACATAAATCTATAAACACTCTCACACGATACAAATTCTTAACATCTGTTATATATCATAAGCTTACTTTTGTATACATTATAGGACATTCCACATGATCAGAACGGGAAAATATATTTTTGGGACAAAGAGAGGAATGGCACATATGTAGAAGAATTAAAGATCTAAATTAAAAGTATTTTCTTTTTCAACAATTTTGCATGAAAATAATATGAAGATAATTTTGTCAATTTTTTTTTCTTTCAAAATATATTGAAATAAATTTGTAAATATTCTACTTTGTATTATCTTGCATGCACATATAATGCAATCTGCATATGTTCAACGTTTTTTAGCAAAAATAAACTTTATGACAAAAGATTAAAACTTGTAGAGCTATTATTTAATCCATATAAACTCAGAGGAGAATCTTTGATATATTTTACTAATCTATATTATCAAATGCAAATAATAAAATGTTATTTATTTCAATGTATTTTGCAAGAAAAAATTTGTACAATTTCTCGTTTCTGTAATTCAATATGACATCAATGAGAAACCAAAAACACCATAAGAGATGTATCTAACATTTTTTACCTTGATAACCCGCGACAGCTGAAGCGTTAATTAGAGGTCCAGCAGACAGACTAAGATCAAAATCAGAATTTATAGACACGTTCTCGTGCTTGTAGGTCGTCTTCAATTTTCCAGTTTTGGAGCTATAAAGATGCGAAACAAAGAAAAATTGTAAATGTTATGAAAAATTACATAAAGCAATTAAATTCTTATACTACATGACAAAATATCTCACCCAGTTTGTGGGGAGAAGGTACAGCTGTAACCAACGGTGAGACCATTGACCAATTTATTAGCAATGGAGATATCAGTCGCAAGGGTATTGTCGGTGTTCCACTTCTCGCTGAACGTTAATCCGTATTCCTTGAGCTTGTACTTGGTTTCCAAGTTACCAAACACCTTTCCAGTATCCTGATTGGATACACCGCCGCAGCAGAACTCCACGTCAGAATTGGTCGTAGTTTTTACATCCAGTTTAAAGAGACCAAAGTGGTAGCCTTGACCAAAAACATCACGGGCGCTCTTTCCCAGATCGTTATACGTTGGGGGAGACATGTTCTGCAATGAAAATCTTCAATTAATGATTCATTATCGTTTCATCAATGCGAATAAATATAGCTCGAAGCAGATCAAAGAGGCGCATAACAATACTCTATAATAAGACAGCGGCTAAATTTAATTCAAGATACATGCCAGCAATTGCACGCTGTCTCTATTGATAATTATGCACACGATACTAATCAGGCACAGGTGTACATTAACCCGAATGACTTCGAACAAGATAATTAAAAAGAGTGCGATTTAACAAAAATCTAACGTATATATAAAACTGTAAATTTATAAAAATCTCGATAAAAAGGCGTGACTGAAAAAATGACAAGTCAGCTGTCACGAAGAGCCTAATGCAAACAAATCATCCGCGATGGTGAAATTCCAATCGTTCTTATCGCGATGTACGCTAAGACAAACGAAATAGTATTGACCTGTCCCCCGCTAAGGTATTACATAAGGCATACAGTTTGAACGAGTTATGTCGCGACTATTTGAGATTCTGACTGAGAAAAGTTGCTCTATACGTCGCGCCTTACGTCAAAAAAAGAACCCAGCTCTTTTTCTTGCAACGCACAGCGCTTTTCGAGAAAATATTACAAAATTTGGGCGACTCGGGGGATCCGATCGGTCAGATCAGACGACAGACGACATTGCGAAATCGCGATCCCGAGCCGGTTTATCATAAGAAGCTCGCCACCCTCGTATTTCGACGAATTTAACTCGGATTCGACGATTCTCGCGAAACGCGAGGTATCTCGCTCGAGATAAACGTCAACGATAAATTACTTACAGTCTTATACGTTAGTGGACACGAGACGAAAAGATGCGTGACTCCTCGAGACGCAGAGACGTGGGAAGCGACGACGGAGATCAGGCGAGAGAGAGAGAGAGGAGAGAGGGAGAGAGAGAGAGTGAGTGAGAGAGAGCGGAAAGAGTCGTCGCGACCCCAGGGACGTAGGCGCGCATGCGCGGAAAAATGGTGCTATTTCTGCGCAACTGAAGCGGCACAACAGACGCTTCTCATCGCGCTTTGGATTCAAAGAATTTGAATCGCGCGATACTGTATTGTGTATTCGAACATTTCGAAGTCGAAATGCTCGCTCAGGCTCCTCGAAAGTCGGACGAACTGTTTATTAGATGGCAGAATTCGAATTATTTCGAAGATGTTTCGTTATCAAGGTGAAAATTCGTTGGTAAACACAGAGTAAGCGACTTTTGATATCAAACTTTTTTTTCAATCCTTAATATATGTATATATGCATATTTCGATTGCTCTCAAATATGTTCGATATTCTTAATTTACAATTTAATTATCCGAGAAAAGACTGCCCATATATAATTGAAATTGTCATATAACCTCTACAGCCTTGGCCAAAAATATGAAGCGTCTATTTCTTTTGCAAAATAACAATTAAACAAAATAAGTTGTGAAATAAAATAAATAATTGTCAATGTTAAATTTCTTAAAATAAACGTTAACTTTTTTACATCTTTTTTTATTTCACAACTCTATTTTGCTTAATTGTTATTTGTAATTATTGATGAGTGCTTATATTTATACTTTTGACCAAGAGGCTATACATATATATATGTGTGTACATATATAATATATACTTCGAAAAAATATGTATAATTATAAATAAAATATATCCGTATATGTACAAGAAAAATATAACTGAAAAAATAATAAAAATATAAATATCGTTTTTTTTATAAAAAATAAAATTTGAGGAAGTAAGAAAACATTGTTTATAATTCATTATTATTATATATAAAATATATAGGTAATTTTTTTCTCGAATATCTGACGATCTAAATTTCACTTTTTCTAAAAAAATTATTTTTCTGATATATAAACGGATAGATAATATATAAGAGAAAGAGAACAATATATAAATATTTTACATATAAATTTTATATTTTTATGTACGATTATATATGAATAATATTTTTTTAGATGCGATGAAGATGAATATAAATAAGATAGCTGTAATCACAGAGAATCATCTTGCAATTAAAACGTTAATAGAACAACAAGGGAGAATGTATGACATTATAGTTGCATATAATTATGACGGAGAATGGTGGGAGCTTTTGGATCTTTCCGTATACGCGTTTAGAGTTCCAAAAATACATCTGCAACATGGTCAACACGACGACGAAGAACGTCCTGATCACAACGTATCCGAAGCCGGTACAAATCACGTCTGGTATAATTCAACTTATGCCATTGGCGGGGCATTTGCGATATTTTTGATATTTTTAATAAGCTGAAGATATAAAGCGCGCAATAAGCTCGAGCTTCGGCTCAGTCCAGGAACAAGCCTTCAATAATCAGTATCGTCATCGTTTATTGACGAGGAATAGAAAAAAATATTTGAGAAGAGTGTTTTTGCAATTGAACATGTCGCAAAAATCGGTATGTCATCGATAATTTTAATTGTATATAAATTCAAACTCTATAAATTTAATTATTATATATATATTCGCGAGCGAGAAAATTCGAGAGATTCGCTTCGAGTAATTTCCTTAAATGGCTTAAACTATTCGAATCCCGAATATATTTCAGGAAGACGACGTATCTGCAGAAGGAGCTACGTCACGAGCATACAAGATACTTCAGAATGATCAAGTTGGTAGGTGAGTGGAGCTGATAAATTATTCAAAATCAATACGGAAGCAGAAATTTACAAGCAATACCTATAGAAGAAATAAAAATTTTTAATGAAATTGCATTAATGCACTTAATAAGTATTACAAGTTTATAACACAAAAGTTATAATTAAAATTAAATCATTGATATATGCAATTCATGCAGTAATAAAATTGAAAAGTAGTTTAAACTTTAATATACGTATATATAGAATATATAGAATTGCAATCAACAAAAATAATTTTAAAAAGGAATAAATTTACAGCATACTAAAAGCCATTCAATATATAAGTTAAACATTTATATTAAATGTTATAATTAGTAAATATATTATAAATGATTAAGTAAAATAGATCGAGACACGTAAGTCACAGTGAAATTGTTAAATAGTAATTATATTAGTAAATATAAATATTGATATAATTATAAATAATTAATAAATATATTATTATAAACACTATAAAGCAAAATAGATTGAGATATATAAATCACAGTGAAAGTGCATCAATGTGCCAAGAAATGATTATTTTTGGCGATCGAAAAAAGATGTTTTATAACTGTTTTCTAATTAGAGCATTTATTTGAACGAAAAATTCTTTCTCAGGTACATGGTCGCGAGTAGAGAATTGCAGGCCGGCGAGGAAATCGTGACGGAAGTACCTTTTGTTGTCGGACCGAAGGCGTGCACTTTTCCCTTGTGTCTCTCTTGCTACACACCTTGGCCGCCTAGCCCGGATGACAAACCGCTCTGCTCCAAGTGTAAATGGCCCATTTGCAATCAAGAGTGCGAGAACTCTCCGCAACATAAAGATTACGAGTGTCCAGTGAGTGCGACAATTTTTTTAAAGACCTTGCTTTCAATAAATTCTGTGAGATTAGCTGATCTCTGACATGTGTATTTTTAATATATAAAAGTGAAGATTACACATTACAAAAAGTTTAAAAATATAATTTTAAAATATAAGTTTGATATGATAAATTTAATTATCGATAAATTAATTTATTAATAAATTTAATATTAATTATTAATTATTTAATATTAATTTATTAATAAATTTAACATATATTATCTTCTCTTTATATTTACAAAATTGGATGTAATCATTGCATCCATTTTTTTTTCATAAATATATATAGACTTAAGATGCTTTGGAATAATTATGAATGTTTGTAATTATGAATGTTTCACCTCCTAAATTGTGTTTTTACGTTATCTAAAAATCAAACGCTATCTAAAAATCCTATTCTTCGATAGGTGTTTATGCAAGCGAATGAAAAGTTTAATGTGGACGCGCTGTTGGATGGGAACGATGGTGTTCCGCAATTAGAGTGCATAACGCCGTTAAGACTCCTGTTGGAGTCGGAGAGGAACGTCGAGAGGTGGAACGAGGAAGTGAAGGACATGGAGGCGCATAACAAGATAAGGTGTGAAAAAACGCAGTGGAAATCGGATCACGTCAACATCGTGGATTATTTGAGGAAACAACTCAAGCTCGATAGGTATATATATTAATATATATTTATTATATTATATTTTATATTTTATTATATTATATTTTATATTTTATTATATTATATATTTTATATATTATATTTTATATATTTTATATAATATATAATTATATAATATAATATATTATAATATAATATATTTTAATATATTTTATATATAATTTATATTTTAATATATTATAATATAATATAATATAATATAATATAATATATTTTATATATTATATTATATTTATTATATTATATATTATTATATATTATATTTATTATATTATATATTGCATGAACATACAATTATTCGACGTGAAACCTCAAAGAGAATTATATTCTCGGCAGATTCTCGGAAGAACGCATACAAACAGCCTGCGGGATTTTGGACATTAACACCTTCGAAGTTCGAACGACGAAGGGATTCAGCGCCCGAGGTCTTTATCCAATAGTAGCTATGATGAATCATTCGTGCGTCTCAAACACGTCTCACAGTATATCGCCGATCGATTACAGGTAATTCGATTCCTAGTGATCGTTTTACTTGAGATAAAAATATAAAACTTATTGTGTTATACATTGCAAGTAGCGATAAAATATTTTTAAAAAATCATTAAGCTAAGGCTCTCATCTGTCAAACACAAATAAAATTTTTTCAAGCTAATATAGAACTAGATGGTCTGTCAAAAATCATTAATTTTTCTTTTAAATTGAATTGTGCACAGAACACATATTTATATTTATATATTATATATATTTTTTATATATTTATATATTTATATTTATATATTTATATTTTCCTTGATGCGATATCAAGTAATTAAATTTTCAATTTAAGAAGAAGAGCAGTCATTGATGCGCTGATGACTTTGCTTATATTTTTCTAGTCTATGCTTCTTTAAGAGAGTCCCGGGGATTAAAAAAATAAAAATCTCAAATTGAAATCTAAAACTACTTGGTATCGCATCAAGGAAAATATGTTCTGCACAATGATTCAATTTAAAAGAAAAGTTGATTTTCCATCCGTGTCTAGCTTTTACTTAGTCAGGGAAATTTAAAAATGTTTTCTAATTAAGCGATATATTTTAACGCACTATTTCTCAGCACAACTATCTTCTCATTTGATTATTATGCTCACATGTTCCTTCCTCAATTAATTCGTACACTGTGCACGATCCCCAGGAAATCTCACGAGGTTTATTATGCTGATGAGGATACGCTCGTGTATTATATATATGAAAGCAGTAATTATAATAATATACTCGATTTTTGCGCGCCTATCAGGATACGACTGCGTACCACGCTTAAGGTTTCTACGAGTGGTGAACTTTACGGAAGCTACACGCACTCATTACTGCCGACATTGCTAAGAAGGGAACACTTACTCCAGAGCAAGCATTTTGCGTGCGCGTGCCTGCGATGTTCGGATCCCACAGAATTGGGCACCCATATGTCCTCTCTTAAGTGCAACAAATGCGACAACGGAATTATCTTGCCATTGGATTCTCTAGGTATCGTTATATATATTAAATATATATATATTAAAAAAAGAAAATATATATATACAAAATGCTTCTTATATTTTATCTTTTATTTTTAAGTTATAATGATCAAGCATAAATTAAAGATTGAAAGCTATTTCAATTTTGAAAATTCTGCTCTAGATATGTAATCGTGTGCGTATAACGATCAATATATTTATTCCCGAATAAACAAAACTAAATAAAAATTGACACAAAATTCTTTCTCGCGTAATTGTAGCGTTAAAAATTAAATTCATCGAGATTGTATCGATTTTCTTGACTGGAATATAACGTTCTCTATGTTAAAGCGGCTTCAAATTTATTAAGAATATAAAATAGTGATTATATAATATATAGAATATGATATCTTCTAGATTCAGAAAGTACATGGAACTGTACGCATTGTGAATTTTCCACAAACGGACAAGCGGTGCGAAAAGTTCTCCGGATTATTCAAGCGGAAGTAGACGCCGCTGAAGCTATCAGTGGAGCTGACGGAGCCGATGCGATTCACCAAAGAGAGACCGTTATGAAAAAATATCGATCTGTCTTACATCCTCGTCACGCCTTTCTTACGATGTTAAGGTATTATAAAGTTATTGTAATTAAAAAATATAATTCTAATAATAATCTTGAATCAATTTTACTCGGGACGACCGGTTTTTTTATCTTTAATCAAACGGTGAACTTATTTTAATGTTGTTTCACTAAATCATCAAAATTTGTACTGAGATTTTAATAATATATTAACGAATGATTTATTAGATATGTATATTTTGATTATAAATATACTAATCTATATATCATATATATATACATAATTATTATATAAAATATGTACATATTTTCTTTTATATAATTTATATGTACAGAAAAAATAATAAATAGAATACTTTTCGCCTCATTTTTTAAAAAAAGTAAATCTTGAAAAAGTGAGAGAAAATTGTCCATATAATTATATATAAATTTATATATGGTTATATATATAAATATTTTTTTATTTCAAGTTTTATTTAAAAAAAAAATACGAAAATTATTTTTCTAATTATTTTTCGATTATTATTATATAAAATTAAAAAAAATATATTGTATATAATATTATATTTATATTTGATTATATATGGATTTTTTCTCTTGATAGATTATATATACTCACGTATATTTTTATTTTTCACACTCTTTCATACTATTGAAAAACTTTAAATCTTGAGACATTATGTATCTCTCTTTTCTCTAGGCATTCATTAACTCAAATGTACGGCCGAGTTGAGGAATATTTACTGGACGATTTGCCGGATATTGTATTAGAGCACAAAGTTGACTTATGTCGTTTATTGCTTCAAGTATTGGACGTTGTGGAGCCTGGATATACACGTGTAAGAGGTACGCGCTTCTTATTGCTAGATAGATACGTTTTTTCTTCGATTAAAAAATGTTAGAGACATATATGAGAATAATTCTATCGTCTTTTCGACAGGCATGACGTTATACGAGTTGCACGCGCCGTTACTTTTCCTAGCGAAAGGTCAATGGAATGCCGGTGTCATTGACGAGGCCGCACTAAAGTCCAAAATGACAGAAGCCGCGACTATCTTAAAAGAAGCCGCCGCAATATTAACCTTGGAGCTACCGGAGACGGTCGAAGGACAAATAGGACTCGTCGCGAGAGACTCTCTCGTTCAGCTGGAAGAATCTATAAATAATTTATAAATAAATTTATTCTAAAGATCTTTTATTTTTGTGTTGAGATATACATTAATAAATGCTTCGATATAAATATATATGTATATATATGTATATCGAGATGTTTATTAATATATATACATGAATGAGTGTATTTCGACACCTTTCAAAAGATGCTATAATTAAACTTGGTGCGTTGCTGTTATTTGTTAATCAATAACCAAAATTTTGCAGAGCATTCATGAATCGAAAATATTTGTGTTTAATCCGCAAGAATTTGCATAGATGATTATGACGAACTATGAGAAACATTTTCGATGTACATATCACAAAAAATTACTTCTTGAAGATATTATTATCAAATATTTATTTTTTTATTAAATTATATATAAATATTTATTTTTTATTAATAATTTTCTCATATAATGCAAAAAAATCTTGTAAAACTCTCTTAAAAATATGTAAATATTATAGAGGAAAGAAATACGTCCGACATTCTCAGAATATATCTTTAAATCTGCAGCAAACTATACATTATCAAATGCGCGTGCGTAGCGATGATTGTATATATTATATCTATCAAAAGTGTTCTCAAGATAATCCCCTCGAGATAACTAAAAAATATTATATTTCCGGGGGGGATATCTTGACGAGAGATATGCGATATATGTATATCTCTCTTTATCATGTAATTAAATCCGAACGTATCGAGTTGAAAAGTATATAATACATAGAGGTCGACGACAATTTATTTGCGTTTGTAACTCTCTGCCAAGGTTCACATTTCTTGCTCTGTATCAGCTAGCATTGCGGATTGCGCGCAATGTCACAAGCGGTGTCTAATAATAATACAACACATTGCATGTGCATCGCCGGTTCGTGTTACTGATGTGTTCGCTTCCAACAAATGCCAGTTAGCGGTGCCAGTTTCGCGACAATCGCAAATCCGAAGGAAGTAATCTTTATTTAGTAGATATTATGGCGCCCACCTGCCCAAAATATAAGATCGCGCATTCGAAAAAACTTGGAAGGTAGTTATATAATTTAGCGTTATTTATTTTGATTTTAGCGTAATATATTGCGATTCATTCTCTTTGTACACCAGTGACGTATTATGGGAGAGAGAGGGGTTCAGCTCTCTCCCGAAATCCAATATCCAACCGTCTAATAATAAAAGTTGTCAACTTTTTCGCGCTTATAGAGCTCTTTTATTAAGTAAATAAAATTAGAGTCCATTGCTTAATATATGTTAAGTATGATGTATGATTTAATGTAATCGTTCGTTCAGAGTTCCAGCCCCTTACAAAACAAACTCCTAAATACGCCACTGCTGTACATTATATATATATATATATATATATATATATATATATATATATATATATATAGCAGTTATTACATAATCAGATTTTAAAGCGTGTTATATGTATAAGAGAAAGAGAACATATATATAGACATATTTTATATACATATAATATTATATATTATATCTTTATATATAATTATATGGAAACTTTGTTTTCCAAATTTTGAGAGCTATATATCTTGTGTGTTTTTATAAGATATCTCATAACGGCTAAAAACATAGCACCAGGAGAAGTCATAATTCGAGAGAATCCGATTGCAGTCGGTCCGATGACATATAACAAGAATTACTGTTTCTGCTTCGCGTGTTTACGCTCGTTGCCAAAAATCGGCGCAGAAAATCGGTATGCTTGTTCCAGATGTAACTTTGCACCACTTTGTAGCATCGCATGCGAGGTAACGAGTTACAATCAGCGGTTTTCAGAGCTTTATCTTTGAAAAAACAAAAATGTAAAGGAAAAAAAAACATTCGTGCTTTAAAAAGATATATATAGTTCGCAAAAAATTGATAACCCCGGAAAAACACTTTGTTTAAGAAATAGATAGACATATAAGAAGACGTTTGAGAACCGCTATACGTGTTACATAATAATATACCATATCGCTTCGAAATAGTGCTTTTAATTTTTTCTCTTCTTATTTCCTATTTTTAAAGGTTCGAACGAATCATCATACAGATGAGGAATGTCAAATATTTAGAGACAATCGAGAACTATTGGAGGGAATTGAAATTGACAACACGACAAAAATTTTGCTGGCCTTGCGATTATGGCTAACAAAATGCAGAAATCCGACTATATGGGAGAGGATAAATCATATAGAGGCTCATCTGGATAAAAGGATCGGCACATTCGTCTGGAAGGAAAGGGAAGTCGATGTTGTAAACGTGAGTTTTAAGTAAATTAGATTTTATATATTTATATTAGATAAAACACTCAAGACTTTTTTTTAATCTAAATCTACTTTCTGCACAAAAGAGAAATAGGGAAGATCGTCATAAATATCCTCGAAATATTTTTTCTTGAAGAGTTTTTTCTTTTAAAAGCATCAAGGATATTTTGCTATCTTTTAGCTGATTCATCTTGCATATATATATATATATTTTTTTTTTTTTTTAAATTATAGTATTTATATTATTATATTTTTTACTAAAAAATATACTATAATGATAATATACTATATATATGTAATAAAAAATATATTATTGTATAATATAATAAATAAATATGTGTAGGTGATTCGAAAACTTCGCATGCCTACGGAGACTGAACCACCAAGTGCAGAATTGATACAGAAATTATGCGGCATCCTGGACGTGAATGCCTTTGAATTGCGATCCCCTGGCGTTCTGGACGGTCTCTTTCTTCGGGGTTTGTACCTCGAAGCGACCCTGATGGCTCACGATTGCAGGGGCAACACTTATCTCACCGTAGATGACAATTATCAGCTGATCGTTTACGCGAGTATCCCGATCAAGCAAGACGAACCCATTCTTTTTAATTATACCTCCTCATTGCTGGTCAGTGAATAATATAAATTCGAAAATTATCTTGAATTTTCCCCAAATATTGCGATAATATTCAATCAAACGATTTTTTTCTTATTAGCGATATATATTTTTCTCGTGCTTTCTAAAAGAATTATCATTGATGACGATGTAATAATAATTTTTAAATAATATAATAATTATATATAATAGAATAATAATATTAAATAATAAAATATTATATAAAAAATATATAATAAAATTAAAGTAATAAAATTATATAAAATATATAAAATTATATTAATAAAATTATATATGATAGAATAATAATAATTTTTGATTTTATGCCAATATCAGGGTACAGTCGAGAGAAGGGAGTATCTTCGAGAGGGAAAATATTTCGAATGCGAGTGCCCTTTGTGCGAGGATCCTTTCGAATTGCAATCGCATTTGAGCAGCGTGTTATGTCCACACTGCAAAGAAGGATTCGTGGGAATGCAAAATACTTCCGTCATCGCACCGTACGAGAAAACCAGTCGATGGCGATGCCAGATGTGCAAGAGGACTTACAGCGGCCGTCTTATCAGAGCTACGTTGAACATATGCAAAATACTCGTCGACGAATGCGAGGATATTGATATAAAGGTTCGCAAAATATTTATATATATTTTATATATATATTTATTTATATAAAAATATATATATATATATATTTTTTCAATTCCATTGTAACGACCTAAAATATTTTTCAGACTATCGACGACTTGCTGAAAAGATTATCCCGATCCTTGCATACGAATCATTTCCTCATGATAGCGTTAAAGCAGAAATTATTGACAGCGTGTAGGAGAGAAATGACGTCTCTCAATCCTCGGAGAAAGATTATACAGAAGATGCTAAATACGTGCAAGGAAGTCTACGATGTTCTAGATATAGTAGAGCCAGGCATATCACGTTCAAAAGGTATATGTTTTTCATCATATGCTACATCCAACAATGCATTTTTTACGTCGCAAGGTTGTAAGAATATTTATCAATATTACCACAGATATTGATTTCAGGTGTAATGTTGTATGAAATACATTTGCCTATGATAATATTGGCGAATCAATCTTATTCCGCCCGCGAGATCTCGTCGGCGCAGTTGGTCTGCCGGCTGGAAGAGGCCCGTGATCTTCTGAAGAAAGCTCTGACTATGCTTCTTTTGGAACCGGCGACGACTCCGGAAGGGAAATTAGCTAAGAGAGCGCTCGAGGAATTACGTACGCTAAATCAAAATATAAGTGACGTGAAATCCTTACCACCGGAAGAGCCAAAGGTCCGTGCGCATAGAACAAAAGAACAGCGGAAAAAAAAGATCAGATAACGAAGTTTTTTTAAAAATTTGTATAGATGATTTCATTTTTCTTGCAAACGGCAACAACGCGCCAAAACAATTATTATATTATATATATTATATGCATTACATTGTGGTGAAACAAAAAACTCGTATCATCTTGGATTTGTGATATGTTATTTGTTTTCTTTATATTTTTCAATTATTACAGGTTTGCGAAATAATACACAATGTTACACTAAGTTTGTAATCTAATGAATTCAAGTAATGAATTCAACATTTATTTTTATCTCATTATTTTTCGAATCTGATTTTTATCAAGTATAAATACACAAAGAATTTTTTTTAATTAATAAACACTTGTTTAATTATAAACTCTCGTTTAATAATCATATAACTTATATAAAATTATCTGTGCTTTATATAACTTGTAATAGCGTTAAAAAACAGAAATTGTAATGGCTTGTTATTTTTTGAATAATACATGCACACACACGCACATTTCAAAAGAAAATAAAGAAACAAGTTGTCAATCATACATCTTTATGTGAAAAAAAAAAAAAACATTTACAGTTTTGTAAATAGAAAATTGCATAATTTAATAAACGCACATAAATTACTCTAAAATTTCAGAAAAATTGCAATTGAAAAAAAGCCATAATTTATATATTTCTCTTCTTTATTCCGATTTGGATTAAGATATTTTTCTTTACGCGCACAATTTATTTATTGTTATTTATTATTATATAATTATATAATATCACAATGCTGTATTATCTTGTATTTTTGGGAACTGTTTTTCTTCATTACATATAAGTAATATAACAATAAATAAATAGAATGAAAACAGACTATATATTCATATAAGATGTACCTCATACAAATTTAATATATTCATATAAATTTTAAATTTCACACAATTTAAAGAAATAAGTAACACTCCGAATTCCTAGAATTATGTATACTGTATTTATACATTATAAATTAAAAAAATTGTTTGTGCATTACTAGGGAATTTTCAAAGCTCTACAATTTGTATTTTATCAGAAGAGTGTCAGAATAAGAACATCGATTTGAAAAAATAAAGTTAATTCGTTTTAGTCCGTATATTAATAAGGAAATAAAGTAAAACCAAGAAAGTAAAGTTCGAGTTATATCATTATCTAGTTTTCATAATTTTTTCTCCTCGATATTTGTACTGGAATCAAAACTGTGATCATTCAAACAGCCGCCGTACGAGAACATTTTTGGAATGTCTTGTCCGTAATATATCTTTGCGTTGCGCGCTAATCCCTCGTACTTTTTGAGCTCTAAAAATTCCTTAGATAAAAGTAGTTTATTCGCCTCGGCTTGCATTTTCATTTGGTAAAATTCGGCATCCGAACGGCTCTTTTGCCTCGCTAAATGCATCTCGTCCTCTATCGCAGCCATTTGTTGCAAAGACTCTTTTTCCATGATTTTCTGATTATACTGAATCTTTGCGACCAGTGCTTCTTTCTCAGCTTCGATGACAGCCTTCTTGCGGTCAGTCTCAGCATCTTTCTCAACTACTTTCTGATGTTGTGTAGATATTAATAGCTTTGTCTTCTCGCCTTCCCTGAATATATTATATATTATATACACATACATGTATAATATAACAAGAAATTGAAATAAATATAGAAAATATAGAAAATATAGAAATATACGCAGGAAAAATTTTAAACTTAAAAGGGAAAATTAATTAACAGAATAATCACTTACATCAATTCATAATTTTTCCTGATTGTTTCAGGAATTTTTGGTTTTGTTACTCTTACAGCCTGTATATTCAGACCAGGCGCTAATTCATTCAAGTCCATTTGAAGCGCAGTTTTTAAATTTTCATCAATTTGATCGAACAAATCAATGTACACTTCATGTAGCGTATGTACAGAACAAAATTGATTTAGTTCATGATGCACTTTATTAAAAATTAGCGTGCGATCGTAATCTGCTGTAAAATTTCTCACCATATTGTAAACTGTAAAGAAATTGTATATGTTAAATATTGTACAAATATTGAGAGAATAATATATATATTAACATATTCTTGAGAAAGATTGAAAGAACAAACAGCTCCAAGATCTTACCGCTATTTGCATCCAATATATTCACAACTTCTATGCGATCAAAATAGATCATTACACCACCACTGGTTCCGCATGGCACATTCTTCACCTCATCCGTCTGTAGAGTTACTTGCACCGCACGATATGTGGTCAGCAGTGGTATCATCATATGAAAACCTGGATTACTCACTTGAGGTAACAGCGCGCCGCCCTGATAGACAATTATAGAATATAACAATTGAGGAAATAATGAGATTCTTAAATACAATCAAAGAGAGATTTGAAATAACTCACCCTGAAGTAAACCCCCACATGACCCTCTTCGATACGATGAAGAGAAAAGTTAAACACTATTGCAAAACACACGAGAAAGCAGATCGCTATGATTCTTTGATCAAACATAATTGTCTGTTTATAATATGCTGAAAAAAAAAAAGATATATGAAATAGTTAATAGCCTGCGGAAAATACATGTATATAAGAAATGCACAGGCATATATATGTATATATATATACATATATATATAGTATATTCAAAATATAGAGCATACATGAGTCACGAAAGTCGAATAGCTTGAAATAAATAGTATCGCATTTAACTCGAAGCGATAGTTACGTAATGTACGAACATAAGACGGTATAAATTGTACAGGGCACAATTAGCAAATTCCCATAATTTGGAATGCGATGTAGAGAGAGGTTATTTCGGGAATAATCGCACACATATATGTCCGACACACGAAACGATATATAGTACCTTCAAGTCAGAAGACGAAAAATGTGTGTCGCAAAGTAATGAGAGATCTATGATTATAATTAGAAATTACAACATAGTCGATTAAATTCATATTTATGAAATTAATTCCTCGGTCTCATCTAGCAGCCATAGCGCTTCCTCCCAATCAGACTCTCCTTTTTGACAGATATCGACTTCGGATAAAATATTTGTCGGGAACGATGGAAACTGTATATTAATTGTATAAAATAATTCCTTTTATATTATATTACATTATATTATATTATATTACATTATATTATATTATATTATATTATATTATATTTTGTTATTATATTATATTATTTATTATACTAGAACAACACAAGCGCGCGCTACGCGCACACCATTCTTCGGTTTTATGTTAAAAAAAATTTTTTTTTTTAAATAATATAAAATTTGTTTAAACTCGATTAATAGTTTTACATAGAAATCAGCTGATTAAAGCGTTAATTTATTAATTAAATTTTTAAATAATATGATAAAAAATTAAAATAGTAATATGTTGTAAATAATATGTTATAATATCTTATTCTCGATTAATATTTTTTGATAGAAATCAGCTGATAACTTTCAAAAATATTAATCAAGTTTAAAGTATTATAACATATTATTTAAAATATATTAAAAGACATCAGGACTCTTTCTTGCGCTTATTCAGTGGCAGAACCTGCGAGAAAAATCAGTTTTCATATATTTTTGTTATTAATTTACAGATAATTATTAATGCAATTAACGTGCAATAATACGAGTCTTTTAATATCTTTGATAATTCATCTAAATTAATAGATTATATTTTGCGAAGAGATTTAACGAGCAATAATATATTATATGTCTTATTGCGCTCGAAAAATCGTCTGAGTTAATAGGGGAACATATTTTGCGAAGAGGTATAGTGTAGCAATATGTGTCTTTTCAGGTCCGAAAAATCGTCTGAGTTAATAGGAATACATATTATGCAAAGAGGTAGATCGAAGTAACGTCGGTAATAAAGGTTGATAATTTATCGATAATAACGTCGATAATTTACCAACCTTCATTACCGACATTACTTCGAACAACCTCTTTGCATAACATGTATTCCTATTAACTCGGACGATTTTTCGAACGTCTTAAGAGACACGTGGCACATACATAACCTGTTTTAAATTAAATTAAATTTATTAAATAATGCTAAATAATTTTTACAAATTGATGATACTCGTAAATTAAAAATTCATAATAATAAAAAATACAATATGTATTACTATGAACGTTGTTATTAACAATTATTAAAATATTTAGTCATGATGTGAAATATCGATGACAGCTTTTACGCGAAAATTGTAATAAAATGCCGAAATAAGGAGAAAAAAAGAAAAAGAAAGAAAATACTGCATTTTAAAAGAAAATTGATATAATAAAAGAAGAAAAATAAAATACTCAAAGTGTTATCAATTATTATTATAATATTATATTGCGAGAAAATGGCGATTTCAGGATGCAAAAGTAATTATACTTTCATTAAAAATATATATACTTACACGGAGATAAATATTAGTAAATTTTTCGATATATTTCATATATTGTTTTATATTTGTTTATTCTCAAATATGCATAATAATAAATGTTTTTTTTTTTCAGCAAATCCAAGCACAAACATTGTTATTCATTCTGGCTCTATGTATCTTCATTACATGCAGTAGCAAGGAGATATTTGCAAAGTATAATAAAGTACAAATGTTTTCTGCTATTAGTCGTAATATTAATAAATATAAACAAGTGTGATATGGGGACAGGATTTTGTTATCAACATTGTTTTTTTATAAACGAAGGAATTGATGCAAGCAATGGAAGAGCTACGATATTTCCAAACACTTGCAAATATGAAAATAACGAATATCTTTATCGTCTTTTTTTTACATTATGCCTCAATTTTACAAACTTAAAATTTCTCTTTTATTATAATTTGTAATAAAACCTATATATTTTCTTTCTTAGAATAAAATTTATATATTTTTATACATTTTATTTATAGTTGGATTTGAGTTTTGGAAGAGATTATGCACAGAGCATGGAATCAGCCCAGAAGGAATCTTGGAAGATTATGCAATAGAGGGAACGGATAGAAAGGATGTCTTTTTATCAAGCAGATGATGAGCATTACATACCACGAACTGTGTTATTAGATTTAGAGCCCAGGGTTATTCATACTATTATGAATTTTCCATATTCAAAGGTAGTACGGATCTGGAATATGTATGTACATTTATGTTTATGCATATATATGAATATGTATGTACATTTATGATTATGCATATATATGAATATGTATGTACATTTATGATTATGCATATATATGAATATGTATGTACATTTATGATTATGCATATATATGAATATGTATGTACATTTATGATTATGCATATATATGAATATGTATGTACATTTATGATTATGCATATATATGAATATGTATGTACATTTATGATTATGCATATATATGAATATGTATGTACATTTATGATTATGCATATATATGAATATGTATGTACATTTATGTTTATGCATATATATGAATATGTATGTACATTTATGTTTATGCATATATATGAATATGTATGTACATTTATGATTATGCATATATATGAATATGTATGTACATTTATGTTTATGCATATATATGAATATGTATGTACATTTATGTTTATGCATATATATGAATATGTATGTACATTTATGTTTATGCATATATATGAATATGTATGTACATTTATGTTTATGCATATATATGAATATGTATGTACATTTATGTTTATGCATATATATGAATATGTATGTACATTTATGTTTATGCATATATATGAATATGTATGTACATTTATGTTTATGCATATATATGAATATGTATGTACATTTATGTTTATGCATATATATGAATATGTATGTACATTTATGTTTATGCATATATATGAATATGTATGTACATTTATGATTATGCATATATATGAATATGTATGTACATTTATGTTTATGCATATATATGAATATGTATGTACATTTATGTTTATGCATATATATGAATATGTATGTACATTTATGTTTATGCATATATATGAATATGTATGTACATTTATGTTTATGCATATATATGAATATGTATGTACATTTATGTTTATGCATATATATGAATATGTATGTACATTTATGTTTATGCATATATATGAATATGTATGTACATTTATGATTATGCATATATATGAATATGTATGTACATTTATGATTATGCATATATATGAATATGTATGTACATTTATGTTTATGCATATATATGAATATGTATGTACATTTATGTTTATGCATATATATGAATATGTATGTACATTTATGTTTATGCATATATATGAATATGTATGTACATTTATGTTTATGCATATATATGAATATGTATGTACATTTATGTTTATGCATATATATGAATATGTATGTACATTTATGTTTATGCATATATATGAATATGTATGTACATTTATGTTTATGCATATATATGAATATGTATGTACATTTATGTTTATGCATATATATGAATATGTATGTACATTTATGATTATGCATATATATGAATATGTATGTACATTTATGATTATGCATATATATGAATATGTATGTACATTTATGATTATGCATATATATGAATATGTATGTACATTTATGATTATGCATATATATGAATATGTATGTACATTTATGATTATGCATATATATGAATATGTATGTACATTTATGATTATGCATATATATGAATATGTATGTACATTTATGATTATGCATATATATGAATATGTATGTACATTTATGATTATGCATATATATGAATATGTATGTACATTTATGATTATGCATATATATGAATATGTATGTACATTTATGATTATGCATATATATGAATATGTATGTACATTTATGTTTATGCATATATATGAATATGTATGTACATTTATGTTTATGCATATATATGAATATGTATGTACATTTATGTTTATGCATATATATGAATATGTATGTACATTTATGTTTATGCATATATATGAATATGTATGTACATTTATGATTATGCATATATATGAATATGTATGTACATTTATGATTATGCATATATATGAATATGTATGTACATTTATGATTATGCATATATATGAATATGTATGTACATTTATGATTATGCATATATATGAATATGTATGTACATTTATGATTATGCATATATATGAATATGTATGTACATTTATGATTATGCATATATATGAATATGTATGTACATTTATGATTATGCATATATATGAATATGTATGTACATTTATGATTATGCATATATATGAATATGTATGTACATTTATGATTATGCATATATATGAATATGTATGTACATTTATGTTTATGCATATATATGAATATGTATGTACATTTATGTTTATGCATATATATGAATATGTATGTACATTTATGTTTATGCATATATATGAATATGTATGTACATTTATGTTTATGCATATATATGAATATGTATGTACATTTATGATTATGCATATATATGAATATGTATGTACATTTATGATTATGCATATATATGAATATGTATGTACATTTATGTTTATGCATATATATGAATATGTATGTACATTTATGTTTATGCATATATATGAATATGTATGTACATTTATGATTATGCATATATATGAATATGTATGTACATTTATGATTATGCATATATATGAATATGTATGTACATTTATGTTTATGCATATATATGAATATGTATGTACATTTATGTTTATGCATATATATGAATATGTAT